>NC_091937.1:27201239-27524156 GCF_041260155.1 Ptychodera flava | reverse complement strand
CGTTTCGAAAACAGAGTTTTCCGGGGTACACACCTGGAGATAGGTTCGGATTAGAGAGAGACAGAATGGCCAGAGACAGCTTTGTATTGTGTCTTAGTATGACCAAGTTCAAAGATAAAAAAGGAAACACATAACAAGAATCATAGAATGACAAAAATAACGAAAAGTCACAATAGAACAAAATTGAGCACTGCATCAAACAACTCAGATTCATTAAGAACCTATCGACACACAAACTCACCAACATTGAAATCAATGTACTTAGCAAAGGCTTAAAATTCATTCCCACAAATCGTCCTAACAGAATCCACCTGTTAGGGGACATAAAATATACATTCCGAAAATGAGACTCCGATATATCATGAGACACAGATAGTGCAACACCCAGTCAAAATGACTCGAAATGGATCCCACATACAACCGAGAAGACAAAACTAGAAAATTATTTGGAAGCAACAAAATTGGCTATTGTTACCAGAACTATTCGAAACACACAAAAAAACAACATGACACGTGCAGAACAAATAGTGTTCAAAACGCTATCAAAAAACAAGAAGATAACCATCAAACCGTTTGATAAAGGACGGGGACAGCAATTTAAACACTGATGATTACATAAAGAATGTCAACTTAACGATCAACAATACTACACAAAATTGGCAACAGATGACACAAAAAATACAATAGAAGACATACCGGTACACAATCTCATAACAGAAATGTACAATGAGAAACACATTGACCATCACACATATGAATATTTGAATCAATTTGGTACCTTCTACCGGAAATACACAAAGTTCCGCCACCAGGAGCTATGTTCGTAGTACGGCCAATCATAAGTGGATGCTCCAGTCCTACATTTCACATATCAGAATTCATTGACCATTTTCTCAAACAAATCGTCAAGAAAGAACCAACATACATCAAAGACAACAGACTTTATACGGAAAATTGAGACAATCAAAGTTCCGGCCAAAGCGACACTAGTAACACTATATATAATTTCCATGTACACGAATACACCATATGATGAGGTAATTGAATCAATCGGCAGAGCATTAAATCAGGAAAGATCATCAAACAGTTACATAATCAAGCAACCACCAACGAAACACATGATAGCTCTGCTAGAAGTAATCTTAAAAAAAAACCAACACATTTGAATTCAACGATGAATTCTACTGGTAAATATGGGGATGCTCGATGGGGTCCCCGTCTTCTCCAGAAATAGCAGATATTACATTTCATGAGACAGAAATGAGAATAATACAGAAACACAAACAACAAATATTGACCTGGCTGAGGTTCAGGGACGATGTTTTTCTGATTTTCATCGGAACACAACACGAACTCAATGAATTCATATCAAACATCAACAAAATGCATCCTTCTTTCATTTTTCGTTTCAAAGCTCCTCTCAAGAAATCACATATTTAGACCTATCTACAAAGGTCGTCGATACAACAAAGAGAATATTCTCGACATCAACACACACACAAAGCCAACAGATACATTTCAATTCTTACAAAGAAACTTATGCCATCCGGCAGCAACATTCAAAGGTCTGATCAAAGGTGAATCATTACGATACATCAGAACATGTAACAACGAAATCGATTTTACACAAAAAGCAACACAATTTAGTGAAAAATAACAAGACCGACAATACAAAAAAATGAAATAGAAAGCATTATCAGAGAGACAGATCATAAAAGCAGAAAAAGACTGCTTGAACAACAAAAAGAAAGAAATAACGCCACCAACAATACCAACATATATAGCCCGTACATAGAAATGACAAAAATCAAGCAAGCCCTGACAGAAAACTTGAGTGAACTTTAAAAAGACGAAACACTAAAAAACTGTTCCAAAACCAACCTATAATCGCATTTATTTATAAGAAGGAACAGAAATATAGATGACACACTTATAAGCGCCACACTTCACAAAAACTACAAAAGCTCAAACTCTGGGTCACACAAACCTACACAAACAAAACGAGATCAAACTGTAGACATTCTAGCTTCGCTACTTGAACAACAAACGTAAGTGGAACATATTACCAAATTAAAAAATCTAACAATCAATCAATTGTCTCACCAATCAAAAATGAATTCTAAGTTGCTGATGAAGAAAACTCTGTTTTCGAAACGTAGCGCCAAAGGATCGTAGTGTCACAGCAATCTCTCCACGCCAGTGCGGATTAACACAAGACACGTAGATGGCTCAGCAACAATTTACATAAAACAGCCAAACATGATATACACTTATATTATACACAATATCATTCACAAAACGCAAACAACCCAAATATTAACGATGTGTGGAGTTGCTTTCCCTTTACTACCAATACTGTTTAATTCCCATGTGATCTGTACACCTTCCAGGAGACTTTAACCCCCTCTCCCTTTGCTAGGATCTCCCGCGCTGGCACACTTTGTCAATTCAGGCGCGGCTGTTTATCTACAATTTGGGTAAAATAAACAGCATTTGGAAACTGGTAATTTTACAATTACCAGCTAGTATTGAATCTCATGTTAGTTTCACAACTATGGTGACAACCAGTGTACCCTGGTAACACAATATCAACACACTAGATATAACTAGACTTCAAACCAGGTTGACTGTGTTTGATATGAATAAACCGCCCACTTTTTATAGGACGAATGTTCTAAAAAATGCGGAAGTTCCGCCAGTGGCTTTTAATGTGAAATAGCAAATTAACAACCAAAAACAAAATGGATACATATTCTGTATTAGTTATACTGAGATTGCTTTCAGTTTTATTTAATAATATATATTTCACACCATATACGTTAGCATCTTGCAAAATTAGACCAGCATTAATTGGAAGGTGAAGTGTGTTTGTGAACCATTGTTTTACCCTGAAATTCAGACTTGTGTGCCTGTTTTATTAATAACTACAATTGGAAATGCCCTAAAGATGTCGGAAATCAGAAGAGAATGTACAATTTATAAGAAATAAAAAAAAATATTCTCCAAATCGGACTGATATCGCGCAATATGTGGTCATAAGTGTTGATTCCATAATACCGGGGGCAGCTATTTTGGATTTATGCAAATAAGGCATTGTTCCACTCCTTGTGTATTTATTTATTTACTTATTTACTTATTTATTTATTTATTTATTTAACATTACAGACATTTGCACCTTATAAAATCATGAAACAAGTATTGATTAGGAGACATAGTGTGGGAGAATACCATTGTTTTACAATTATGTTCCTGTTATGTAAATAAAAACAATTAATTTTTGTAAACATGTCTAAAATATGATAAAATGTACAAGGTACATGGAAATAAAAAAAAATTACCAAAATCGGACCAATATTGGGCTGTAAGTGGCCAAAAGTATTGAACCTATAATACTGGGCGGCAATTTTGGATTTATGTAAATTAGGCACTTTCCACTCCTTTCATTTTGGAAGACTTTTGATATGTTTTTCTATGGGTTTTTCTGAGGTTAGTAGTGAAAAAATAAATTCTGTTGCAATTTGTGGTGGGTCATTTCATATTTTGACTGGACTACAATGGTGGACATCCATCCAACATCATGCAAAGCTGTAGAAAAAATTGGAAATAAGGGCCAATCAGGAATTATACTTGTCCCATCGTGTCGTGGTTATATTGACGGCTTGTTGCCACATAGACTACATGCGATAAGGTTTGCAATTTAAATCCAATGACACGCACACACAAACACAAGACAAACACATTTCATAAGATACATGACAAAAAATCCACCTCACGGAGCGATTGTTAAACTCCTGTCTTTCCCCCCTTGGCACTCTAAGTTGGATCTGTGGTTGTTCCAATGACAGTGAATACACCACTGTCGAATGTGTAACACAAAACTCGTGAAGCTAGATGCGAGACGGCAGAACCCACTCCGAGAAAATTACCACCAAGAAGAAGATATCCATCAACGTATGCATCAACTGTTGGGAGAGAAATCCACATACGAGAGACAAAAAGATTGGCTTGTTCAGCAGCTCGAGAAATTTCTAGCTTCACTACCTGTCCCAATAGATTTAACAATGGCGAACTCTGAAGGCATTGTACGGTACCCCTTACCGAAATGATACCCATTTACATTGTGTTTCATACTAGTAAGAAACATGTGTCATATACATGTTTGCTACAGGTTTCAAAACATGTGTCTGACCATATTGATTTTAACTTTTCGTTATGTATTGAAAACATGAACAATACATGTTTGTAACATGAATGGCTTGAAATCCAGGCAGCAGCACCGAAACTCAATTGTGCTCAACGAAACATGTTAGTTACATGTTGTAGCTCTGAATCTGAACTCTCCTACGACACATGTTTCAAATATGTTACCAATTAAAAATCTGTCCTATCATATGTATGTGGGCAATTAAAAATCTGTATCATGGATGATGATGATATTGTGCCATATGGCACAATATGATCATCATCTATGATATATTATGTGTGTTGGCTTATAAAAGGTTGTTTACCTGGAAGGGTGCTCTTGACTATAATAAATATACCCTTAAAATGACAGAACTGCAACTTTTGAAAATCCTCAGAATTTCTAATTTGCTATAACTACAATAATACAATAATTTACCTTAAAATGCCATGACCAGTATTTGGCTTGTCAAAAAGTCTGTATATGTGTAATAGGCATTGCTGTCGATATTCATCGTCAACAACAGGTCATAATGAACATATACAGTCCATATTGAGTAGTCAAATACTGGACATTTCAGCCTGCTTTAGAAAGAGAAAAAGAAATATAGTTAATGCAACTATTAAAACACTGAAATTAAAAGTTACAGGTTCTGTCATTTTAATAAGGTAAAGGGACTGTATGTAAAAATGACACTTGGTCATTTCGGGGTAATATTAATCCAATGCATATACAGAAAATTTTAATAAAAAAAACATTGTTTATTTATAAATAAACAAGATGAATCATACCTACAATGATTAAAATGGTCTGCTTTCCTATCTGCAGAGTGAACAAAATCTGAGAGCCATGAATCAATTACTTTCTCAGTGTGTAAAGGACTACATGAGAGTTGAGAAACAAATCACCAGGTTCAAACACAATGCATGACCTCATTCATGTAAAATATTAATGACCTTGCAAACACTGTGATTCAAGTATCAAAGTACTACAGTAAAAACAATGAGATAAAACAAAAACACAGTAAGTATAGTCATAGTCCTTGCTTTCCATTCCTAAAATTCAGCAAGCGAATCAAACTAAATAAGCATGGCACAAATGAGGTTCGCATGTAAAAATCAAATCAAACAGAACAGCTTTAAGAACAATGCTGCATACCGGTACATGACCTCATTCATGTAAAATATAAATGACAAACAAATCAATAACAATAGTTCACATCAATATTCAAAACATGCATAAAATGGACAACAAAATCAAACAAAAGGCCATAAAATAAATTGTAAAACAAGTCATTGACAATGTCATAGTCCCCGCTTGTAATAGGAGTATTAGTCTTGATGGGGCAGGGAAATGTTGTCAGTATTAAGTATCACTGGAGTGTATATGTTCAGATCTATGGGCATATAGGTCTATGTCATTGTTCCCAATTTGAAACAAGAGGCATGTCTAAGTTATGGTTCTAAATCGTGAAAAAGATCAGACCTCTAGCTGTATTGGCCAGCCAAGAAATTGTTAGTAAAGGGAAAGCAACTCCACACATCGTTCATATATTAGTGATTTGCGTTTAATGTATAGTAGTGTTATTTTTTTTGTTTCACTGTCTTGTGTATAGAACTGATTAGCCAAGGCGGAGCACATCTTTAATCTGCGTGTCAGTGCAGACTGTACTCCAGAGTGGAGAGACTGCGTACGATACTGCGATCCTTTAACGCTATGTTTCGAAAGTTTGCCAGACTTTCTTCATCAGTCGCCTCAAGTTCATCTTCAGTGGATAAAATGTGTGGTATATTGGAAATTGTATGTATTCCTATATTGTCCCACTGGAAGTACGTTCTTTTTATTCTGGAAGCTAGGATGTCTAATTTTGCTCAGTTGTGTTCAAGGTCGTGTTCGTATTGTGTTTACCAGATTTAGAAATAGATAGATATATGGGGTCGTCAACATGCTTTATGTTGTGCGTTTCTGTCAAAACGGTGTATTTTTTCCGTGTTATAAGTTGTCTGTTGTAAACTTTGTGTGAAATCATTGGTTGACGAGTGATTTTTGTAAACATTAGTGTGTACAATGTCATTCCAATTCCCTTATCTAACGGTTTGATTGGTATCTCACCGTTTTCTGATAGTGTTCTTCATGACATGCCTTCGACATGAGATGTGTTCTATTCTGTGTTTTGGAAGGGGATATTGAGATGAATTCGAGGCTGCTATGTGTATCGATGTTCATTTTGGTTTGTGCTCGTGTAATGCGACATATTTGTTGATGTTATGTGCACTATTTTGTTCTCAGTTTCTGTGCCGGCTTATACTGTTACGGCCCGTCTTTATTTTGTAATTTTATGTGTAATTTTAGTGTACATTTTTGGTGTTGAGGCATGGCACAGTGTTGATACGGTAACTCTTCCTTTGAGTTTGTGTTAACCTTTAAAAAGGCCGTTTGGTATTGTGATCCCTGTTTGGCCCGTGCTGTATCCAGTTATGTACGTTGTTCACAACGTTTACTGTTGCTGGAATGTTGTGTGGTTTCTTGTCGATTCATTGTACGGCCTAGGATCTTGTCTCGCTGATTTTCGCTCACAGCAGTCACATGAGGTCTACTCCGCTCCGCGTCTATGCGCCCCATAAACGTGTGCACCTATGTCCGTCGTCTCCTCAGGCATATGTGCACACATCTATGGCAGAGCGGAACAGACCACCGGTGACCGTGCACTCACCTATGTTCAGGACATCTTCCATCTCCAGTGCAGATCTTTTACTGTTCGTCTTCGTGTAGTCATATGTTCTATTCGTTGTGCGAGGGAGACTGTGGTTACCGTTGGTGTATCTTAACATGAAATACTAACCGTTACGTTTTTTGTTATCTTGTTTGTATGGAGGGTGTTGTTTGTTCTTGTTTCCGCCTTAATGTTGATTGGTTAGTTTTGCATTAGAGTCGCATTTTATTGGTTGTTAACTGAGCACTGTAATTGGCTGTTATTTGTGTATTCTGATCAGTGTATTTTTTGTGATTTCAGAATCTAGTGTTTTAGATTAGCGTTATCGGTTTTGATCTGCAGAAATTGATGTTATTATTTTCTGTGGATCGAGCTGTGTATTGCCTAATCCGTACGTGATTGTTGGGACAGTTAGTGTTACGCTTGTATGTATATGACGATGGATACCTAAAAAGGTATTCTCGTGTATGCAAGCTTTTCGACTTAAACCTGCAGATCAGGAACAAGTAAGAGTCATAGCTAGTAAAGGGAAAGCAACTCCACACATCGTTCATATATTGGTGGTTTTGCGTTTAATGTATAGTAGTGTGTATTTTCTGTTTCACTGTCTTGTGTATAGAGCCGATTAGGCACGGAGAGACACAGCGGCTGTAATCTGCCTGTCAGTGCAGTCTGTGCTCCAGAGTGGAGAGACTGTGTAAGACACTACGATTCTTTGACGCTATATTTTGGAAGTTTGCCAGACTTTCTTCATCAATTGCCTCAAGTTCAACTTCAGTGGATAAATTGTGTGGTATATTTGCAGATTGTATGTATTCCTATGTTGTCCCACTGGAAGTTTGTTCTTTCATTCTGGAAGCTAGGATATCTCCTGTTGTTCTACTGTGTTCAAGGTCGTGTTCGTATTGTGTTTACTAGATTGAGAGAAATATATATTGTGATCGTCAACATGTTAATGTTGTGCTATTCTGTCAAAATGCAGGAATTATCTTGTGGTTATAAGTCGTCTGTTGTAATCTCTGTATGAAGTCGGTGATTGACGAGTTATTTTTGACGCTTCCTTATTAGTGTGTAGAATTTCATTCATCTTCCTTCATCTAACGGTTTGATTGGTATCTCACCATTTTCTGATAGTGTTCTTGATCACCTGCCTTAGACATAGACTGTATTTTATCCTGTGTTTTGGAAGGTGAAATTCCGATGAATTTGAATGTGTATTGATTTCGTTTTGGTTTGTGCTCTTGTAATGCGACATTTTTGTTGGCATAATATGTTTATTTTGTTCTCTATTTCTGTGCCCTCTTATGATGTTGACCCCTTCTATTTATTTTGTAATTGTATGTGTAATTTTAGTGTACATTTTTGTGTCGAGGCATGGCACTGTATTGATATGGTAACTCTCCCTTTTGAATATGTGTTGGCCTTTAAAAAGGCCGTTTAGTATTGTGATCCTTGTTTGGCTCATGCTGTATCCAGTTATGTACGTTGTTCACAACGTTTACTGTTGCTGGAATGTTGTGTTGTTTCTTGTCGATTCATTGTACGGCCTAGGATCTTGTCTCGCTGTTTTTTCACTCACCTATGTTCAGGGACGTCTTCCATCTTTAGTGCAGGTCTTCGTGTAAGCTTATGTTCTATTCATTGTCGGAGAGAGTTGGGTTACCATGGTGTATCTTAACATGAAAAACTAACCGTTACGTTTTTGTTATCTTGTTTGTATGGAGAGTGGTGTTGGCTCTTGTTCCCGCCTTAATGTTGATTTGTTAGTTTTCTTTCGAGTCGCATTTTATTGGCTGTTAACTGAGCACTGTAATTGGCTGTTATTTGTGTATTCTGATCAGTGTATTTTTTGTGATTTCAGAATCTTGTGTTTTAGAATAGCGTTATTGAGTTTTGTTCTTCAGAAATTGATGCTTGTATTTTCTGTGAATTGAGCATCGTTCATAGGCGTACTAAAATTACACATAAATTACAAAATAAAGACAGGCCGTAACAGTATAAGCCGGCACAGAAACTGAGAACAATATAGTGCACATAACATCAACAAATATGTCGCATTACACGAGCACAAACCAAAATGACATCGATACACATAGCAGCCTCGAATTCATCTCAATATCCCCTTCCAAAACACAGAATAGAACACATCTCATGTTGAAGGCATGTCATGAAGAACACTATCAGAAAACGGTGAGATACCAATCAAACCGTTAGATAAGGGAATTGGAATGACATTGTACACTCTAATGATTACATAATAAGGAAGCATCAAAAATAACTCGTCAACCAATGATTTCAAACAAAGTTTACAACTAACAACTTATAACAAAGAAAAAATACAACATTTTGACAGCACAACATTAAACATGTTGACGACCACATATATCTATCTATTTCTCAATCTGGTAAACACAATACGAACACGACCTTGAACACAACTGAACAAAATTAGACATCCTAGCTTCCAGAATAAAAAGAACGTACTTCCAGTGGGACAATATAGGAATACATACAATCTTCCAATATACCACACATTTTATCCACTGAAGATGAACTTGAGGCGACTGATGAAGAAAGTCTGGCAAACTTTCGAAACATAGCGTTAAAGGATCGCAGTGTTGTACGCAGTCTCTCCACTCTGGAGTACATTCTGCACTGACACGCAGATTACAGCTGTGTTTCGCCGTGCCTAATCGGTTCTATACACAAGACAGTGAAACAAAAAAATACACACTACTATACATTAAACGCAAATCACTAATATATGAACGATGTTTGGAGTTGCTTTCCCTTTACTAACTTCGCCGTGCCTATTCGGTTCTATACACAAGACAGTGAAACAAAAAAATACACACTACTATACATTAAACGCAAATCACTTATATATGAACGATGTGTGGAGTTGCTTTCCCTTTACTAACTGGGTCATGTCCGTCCGTGAGTCCATCTGTGAGTCCATCCATTCACGCAGATGTCTCAGATATTTTGACAAAATGTCATGTGACCTTGGTGACCTTTGACCTCAAATATACATATTTGTCCATAACTCAGTAACCACAAGTGCTACACCCTTCATGTATGGTATAAAGGGACAGCTTTAATGACGCAACATATCGTACCTCATTAATAATGCACATATCTAATTTTTGAGCGAGCCAATAGAGCTAGAGGTCTGATTTTTGGTATATAGGGATAACTTAGCAATGCAATTTTTTTTGACAAAATGTCACGTGACCTCGGTGACTTTTGACCTCATATATACATATTTGTCCGTAACTCAGTAACCACAAGTGTTACACCCTTCATATATGGTATGTTGGGAAAGCTTATGACGCCACATATTGCACCTCATTAATTATGCGCATATCTAATTTTGAGCTAGTCAATAGAGCTAGAGGTCTGATTTTTGGTATATAGGGATAACTTAGCAATGCAAATTTTTTGACAAAGTGTCACGTGACCTCGGTGACCTTTGACCTCATATATACATCTTTGTCCATAACTCAGTAACCACAAGTGCTACACCCTTCATATATGGTATGATGGGACAGCTTATGACGCCACATATTGCACCTCATTAATTATGCGCATATCTAATTTTGAGCGAGTCAATAGAGCTAGAGGTCTGATTTTTGGTATATAGGGATAACTTAGCAATACAAATTTTTTTGACAAAATGTCACGTGACCTCGGTGACCTTTGACCTCATATATACATATTTGTCCATAACTCAGTAACCACAAGTGCTACACCCTTCATATATGGTATGATGGGAGACCTTATGATGCTTCATACTGTACCTCATTAATTATGCGTATATCTAATTCTGAGCAAGCCCATAGAGCTGGATGTCTGATTTTGGTATATAGGGATAACTATAGGATAGAATTTATTTTATCAAATGTCATGTGACCTCAATGGCCTTTGTCCTGAAATATACGTTTATGTCGATAAATACGTAACCACAAGTGCTATGTCCTTTATATCTATACCCTCCAATTCTGATAGGATATTAGACCTTAAGATGTCACATCTTGTACCTCATTACCTATGATGCGCATATGTATTTCTTGGCTGGCCAATACAGTTACGGGTCTGATCATTTTCCCCCGATTTAGAACCATAATTTAGACATGCCTCATGTGTTTCAAATTGGGAACACCAACATAGACCTAGTATGTGCCCATAGAACTCAACATATACACTCCAGTGATACTTCTTAATGACCACATTTCCCTGCCCCATCAAGACTTATACTCCTATTACAAGTGGAGACTATGTCATTGTCAATAACTTGATGGTATTATAGGGATAACTATGAAGTACGATTTTTTTTGACAAAGTGTCATGTGGCTTCAATGACCTTTGACCTCAAATATGAATTTATTTCCATAGCTCAATAGCCACAAATGCTACACTCTTCATATTGGTATCATGGAAGACATTATGACACCACATCATGTACCTCATTAACTATCTGGATATCAAATAGAAATGGAGATGTAATCTTTGGTACACAAGGATAACTATAGGATACAATTTTTGTGACAAAGTTTCACATGACCTGATGACCTTTGACCTCATATATATATATATATATATATATATATATATATATATATATATATATATATATATATATATATATATATATATATATATATATATATATATATATATATATATATATATATATATATATATATATATAATTCAGTATCCACAAGTGCTACACCCTTCATCTTTGGCATGCTGAAAGACCTTATGACGCCATGTCTTGTACCTCATTAATATACCATACCCTTTAGAAATAAAACTTCGTTCACCTTTTATGAATGTACCCATAAAAAAAAACTAAGTCAGAAATACACATATTGCAAACATGTTAATCTCACACTCTGCACTTTAGTTTAAAAAACTGACCATGGTACAGAAATTAAGTTTGAAATCGGCACGCTTCCAACATGTATACAGTGCATGACTCGGAATCAGATCTCAGACTTGCACGTATCAAACATGTATGCAAAAAAATAACATGTTTGGTATATGTATACACAGCACCAAGGGAAGTGTCCTTGGGCATTATCACTTTAATAGCTATTTGTAAACACCTTGTGTGAATATTGATTTCCAACTAACATGAACAGGTCATGAATCTGGCATGTTAGTAGCTGGTTTTCCATTGGTCATTTCGGTTAGGGTACGTTTTTAATTAAAGATACGGACACAGAAACCCATGTTCACACTGATACTGTCAATATTTTGGGCATTCTGGTGTGTCTCCCTGCCAGTGTCCAAAACGGTTAAAAGCTGCTACGCTAATAAATATGGTATCCAAATTAAAAACATTTTATCGCATTGTATACAAGGAACGCTCTATTTCAAGACAAAACCCAGTAGAAGCATACATTGTGGTCAGATACATGGAAAAAAATTGTCTGAGGGGCAGTAAAATCACATGTAACCCCCAAACAAGCCCCGCTACTCTTTATACAAACGAAATTTTTATTTCATCATATCATGCAGAAGATTGGTGTCGCAAAGTCCCCAACACATATACATTCTGGCAAGGGATCCAGCATTTTTCAAGGTGATTTACTTCTCGGGTGATAGGGCTGGGGATTTGGGAAATGTAGAAACACAAGAGATATCAGTTTTCCAGCCAACTCCGGTTTATTTTTTAATCACACTTTTGGAAAAGACACTGAGGGGAGGCTCATCTAATTTGTTTGCGATTAAGAGATGTAAAGGCAAGATTTTATGTCCGGTGAACACCGTAGAACAATATATTTGTTTAGCAAAGAAAGGATTCAGGTATCGATCTGAGGAGAGGGCATCTCTTCCGACCGACAACCTCAAGTGGAGACATTGAACAACGCCCTCTAGCATCACAAGTGTTCTTATCAGCGCCTAAAGCTATATCCTCCAAGAATTAGACATGGATACTCCTCACAGTTGAAGAAACGCATGCGCTGTAACATTAGCCATGGCAGATACTGGTATCAAAAGCCTTGTGCGTCACCTTGGTGGCGGTCGGAAGAGATGGTCAATTATTATACACAATTGTCAAATATGATGTCAGTCAGGACCCAGCACACAAGTTTTTTGAAGCTGTGAATGAAAATCTAGACATCTTGCAAAGTTATGACAACTGAGAAACTAATGAGTTTTGCGATAGCCTTTGAGCCATAGTATGTGAATATGTGCATATGTGAAGTGTCGATTAATAACTGCTGTATAAATATTAAAGAAAGAAGATAAAACAATCTGGCATAGTTTATCTCGATGTCCTGTTTTGATAGGAAAACTGGTTTCATGAATAACTGATGGGTTGTAGCACGCATGTATGAGTGGTGGTTTGGATGAGGAAGAGGAGAGTTATAGGCAAGGGTTAATAGGAATGGGGTTAAGTAGTGAGGGGAATATATATATATATATATATATATATATATATATATATATATATATATATATATATATATATATATATATATATATATATATATATATATATATATATATATATATATGGATGTGTGAATGGACGGCCGGAAAACATCCGTATCCCCCAATCCTTAACAATAGGCTATATTCATGAGCTGAGTGATTGGGCTTTAAATATTATATTATTCAAAGCCCAATCACGCAGCGATATAATTACGCCAGGTGTCAAGTACCATGAATATTCATCAAATGGAGAGAATATAAAAGAAAGAAGAAGTACCAAGACATGTCTTCCTCGGCACAGATAAGGGCCAGGCTGCTGCAGGAATGGTATAAAACTTATACGACGACAGAGCAGTAAAAAAGGTACAAACAAGAGATAAAGATGCGCTGCCCACCCACCCACCCTTAAGATGGTTTAATCTTTCGCATGGATGTAGCCTCCACAATACCCGCATCCCCCAATCCTTAACAATAGGCTATATTCATGAGCGGAGTAATTGGGCTTTAAATATTATATAATTCTAGTTTTCAAACTTTAATGATTTTCAAAACTGTGTTGCTATGAATTTGCATTTTAGATGCAATACAGTAATGCAAAATATCACTGGCATAACAATTGCAAAAAGTTAACATTTACACCCTAGTTTCTACTAAAACATTCACTGCGTATTTTCTATTAAATACTTTTTCGTTGAGAATCTTTTCGGAGCGAAATCCCTTTGGAGACTGTATTGTTTTCTTGAAAAAAAAACACACTAAAGAATTTGCATAAAGTTTATTATAAATTTTTTGATCAAAAATAATCCGTGACAGATTGCGTCGACCCCTTCTGATGTCCTAATTCTTGATATATCATATTCTAAAACACTTGTTTTGACGTTTTTGATTTTAAATTTCGATGATCTAAGTCGTGACACAGAGTAATATCATAGACAGAGTGGCAACACTTGCATGCCTTTTGTTCCATGGTCGTCTCGGTAGACTATTCATATTAAAATGAGCTTAAAAGGTGTTAAACTTGTTAGAGGCTTGGTTTGTGGTTGATAATTACACGAGATTATGCGAAACATACGACGAGATGGCATCGTACTGCCAGTCGCGTAGCAACCATAGTTACTCTGTGAGCTCTAAGGCCAAAAACACTGCCTCACGCCAATCAAAACATAAACACGCCAGCAGTTTCATAAACATGTCCTTTCTTGGCGCATGTGTAAAAGACGGTATGACTGACCGTAAACCATTGAGTAAAATCAGACAGTATCGACAAAAGACTTTCAAATTTGGTTCAACACACTCATTATATATTCATAAAAATATGAGAGGAATTTTTAAAACGGTAAAACCCACTTCCTGAAGCTCAAAATACTTCCGTTTTCGCCAGCACATCAATTCCGATCAGCACCACATGACAACAACAACAGAAGCTTTGTCGAACATACTTTCGCTTAACAATTGGTGAAAATCCGAAAATAACCGAAGGGTGCATGGTCGGCACTCTTCGGAAAAGAGAGCCAAGAGCTTCGTGAGGCGAGGCAAACATGGATTGCTTACGTAACCGCTTCACGCCTTAAAACAATAGCTGTTGCCACTCTGACTATGATATTACTCTGTGGTCGTGACAATGCCCCAGTCCTCAAACGTTCACAGTGAATAAACAGAGGCAAGACCACCAAGGAAAGTTCACTGTTGATGATGGTGATTCCGCTGTCTACGAGGTCAGAGGGGTAGAGCGGACGCGAATGCTGTTAACAAGCAGTCCACGACATTCACAATCACAGGTGTCAAACAACACCCTGTGACAACGAGAACAACACTGGCGAGGGATTATCGGCTGGACAATCTCCCTTCGAAAATGGCCGCTAATCAAAGTATGGCGTCGTCAGTCGTACGGCCACCGGTTTACTGGGCGCAAGTGCTCCTGAACCAAAATTTATAAGTAAAGCCGTCCAGGACCTATCCTATGAATCAGATGGGTCGAGTGATAACGTCATTATTATTGTTTCCGTGGAGGAAGAAAACTGCAGCATGGAGAGGTTATCCAATAAAGTAAGAGCTGCCGTAAATTGGGATGAATACGTGTCTGTACTGGTATTGGACCGCACACATACTCCAATCAAGGACAGCCCGTCACGGCAGGTACGTATATCGTGCTTAATTCTGTAACCCATGGCCCCGGAGAAAAAATAACATGCTTACATTTCATCTGGTATTTAGTGGTATTTAATGACATGACATGACCAAATTAGGCAATAACCAAGCAAAAACTGGCAACTGATTGTTTTGACATCGCATAACCACGGACAAGATACAAGACAGGACGCGCTTTTCAAAATAAAACTTACTGCAGAAAATTCCTTCCAGGGCCAATTCAATTTGTCAGTGTGGGAACGGATACATCATTCTTTTGGGGACCTGTCATGTTTAGGGACATCTGTCTACTTGTAGTTCGGCATCTGTTTCAATTGAAAATTGGCGGTTTACTTGCATATGAAGTTTCCTATAGCGAATATTGAAATATATTCAATGCCGTACTTTCAATAGCGCAGAATTAGTATCAGTGGCCGTGTTTTTCGATAGCACAGTAAATGTCTTTACACGTTACTGTAAGATTATGAGTAGCATGGACCACATTGAATTTGGTTCTTGCTACGATATCATACTTGCGTGGCGTTAACGGCATACTGTATAGTGTTTTTCGTAGTTGTCGCATAAAAGCAAGAAATTCTTTTTGAAAACCAGCTTTGTTACCACTAGTTTGTTTTTCTTATCAACTGGAAAATATTTTGTTTTGTAGTGTAAACAGTATTTTATATCATATAATGTGAAATTGTCTTAAAAGTAGTTTATAAGTTTAAATAGTAACAAAATGTTTTTTAATTTTACAGAACCCGAATTTGGAGAACTCCTAGAAAACTTTTCGCGGTAGATGAACGTGATTATAAGAAGTATATACGCAGTGAAACCCAACTGGGACATAAGGGGAAATCGGAACTTGAGGCAGTAGGAGAAGAATTAAAACAAATTAAACGACATATTGGCGAAATAGTGAGAAAACAACTTAAAACACTTTTTGTTCTTATTTGCTATCATAGATTTCTGCTAGACATAAACCAAACTCAATTTTTTACAGCTGAAATGCGAAAGTAAATGCATCACTGTGAAGTACTGTGGTTTTCTATGACTATATTTTCATCGTTTGTTTTTATCTCTAGAGAGGAAGAGGGGAATCCAGCAGTCAGAGACACATGTTGATATGCTTGATATGTTTTGAACGGGCATCATTCCCCATTTTCGCGTGTTGTGGGTGTATCAAGGTCATTGGTTGTTACACGTGTTGTATCTGTCTTAGAAGCCTGCCCAACGGGGCAGCAATCCCGGAAAATGCACCACCCCTCAGAGGGCTAGATCATGGCATGTTCGGAACTGAGTACAGTTGTAGCACTGACAGGGAAATCGCCAATGCTATTCAGCAAAGACCGCCTTCACGTAGTGCCGGGACGGAGGAGGAGGATAACATGTTTGCGTTTTTACAGGGAATGTTATAGAGTTCACGAATGTTTTGTAACCTGATTACCATTTTTCTCAAAGGAACTTGTAGACATTAGCACATTTCGAAAGATAGTTTTATTGTTCAAGAAAAAGCTTTGTACTCAAGAGCTGAATTTATGCAAAAATCAACTAATATTTTGCGGAGTTCAAGAGAATGGCTCATTACGTGACAACTACCCTTTTCACGCATTTTCCCGCCAATTTTGATGCTACCGACCGGCGCCAACTTGAAGTCGTCAACAACCAAATAGGGAGGCCTATTAAAAACTGCAGCTGCCAGGAGTATCAGGTGCCCATAGTTTTCCGTGTTTTGACTTTGAATGATTATGGAATTGGCGATTTAATGACATTTTGTTTCTCATAGACATTTCTGAAGTAGATTCTGATTTATGATCAAAGGTAGAGCTTGCTGTTGCCTCACCCTGGAAAAATTGCTCCGACCGTTTCCGCTACTACTGACCAGATTGTGTCAAAAGATCACGAAGTCACCATTTCATTTTATTGTTGTCTTCCAAAATCGGAGTTTGATTGTAATGTTCTCTAAAATTTGTTGCATTTATATCCGATAAAACTATTTTAAAACGTAATGCTTCTAGTTTGTGAATAAATGCTTTGCTATAATTTTGATGTTTCTTTTAGGGGGTAGGAGCTTTCACTTTTCTGCATTATTTGGCCGTTTCCTTGTACTTCTTGGTGAACTCAAAAATATGTTGACATGCAATTTGTGAATAGAGAATGTGCGTAAAGGAAAATGTTACTGCATCATTTAAAGTTCATTTAAAGGGACAAAGTCGGTCAATTTTATTGATTTTGTTTGATACAAGATACTGCTTATATTGTTTGACATGTTGAAAGATGATGAATGGGTGGCCATGCATATATTCAAACCCGCTTTTCGACACGATAAACGAAACCATCGCGAACATGAATTAATGGCCATGACCATTAATTCATTTTCGCGATGGTTTCATTGATCGTGTCTAAAAGCGGGGTCGAATATATGCATGGTCACCCATTCACGTCAAAAGATATAAGTAGTATCGTGTATCAAACAAAATTCATGAAAAATGGCTGACTTTGTCCCTTGAACAGTCACAATGCGATTTTCACACACTTTGTATTCACAAGCTAAACAAAAGGCATGCTGTTGTAGTTTAGAGATGAGCAAGAAATTGTCTGAGCTCTCAACGATCCTACTTAGGTCGCGCAGTCCATCGTCACGTAAACCAAATAAATTTTATACCGTTTTCGGGCGATGGGGGCACATGCCTTTTCATCCCTTGGCGATTTGGGGCAGAACGACTTCCTTAACAGTACGCTCTCTATTGGTTATATGAAATGTGCTACAACGAAAGGCTGCTCAAAAATAGTTCACCTATTTTGATCAGCGCAGCCAGCGGTAAAAGAAGGGCAGAGGACCAGACTATCGGGTCAGCAGTTACAACACGGGGATCAAGGCTCCTAGTTGTTTATTTTAATAAAGATTACGAAAAGTACTCGTATACAGAGGCGCCACCGTAGTTGACTAGTGTATAGTAGAATTCTACACTTAGTCAACTACGGTGGCGCCTGTGCTCATAGGGATAGTGAAAATGTAAGGGTGTGCGAATCTTGGTTTGCATTTAGGGGCTAAACTTAGGAGCTTGGACATACACATAAAATTCATGAATTTTGATAGAAAATATCATATATAAGGAAATCCGGTCATAAAACGCGAGCCCAGCCTGCGAACGGTTGTTAAGCTAGGGCTAAAAACGAAACTATATGTTGCCCCTTATTTTATTTGAGGCTCTAACCTTTTTGTGTCAGCCGGGGACTATAATCCTAACGCTAGGACTGTAATGCCTATCAAAACAACATCACAGCCGACGTTTCATACACTGAAATTCGACCTTCCTGCAACACTCTGTCGGTTGAGACGTTGTTTTTATTGATAAGAGTAGCAGACTTTATTGGGGCGAACACAGCACGGATGTAATTAAATCCGTGTTTGTTTATATCAAAGCAGGCATCCAGTCTCAATGAGATAATAGCGGGAAGATCATTCCGTAACTGACACTGAGTAAGGCAACTTCAAGAAATCCTAAGAGTTTGCAACTCTGCCGTTGAGTTGATGTGAAATAAAAACAAAGTTTCTGTGTAGAACCAAAATAATCACGTCTTGTTTCACATTGGCAACCCAACTGAATTTGGGCCGACGCAAAATAATTGTCCTTTTGGGATTAAATTTGGTCCGTGTCCACACTTACCGGTACCAGAATTAGGGCCGACGTAACGTTGCCTTCCTTTGTGACCCCTGACCTGTCAAACTTCAATATGGCGCATTTGAATAATGGCACGCTGTTTCTACTGTTCATAATTTTCCTGCTTTTTTACGCACAAGAAGGGCAAATATGACTACCACTAACCCTTTTAATCATCGGAGAGATCTTCACTATTTATTGGATGAGCATATGGTATATATAAGACCGCGGTGGAGAAATAACCAGTGCGCGGCATTTTGACATGCCTCTCTAGTCTTACGTGCACTGTGGAATCGAATGACATGGTCTCGTTTGCGGAACAAAGGTTGGTGGGAAGTTCTGCGTACATGGAATGATATTAAAATGTAAAGACTGGATTGAAAATTTTCGATAGGTGTAAACTTTAGTTTCAAACGTCGTTTGTTTTGTGCGAATAGGGTGACTAGTTCAACTTCGATCCATGGCGGAGGCCTGGTCAACTGGGACCAGGGCCGACGCAACGTGTCCACACTGGCGATTTGCGTCGGACCAAATTTTGAGTTGGCCCTGAACCCCCCCCCCCCCCCCTCTCACCGGGACCAAACTGAGTCGGCCCGGGCCGACTCAGCGTGTCCACATTGGTTATTTACGTCGGCCCCGGCCCAGGTCCGGACCTAGGCCGATGCAAAGTCGTCAATCTGAACAGGCCAATTTGGCCTGTTCAGATTGACGACTTTGCGTTTGCATTATGATGCATACATTCATGCTTGAATAAAACTACTTTATTTACTTTATTTGCGGACAAATCAATGCTGTTGTGATATTTTTGTCTGGTGATACTTAAACATTTCATTGCCGTGGTACTTGTAAATAGCCAGTCGCGGCAAAATAATCAGACGTGTCGTTTGGGGTAATCATCCGAACCGCATTGTACACTGCCACTGCTATATTGTCGTGTAATAGTTCACGGTAATAGTCTTTTTTAAGAAGTGACTTCATCTTATTGAAGCAGTTTTCTACTGGGTTGAAATCTGGTGAGTAGGTTGGTAAAAATACAATTTCGACACCGATATCGTCTAATAAATTCCTAACATGATCACCTGGTTCATGGTGATGTATTGGGGCGTTGTCTACCACGACAGTGTCTCCTGGGTTTAAAGCGGCCTCACCATCATCTGTAAACGCCGTCGTAGCTTCAGTGAAGTATCTAATGAATTCATTGCCATTAGATGGTCCATCGATCACAGAGCAATATTTTACGCCATCAAGTCCCACAAGCAGATTCACCGTGTTGTTTGCCCCGGTCAAATAACGCCCAATTTCATAGGTCTTCACTCCTCGCTGTGAGTGGCCGTACACACGTTGTCCTGTTTGTATTTTCACCCCACTTTCATCCATAAACTTCACTCTTTCACTTCACTCTTGCCGGTTCTTGGTAGGCAAATAGTCTAAATATGCTTGCGTGTAATCCTTATTTGTTTCGGTAAAACGATGCTGATTGATGATCGACATTCGTTTATATGTCCAGGCCCACCGTTAGTTCGGTGCGAACTGCTCTGCCAACTGTACTGACGCTGACTGAGTTGACTGAGCCATATTGCAGGAGTTGCTCCGTAATTTCTTTGTGTGGTAATGGAGGGTCGTTCTCTTTTCAACACCTCGATGAATTCTAAGTCTTGATGGTGAGTTTATTTCGAGTCTGTCCACCAGGAGTACCGGGTACGATTTCGCCAGTTTCACAAAGCGCTTCCAAATGCGGCTTACTGTTGATTTGTTCACTTTGAATCTTTCTGCGACTTTCCTCATACTACCAGAGGGAAAATAACCAGTCATGTTATTTGCACCAAGTGACAGCATCTCCGTTCTGATCATATATCTCAAGTCATTTGATAGTGGTTTTCCACGGCAAAATGAACGTCCAGTCTGAGACACCTCCATACTTGTGCGCTATAGATGACAAACCGTCGCAGGGAAGTGGCCAAAGTGAGCGCGGGAAAATTTGCTCGCTACACCGCTCACGCTGAGCTAGTTTGGAACAAACCATATACCCTAAAAAGGGTCATGAACAAACCAGTCGAGACTTGGAAAAGATTCACGATAGGAAGGGGCGTGTGTATATAATTGGTGACGAGGAAGGTCAAGTTCAAGCAAAAAGCATGACAAAATCCGCCAATTGTGCAATATGATTTATTCACCACATCGTTTCTTGCTCCAAAGTCATTACGACGCGGAAACTTTCGTTTACTGAATATACACCTTGACCCACCCATCTATGAAATGTAGCTAGTCGTTCCAAATCTTCACACCTTGTCAAATTGATTTTTTTGACTGTCAGTGAACATTGGCACACGCGTCTACCGGACAAAATTGTGATAATCTTTGGCCATGGAATCAAAGTCTCCAAGTAAGCCCAATATCTCAACGCTTGAGAACTTTCTAGTTTCCATTAGCCCAGCTCTGCTCAAATATCGGTCGGATTTTGAAGAACTTGATTTCACTTCCACGACTTCGCTCAAGTTTTTCAGAGAATGTGACTTTTCGAAGTTCAGAAACCGTGTCAGCGAGACTCACAAACGGATGATTATGTATGGCGTTGATAATCTACCGACTCCTCTATCGAAGAATCGCACTGACCAGAAAAGGAGTGTTGACACTGTCGTCGGTTCGAGTCGTGGACGAATTTCTAAAAGACTCTTCCGAACCCGATCTCCCCGACAAAGAGAAGAGACGACCAAGTAGACACCGCAAACCACCGAGAGACGCATCTGATGTACATGCAATGGCGGAATCGGACACGGATGATGACTCCGAATGGGGAAATTATACTTGGCAATCGCCGAGCGAGCTCATGATGGAAGCAATACAAGGTGAAATTTCCGAAATGGAACTGGAACTCAGTGAAGCTACTAGGAAATATGACAGTTTGAACAATCGTTACAGACAAACTGATCAACGCAGAGAAGCGGGCCAAAAGAAATGCACCAACTGTCATCTGTACAGGATCACATGATAAGCGGACGTGCCCATTTCCTACTTGTGTTACCGTTGAACAGTGCAGTTCACTTGGCGACCATCCCATGGAAAGGAAAGAAATTACATCAGCAAATGAAATAGTCTGCAAACTGAAAACTGACCTAAAGAAAAAGAAATCTGCGCTGAGTTAAAGAAAACTGTTTACGAAGCAACCGCGACACGTTTTACTCGCGCGTGTACAGTACCTTACTGAATTCTAACAAGAGAAAATATTTCATGCGCACATCGTCAGGAATCATGCCGAGGACACAGGTCCAGTAGGCATAATTTGTGATGATTTTTTCCTATAATTATCATAAAAAATAATTATGAATATTAATAAATTATTAATATGAATGTTACCGATATTAAAACTTTTTTACACACAATGTCGTCTACTTTGTGTAAATGCTGTCTGGAAACTCCATTGTTGTGATAATTATGATTATGAATAAATTATGATTATGATTAATAAAGTCATATTTTACACATTGTAATGTGCTTATGTGAACAACCCTCTGGAAACCTCATACAGTTTCACAATCTACGCCAAAATATACAAGTGACACCATTGCCCAGGTTCAGTCTACGGCGAGAGTTACCATTGCCCAGGTTCAGTCTACGGCGAGAGTTACTACACAGTGTATATAATGAGAAGGTAGCCAGCTCCACTCGACAGTAAACTGACATACCCATGAATTACCTCCGTTTTCTTCACTTCTGCATGTTGATTCTCAAAATTTCTCCCGGTGTTGGCAAGTCCATAAATCAACCATCAAATCTACCAAGTTTTGGCCACTTAGACGGAAAATTTGTGAAGTTTGAGGCTGCGAGAAGGTATATATCGCCAATGAAATGATGCTGCCTTAGCGGAATCGACAGCATCCGGGATCTTTTAGGGGCCGTTTGCGAAATTTGAATGTAGCCGCCAAGCGGGGCCGAGGGCGGAGCCATGATTTAACGTTATTAGATATGCTGACATAATTGATCGTACGGCCAATGACGCTCGTGACCTTTGATTAGACCTCTCATCAGTTGACCCGAATGTACATGTGTCTGATCAACATCAAAACGTGAATGAGTTTCATTTCTCTAGTTGGACGATGTATTTTTCGAACTTTATAGCAGTTGTAAGGTTGCTCCAAAGCAGCTTACTGGGTATGCGATCAATGGAGGTGGTAGCTTCAGCGAAACGGGGACAGCATCAACTGAACAAACACCGCAGTAGGCAGCTCAATATAGATTGCTGCGATCGTGTTTGCCAGCATTATATACACCTTATCCATATTATTTGATGACACGTCATCACGTACGTCCATTACAAACGTCCAGATGAAATTCCGACGACAGTGAGCACACCGTCATCAACTGTGACCGACTCCTCTGCCCCTCCTCCGCCAAACACATCAGCGACTAATCCGTAGCAATTAAAATGTTTCCACTAGCTGTGATATTTGACCGTGGCGGTGACCTTTGATTTGAACGCGTTCGCCGCTGCGATATCACAGCTAGGTTTCCACGGTATCCACCTATTCCCGAAGAACCTCCGCCATGTGCACATCGTACCCACAAATACCTTGAATAGCAAGGAACACGACTAACACTTCCAGGCTTACAAACGTGCTGACATTTTCTTGCCCGTTCTCGTTTCAAAATTTTAGTGTTTTTTTCCATAGACCCTGCTGCATCCGTGTGTAGCGTCAATTGTTTTTCCCGAAGAAAAAAGTCCTCGCTTCAGTTTCTGAGTGTGATAAAACTGCAGAGCTTTGGTTAGGATTTCCAAATCTGCGTAAGGCTGTTCGCAAATTGTTTTTCTATTTGCGTAAAATGTACCAAAAATGCGTACAACATGACTACATGTAAGTACCTATATATAACAGCTGTCTACGCGATATCAAAAACCGGTTCAAAAGTCAATGAATAAAGTGTTCAATAAACAACATCAGTGACAATGTTTTTTCTTTGATATTAGTTTCACAATTTGTTCTGTTCTATTTTCTGTCGACGATTTTCATTTCTTACTAATTATTTAGACTACAACTTCCCACTATTGCCTTCGCTGCTTGACCTATCATCGCTGCTCTGAAGTCAAATTCACTTAGTCTCGGGCCTTCCATGGTTATCACCATCAGATCATTTAGATCAGGCATAGTCACTTAGACAGCTACGTTTCGATTTTGTAATCCTGTTTTGGGTACTGAACCCACGCGCTCACACGGGACAGATGAGACTGGAATCACGGCTGCAATTATGGTCAATTTTGCAATATTCTGGAATAAGTTTGCAGACCAGCATAAACTATTATTTTTAAGTCTGCGTAGCATTAACTTAAACTTGATATTCGACTAGGAGATCTTCAGGGTTTACAAGTATGCATTGGGCGCAGCGGAAAAAAAAAACATTTTTTTGCAATAACGACGAACTCTATTGAACTTGTTACATTTTTATTGGTACAGACTTGAAGAAAAACGTGATTGACAGGATGTAGGACAAAATATTGCTAAATTATGAACATTTTTATCAGCAAACAATTTATTTTTAGTCCTGGATAAACTTCACATTGAAGGGAAACTACGTGTGCTCATGTCTTTGTTACAGAGACTGCGCTTTTTAATGCGTATCGGATTACGCAGACGTCATTTTACTTTGCGTACTTCAAAGTAATAACATGCTTGAAATACGCAGGATTTTGCGTTAACGGAAGCTCTGTAATAAAACTATTGATAATATTATTAAAATTTCCATTTTTCTCAGTATTTTTTGCAAGACATGGATATATTTGTCTAACATATTCATAAAAAAGTAACAGGTCCTCGTAACGCCTGCACGCGCACGCCTTTTCAATAAAAAAGATCTCGATTTCAAGGTACATTGTCTGTGCTTTGTCTGTAAAACACGTCCATGACTGCGTTTTTAATATTTTGTTGGGCAGCAAAATAGACGACAGTCAACGCTGCCTGTATTTTCATTGTAAATCTCTGAAAATCACAAGTTCAATTGGAAGGTGACTGCGTGTTTGTACGTACGTACGCTGTTTTGAGGTCTCCTCGCCAAGTCGCTGAACTTGACATATTTTCACAATGTCAACCGGGTATCTATCATAAACAAACGCATCTGCAACCCGTCATCTGTTTGTAATCACACATACATAGCTTGGACCGTTGACTTTAGGCACCTCCATCCTTGGACAGACCATGAAGTAATCGTACAGTGTAAGTGTAACTTTCATGTGTAAAAAAGGTCACGAGCGTTCATTGGCCGTACGATCAATTATGTCAGCATATCTAATAACGTTAAATCATGGCTCCGCCCTCGGCCCCGCTTGGCGGCTACATTCAAATTTCGTAAACGGCCCTAAAAGATCCCGGATGCTGTCGATTCCGCTAAGGCAGCATCATTTCATTGGCGATATATACCTTCTCGCAGCCCCAAACTTCACAAATTTTCCGTCTAAGTGGCCAAAACTGGGTAGATTTGATTGCTGATTTATGGACTTGCCAACACCGGGAGAAATTTTGAGAATCAACATGCAGAAGTGAAGAAAACGGAGGTAATTCATGGGTATGTCAGTTTACTGTCGAGTGGAGCTGGCTACCTTCTCATTATATACACTGTGTAGTAACTCTCGCCGTAGACTGAACCTGGGCAATGGTGTCACTTGTATATTTTGGCATAGATTGTGAAACTATATAAGGGTTCCCAGAGGGTTGTTCACATAAGCACATTACAATGTGTAAAATATGACTTTATTAATCATAATCATAATTTATTCATAATCATAATTATCACAACAATGGAGTTTCCAGACAGCATTTACACAAAGTAGACGACATTGTGTGTAAAAAAGTTTTAATATTCTGTAACATTCATATTAATAATTTATTAATATTCATAATTATTTTTTTATGATAATTATAGGAAAAAATCATCACAAATTATGCCTACTGGACCTGTGTCCATACGCACAGTATTCTTATGGAATGGGATACCCCTACCAACTCTATCCATATCCGTGGATTGCTGATCATACACTGACAGCTCCGACTACGCATTCAGTCCAATATATACGCCATACGGATATAGCTACGTGCCAGCAGACGGGCATATGCATGGAGGGATTATATCTTATCCGACGGCAACATCGACGTCGACAAGCGATGTTCCCGCGACAGTACAGCCCACACTTCGAATCGAGTCGCCCCTTGAAAACTGTGCACCGTCCCCAGATTTAGACGAGTAGTACGCATTATTGAGTGCTGCATCATTAGGGGAACGCCATTTGATTTCTGGAGGGGTATGGAGGATTTTGAGAAAAAAAAATTGTCGCCAGGTGAGATCATAGGGGAAAGAAATCAGTCCCCTGGGGTGGGGAGGGAGGTTTTTTTGTGCAACGCTTTACTTAATTGATTTTATTAATTTTGACTGTGATATTTCAAATAAAGAGTTCAACTCCACACCGTCTGACTGTTTTCTTTATTGCTACAAGTAATTTTATTAATTTTGACACTGTGATATTTCAAATAAAGAGTTCAACTCCACACCGTCTGACAGCTTTATATATTACCGACAAGTCCTTATCTCCTCTCCAACTTGTGTATACACCACTGTAATTGCTCCGAAAACATTGCCAACTTGCTAATCCGCTGTCCGTATCAGCGGATTAAGTGATTGAGTCAACAACACAGCCGTCCCACTCGCATTAAAATAAGGAAAGGGTTGAAGATCTCAGACACAGTGTCACGATGTCGTCCGTAAAACTAGTGGACGCTTAAAATATTCATGAATTCGTAAATAAATAGGAAGGTACACAACTTATTATTCATAAATAAACGGTAAAGGAGCTCCCTAGTAACTGGCCATTGAGAGAAATTACTGAAAGCAACAACCTGGCGACCGATCGTGTAGACAAATGTTGGCAAATATTCCACACTTTACACTTACAGCCACGACCTCACGATCGGTCATGGAGAAAAATTACCGGGAAAAAAAAGTAAAAACCTGAAAGCCATAACCTCATGACCGATCATTGAGAAAATTTCGGGCTAAATTAAACACTTTATAGCCATGACCGGTCGTTCAAAAAATATTACCGGGGATAAAAGTCAAAGCTTGAAAACCATAACCTCATGACCGATCGTTGAGAAAATTTAACACTTTACGGCCACTACCTCAACCGGTCGTGGATAGAAAATGAAGTCGAATACCTGAAAGTCACGGTCGTTGAGAAAAATGTCGTGAAAATTCAACACTTTACAGCCACGACCTGGTGCGATCGGTTGTGGAGAGAAAATATTGGGAAAAAATCGGAAACCTGAAATCTACGACCGTGGACGCTTAAACTATTCTCGTGGAGGGAAATTGTCTGTGATGAAATCAACTAGGCTACCGTCCGACAGATCAGGAGAGAAAATGTAGAAAAGTTAAAAGGTCACCAACAACAGCCATGTGGAGACACAGCTCAGAAAAAATTAAAATACATGATCTGGACGGCCTGAAGGAGAACAGTAACATTAATGACATAGATTAAGTTCCTGACTAAATTTTCCTACCCTAGAACTTTAAAAAGCTAAGTCCATCCTTTCAGTTCATTCAGATTATGTGCTGTCGTCGTTGAATTGCGTGTTTGAGGAATGATACTGGTGGAAAGTGCATAACAATACAGCGAAAATATATAAAAGTCAGCGTTGACCCTCTGTTGTGCCGCGCAACAACCCAAACGCAGCCGCTGACGTTTTTACAGACAGAATACACAGACAATGTATCAAATACCATGAAATCGTTTTCATTGAAAAGGCGTGCTTGCAGTACCAGCACACAAACAAAAAACTGAATAAAAAGTTGATAATTTTATCCATCTTGTTCTCGGAAAGTGAAGCGAGGGCTGTCCGTCTTTGGGGAAAATACTATAACTTACGCTACACATGGACGCGGAAGTGAAAAACACACTAACATTTTAAAACGAGAACGGGCAAGAAAATGTCAGTAAATTCGTAATCCTGCATAACTGGGGTTAATATTAGGAAGTCTAATCGTGTTCCTTGCCATTCAAGATGTTTTGTTGATACGATGTGCACATTGTGGAGGTTCTTTTGGAGTACCTGTAGGTGAGAACTTCATTGGTACGGATTGTCGCTGATGTATTAGCGGGGAGGCCGGGCAAACGAGTCAGTCACAGTCGATGACGGTGTGCTACGTTTACGATAGACGCTATAGATGTACGGTGACGATGGTGGCATCGAATAATATCTGAATATGGATAGTGTATAATATGATAATACTGGCATACACGATGACATCAATCTATATTGAGCTGCCTGCAGCGGTGTTCGGTTCGGTTGATGCTGTCTGAGCCTCGCTACAAGGAGAAAAATTCTCCTTGTCTGTGGCTGTTGAAGCTACCACCTCGATTGACCAAGGAGGTTTGTGTAGATGCAGAGGCAGGAAACGTGATACCTCGCCCTTCAGCTCTTTCCGTGCAGGATTTACAGAAGTTTTGGTTATATTCTCGAACTCATCGTTAGCAACATTTTGTGACAAAAAGGAATTGAATCCTTGTTTGATTTTGTAGGATTGATTAAAATCAGTCGTGTAGCGTGATCTTATAAAACTTTTGCTCATTTTGAGCATGATGTACTAACTTGACATGATGTAACATCAAACGCATCATGGGAAATATGTTTACTTCTGGATTGGAAATAAACAGGTTTGAGGTCAAAAGGTTCTACTTCCGACTTCCGCTCTTACGGACGACATCGGACCATGACCGACTCAAAATGTAGGATGGTTTTCTGGCTCAAGATGACCATTTTAGACGGCGTACTTTGGCATGTAACAGTTCATCGGTACAGCGATGCTTTTGATAGTCGTTAAATTTCGATTGACTTCTATATCTGCTCAGATTTCCGTTTTTTTGTAACAATGTGTCTGAGATCTTCACCTTTCCTTATTTTACTACGTGTGTGACGGCTGTGGTGTTGACTCAATCACTTAATCCGCTGATACGGACAGCGGATTAGCAAGTTGGCAATGTTTTCGGAGCAATTACAGTGGTGTATACACAAGTTGGAGAGGAGATAAGGACTTGTCGGTAATATATAAAGCAGTCAGACGGTGTGGAGTTGAACTCTTTATTTGAAATATCACAGTCAAAATTAACAAAATCAAATAAGGTAAACCGTTGCACACAAAAAACCCTCCTCCCCACCCCAGGGTCCTTTCATCTGTTCCCTGTGGTGAGATAGAAGAAAAAAAAATGATCCTGCCATGGCCTGAGAAAAAAAAATTGTCATGACAGACAGAAGTGAAAAAAAAATTGTCACAATGCACTAGAAATTAGCAAAATTTGGAAACCCTATTATCATGTATTCTTTGCCGGCGCGCCGCCATAGGCGGCGCAAATGTTTTTACCACAAGCAATTCTTATGTTTTTTCCCCAGCACTTATGATATAAGCATGCACTACATAGGTCTACTTACACCTCAGTGCACTCAATGTTTTCCTTCCCTTTCCTGACCCAAGAAATCATATTTCAAGATTTCTGTTGCAATATCTCAATGGCATAGGCACTATCTAAAGGGACTTTTTGACTTCTGTACATTGTACATTTAAAACACAAGACAGGAGTCAATAAACTAGTGTTAAAATCAATATAGTATTCTCTCAATATAAATATATTAGGAAGATGTACAAGTTGACAATGAAAAATTGAGGAACAACAAATGTAATGAAATACAAGGGAGAGGGTCACTAAAAAATTGAAAACTTCAGGGGGCGTTACTCAAAATATGGAGAGGAAGAAGGGGGATGGGTTACTCAATTTATTTTGGCGAAATAAATTAAAACACATCTCAGATTGCACCATTGCACACATCCATTTCTCAAAATTTTCAATGCGAGAGGGGGGCACCCCCTCTCGTGCTCTCCCCCTTGGCTCTTCTAACAGTGTTACTGGTAAAAGACAAATTTAAAATACCTATCGGATTGCACTAGACTGTACCGTGGCGCACATCAATTTCTCAAAATTTTCACAGGATCTAGGACAAAACTGAACTGTTGTGAATTCATCCTTTATTATCACAGAAACATGTTTTCATTTACCTCAGTTCAATGACCATTTTGACAGTTAAACATACCATATTCATGCTTTTCATTAGAAGCTTGCAGCTGGAGAAATGACACAAGAAGGTCACAAATTTTCCGTTCCTGTATATTTATTTATCTTCAGTCTCTGGCAAACAGAACTGTTTTTCACAAATTGTATTGTCATTGTTTGGTTGTTGAATATTGTGACACAAACACTGATCATGCATAAAATGTAAAAAAAATATTGCAGTGTTCAATGTCATTTTCAAACAGTTTTACCAAATGCAAAATAACCTGAAACTCCTCTCAGATTGCGCCGTTAAACACATCAATTTCCCAAAATTTCCAATACGAGAGGGGAAACCCCCTCTCGTGCTCTCCCCCTTGGGGTGTTCTAACAGTTTCACTTAGTAAAAAAAATTAAAAAACACCTCTCAGATCGCACCAGACTGCACCATTGCACACATCAATATCTTAAACTTTCCATGCAAGATGGGGAAAGCCCCTGTGACACTTTCCCCCTTAGCCTCTCACGTGTTCTCCCCCTGTACTTTCAAATTCTGCCCGGTCAGATATCCTAGTGAAAACCTTGTCATGATACCCATCCAAATTAAACAATATACTATATGGTTAGATACTGCGTGAGCTTTATATCTTTATTTTATTGTGACTTGCAATTTCATTTTGATGGGTTCACCTTTTTTGAACCATCATGAGATAACTGATGATAGTCTAGCAGAGTACATCAGGATTTCAAAGGTCTTTACTGTTAAATTGCTGTATTTTGTAAATTTTACAAATACATGTATTTGTATTTAACTTTTCTAAGTGGGGGTGATCAGTCAAAATTTCAGAGTTAGAGAGGGGAGTTACTCAAATTCATCATGGTTGACGGGGGGGTGTCACTTGAAATTTCTGAGTTTCAGGCCGTAAATAATGACGGCTGCCTTATATACAACGCATTACAAACTTGATGACAAAGAAAAAAAATTTGCATTGCTACTCCATTGAAAAAAAAATGATGCAGCTCTGACAGTAGGCAAAAAAATTGCTGTCAATGTGACAGGAAAAAAATTGCTCCCATACCCATTTCCTCCATACCCCCCCCCAAATCTAATGGTTTCCCCTTAACATTGACATTTGTAATTTCTCAGAGCGCCCTAGTACATTTTCTATAAGCGAAAGCACTGAACTCTCGGCTATTAGGCTACACCTTTGTACAATCAACTCAGTTCTGACTCTTTAAACTTTGCGACATGGTAGAGTACGAAATTCAGTATGCATGAACTGAACTTTGTTGCTTTTAGATTTTTTTGGTTACCTTTGCTAATGTCTTTGTCGTTAGTATGGTTCGATACAAATTACCTTACCTTTTGTACGTTTTGTTCAAGTTGGCAAGTGTTATGTGCGGTAGATCTGCATCAAAAGAAAATGTGACTTCCGCCTTCTGTGAGTTATTAAACTATGATGAATGACACACAAACTTTGTTGTTTTTATACAATATATTATAAAGCACACAGAGAGTCGGTTGCGGAATTCTGATGATTTATCTCTCAAGTATAAAACTGACGATTTCTTGAAGTTGTCTTGCTCGTTGTCAGTTACGGAATGATCTTCCCGCTATTATCTCATTGAGACTGGATGCCTGCTTTGATATAAAACACAGATTTAATTACATCCCTGCTGTGTTCGCCCCAATAAAGTCTACTACTCTTATCAATAAAAACAACGTCTCAACCGACAGAGTGTTGCAGCAAGGTCGAATTTCAGTGTAACTACCTGTTCTCCAAAGCAGTGCACTCCACCGTACGTCTACCGGCGCACTTTTGCATGTAGCCGTTCCTGGTGGTGTGAACTGCTTTGGAGAATAGGCAGAAAAACGTCAGCTATGATGTCGTCGTCTTGATCGGCAGGAGGGTCTCAGCATTAGAGTTAGGGTACGAGGTAGACGAATAAACGGTTAGGGCCTTAAATAGGATTAGTGACAGTGCATAGTTTCGTTTCAGCCCAAGTTTGGCATGTCGCATGTAATGACCGAAATTCTGTATGAGTCAACTCGCTGACAGGTAAAGAGATGTCAGGCCAGTGGAGGGCGCTGTTTTACATCGCCGCATAGTTGCATGTTTTGATATGCCCTGCAGGTTGGTGCACTGTAGTTACCGAATCAATAATAAAAGCTGACGGATGACAACGTAATCTCTTCGTTTTGATTGCTACCCTCCCCTCCCCCGCTGGAAACGAAATGTCTTTTTGCGAAATCAGAAAACAACCAATGTAAGTACAATAAAGGATTTGCACATACATACACTTCTGAGACATGATCACAAAAGACTGCATCTAACACAACAAAGCCAGACACAACCACTGAGTGAATTTAGAGTTGAACATTTGTCATCATGGCTTAGATGTACCATTTTGCCAGTGATTACAATTTCTGTAAATTATTCGATTGTTATCAGAAATTTCAGAACCGTAAGCGCATGGACAAAAAAAAACGAATTTACTTACTTTCGATTATTTCCTTCAGGCGTTTTGTTAACTAAAACTATAACGATAATGATAATAAAGACTAAAACACACTCGGATTTCTCTGAATGCATCGCATAAGGGGATGTTGTGTCAGACAACGGCTAGGACAATACCTTCTTTGTACGAGCTGATGCAATTTTTAGCAGACGTTCTCGATAGTTCGTTAATAGCCTGTAATATAACACTTGCAAAAACTACTGTCGGTAATTTGAACTGACATAATGATATCCATAGCACATACACATTCAATTTCACATACACACAGACTGATTGAAGTAACCATATTTCCACAGTGCATTTAATGCAAACCTTAGTTTTATTTTGACATCTCAAATCTCTAAACTGGATAAAAGAACAACACAGGCTGCTACCCGATGGAAACAGGATTAAATTCGTCTGAAAAGATCAAAACATACTGAAGTGCGGTAAAAATGCTGAAAGATCTAACATTGCGTAAGAAGCTGAAGATGAAAAATAAGGCAGAATTTTTGGGCTTATGATGAACAACTTAACGAAATAGATACTTTGCGAAATCGCGAAATGACAATATTTCCAAGATCAAAAAAAATATTTCAATAAAATACAATAATTAAATTATGTCCGTGGTCACAGCAGTTGGTTTACTAGGTTTCATGAATGGATAGAGTACATAAAGGAATATTTTGAAGAGACTTCAATCACAGTCGAACCTCAGAATTATTATAAATGACGAAATGATGGGCCTTATGACAATATCAGTACGAACACGCAATCTACAATGACTTAAGTACCCTTTTAGCCAGGGGAGGCTTTGAAGCTTCACAAATACGACTCTGATTCATGGTTTTCGACCCGGGATTGGGACACACCGCGCCGTCATTCTGTATATTTATAGGGCGCCATTTCGGTCTGAAAAGAACGTACAAGTTTGCCCACAAATCCGTCAATTTTAGCGCCCTCACTAAACAAGAGAAAGACTACTTTCATTTTTATGGCGCCCTACAGACATGAAATGACGACAGGGCGTGTCCTTACCCTGGGTCTCAAGCCATGAATTCGAGTATAAACTGTGAACTTCACAGCGCTCGACTGATCAGGTACTTTAGGCATTGTGGAGTACGTGTTCATATTGATATTTTCATAAGGCCCATAATTTTGCCATGTATTATAACCTTGTGGCATGACCGCCATTGAAGTTTTTCGGCATGTATCACTTTTGGCGAAACTGTAACTGAAGTCTCTTAAAATAATTATGTTAATGTACTTTATCCATTCATTAAACCCAGTAAACCAACTGCTGTGGTCCCGGACATTATGTAATTGTTATATTTTATTGAAATAAATTTTTTGGATAGTGAAAATATTGTCTGTTCGCGATTTCGCCATTTCGCAAAGTATCTATTTTGTTGTTCATCATCAGCCGAATTTTTGGTTTGAAGAAAAAAGACGAATGTGCAATTGCAATTTGATTCCCGGCCTCAGCCGGTTCTACAGCGATTGAAAGATAAAATTGCTCGTTCAAAGTGTAAACTATTTCCATTCGAAAGATAACTGAATATATCTCCAAATGAGGAATTATTAACCTCTGCAAATCTACGCTCCCGTTCATGTAACAGTTCTACATTCATGGCCAGCGGATCAATCCAAAAGTTACTGTATCGCGTTAGATGTCCCCCAGATTGCTCATATAATTGAATAGCTTCATCGACAGTCGGAACAGCGTCTCCTGGCAATCTGGATACATGATTGCCTATCGTTGCAAGATTTTCCGGAATTCTTGACTGATATCCTGTAAAAAATGAAAAAAGATAATTATGAGGATTTACAATTTCAGCTCATGTCCTCCTCACTGCTACGAATTGACATTTTTTAACGATAATGTTATATTTCGCTCACTCCGGATAAATCTCAATGGGTAAAGATAGTAGTTTTTTACCGGACGATTTAAACTTTAAAAAGTCAGGTATTGTAGTTGCAAACAATCAAGAATTAATATACTGAAATGACAACAATCATGCGGCTTGGTATACGTTGGAGGACGTTCTCTGCAAATGGCAGATTAGTATTCCGTAGTGCACGGTGCAATTAAAAAATCGTATTACATTAGTTACAGTGACTGCGGTAAGAAATATAGTTAATTTGATCAGTGAATTCACAGTTGTTTCGACGTCAACGTGTGTGAGGGCATAAAACTAAGTTTATTTGCATCACCAGCAGCCGGCCATAGTACTGTTAACTGTTAGCAACAGACGAAATTTCGGTGATTCATACGCGTGCCACGTGGTACATTCAATTTCAATGTCACACTAGCGAACTAAAATTGACCAACGCAAGGGTTTTAATGAGGTCCATCAAACACAGCTGATCAAAAGCAAAATGACAGACGAGTGGATTTTCAACTGACACGCACTCACCAGAAACATTGAAGGGGGAGGTCAGGACGGGGTGTCCCACGTCCTAATGCAGAAACGTTTGGAAATTTGAAGTTAAAATAACGCAATAATAATACTACATGCAAAATTAAGTGTAATGGCTTTCTTTCTCGCAGTATTCGACTTAATAAGGGAGTGAGACAAGGGTGCCCCTTATCACCATTACTGTATATTATGGCAGCAGAAGTGCTAGCTGAAAATATTCGTAAAGATGACAGCATATCAGGATTCATACTACCAGACAAACAAGAGGAAAAAATTAAGGGTTTTGCAGATGATACGACTCTTTATTTGAGAAATTTGAAAAGCATTACTCAGTCGTTGAAAATGTTCAACAAATATGAAAAAGCAACAGGTGCAAAGCTGAACAAAAAGAAATCCAAAGGTTTATGGGCTGGGAGTTTTAAAAACCGCACTGATTCAGTGGAAGGGATCGATTTTTCAAACAAGGTTTTGCAGATCTTGGGAGTTGGGTTAGGAAACAGTAACACATCTAGAGAAAACTGGAAAACAGTGATGGAAAAATTTACGAATTGTCTTAAGATCTGGAATACTAGAAATCTGTCTTTTAAAGGCAGGGCAATAGTAGCTAATATGCTGGCTGCATCAAAATTATGGTACCTGGCATCATTTAATCACGTACCTAAGGAAATTATTAATGAAGCAAATAGTAAATTATGGAATTTATTTGGAGAGGCAAACGAGAAGTTATAAAAAGGGGCATTTTCATTCAAAGATATGATGACTGTGGCAAAAAAGTTGTCGACATTGAAGAAAAAATTAATGCACTCCAATTAAAGTGGCTTATGAAACTATTTGAGAAAATTCCAGATAAAGGGAACCCTAAATGGGCCAGCTTGTCAAAATATTTCATAGCGAATTATGACAATAAACTGAATAGTGATTATCACTACCTCCATCTTAATTTCAAAGTCAACAACAAACGAACCCAATGGTGTATGGGGATATGTTAAATACCTGGAAGTCACTTAGACTTACAAGAGTGAATCTACCAACATCAAAACAGAATCTTCTTAGAGAAGTTCTGTGGTATAATGACAATATTAAGAATGAAGGAAGTGTCCTCTTTTATGAAAAATGGTCAAAGAGTGGAATTTTAAGGCTTAGGGACATCTGGAATGATGACAGAAATGACTGGCTTCAACCATGGGAAATAATTGCAAAAATTAGAGGAGGTACAATTAGACATGTGCAAGAGGAAATCAAGACAGAGTATGAAACACTCCTCAATGCTATTCCAGATTCCTGGAAACAAATCATCTCTTCAAACATCCAAAATGAAGAGAACTATGATATTTTAGACTTAGAGAATTATGGTCTGACAAAAAGTGATGTCAAAACCAAGTCACTTTATTGGAAATTAGTTGATAAGAAATGGCATGCAGTCAGAGGTCAAATTGGTCAAAAATGGGCTGAGAATCTAAGTTCACTGACAGTTACAAAGATACTCTATTCAGCCGTCTTAATTCAACAGAATTGTCAGCAATTCAGTAAATGATTTAAATTGGAAGATCTTCCATCGAGGCCTAGTCACAGAAGCTTGGCCAAAACTTTCAATTTAAGTGATGGGAAATGCCATATTTGTGGCCAAGAAGAAACACTGGAACACATCTTATTTGAGTGTAAATATGTTAAAGAAATCTGGCAGAAATGTATTTCTTTCTTCGTCAGAGAACACAACTTTGATAATAATATCAATATCAAAAGATTAGCAATTGCAGGAATCGAAAATGATAATAATGTAACATCTGACATTATTTACTGTATTACTTCCTTTGTAAAATATACAGTTTGGAATATTCGAAATTCGGTTACTCTTGATGGGATTAAAGTTTCCCTTCAATCGTATGTCATGCAATTGAAATGTTATCTCTCCTCATGGATGAATACATTGTATTTCACTTATAAGATGATGAACAAAACTGAGGATTTTATCACAAAGTTTTCAAGCCTTGTAAGACTGGAAGGAGAAAATGCATCCTGAATGCATTCATATGATGATCTTTGCAATCAAACAGCTAATTATTTGTTTTTTCAGACAAGACGCATTGTAATTTTAATGCATTCACACTTATGTAGATTTTTTTATTTGTTACTATGTTGAAATAAATTTATCTTTTTCAAAAAAAAGAAACATTAAGAGTTGACCTTATTGAATATTGAATTTGTATAGGCCAGAAGGAATAAAAGCAATATGCCCAATGATATAGTTACCCGATGATAGCCCAGAACAGCTGAAAGATGACACATCACCCGGACGCGATTAGTCACGCTAAAACGACGTTTTGACTTCTTTGATTTAAAGTCTGGTGCCGTTATATATATATATATATATATATATATAATATATATATATATATATATATATATATATATATATATATATATTATATATATATTATATTATATATATATATATATATATAAAGAATGATGTCTTGACATCTGCCTTCTGTTTTATTCACTGTGAACGTTTGAGGACCGGGGCATTGTCACGATTCAATAGAAATTGTTAAAACAAGTATTTTAGAATATGATATGTCAAGAATCACGACGTCAGGAGGGGTGGAAGTAATTTGTCACGAATTGAAAATATTCCTTGACAACACATATTTCTCTTGTCATGGACATACCACAGCATATTTGCAGCATAAATCGAGCAAGATTTCAAATTTCGTCAGTCTGAATATGCTCATAGTTGATATCGAAACATATATTGAAGTAAATGGAGGCTGGTGCCAAAATGGTTACATTATATTGCATGAATTAATTGTTGACACACCTAAGCTTATCAAAATATGTGTATAGAAACACTACACATGGCATTATTTACTTAATTGCAAGAATGGCAAATTAATCAAACAAATGAGACCTCGTATGTACATTCTGGCTAAGTACACACACTCTTCACAAGCATAAAGTAAACCAACATAATTGTTTACATCTAAGATATTACATTCACCTCTGTCATCCTTTAGGGTTGTATCTGCGAAACTGAGAAGTACAATATCACGTCTTACGTTGTTCGAAACAATGTAAATTAAAAGCGTATCACGATGAAGATTACAATTGATAACTTTTATCAGTGTCGAGAATTACGTGTAATTTAGTCAGATGATCTGCTATATATTTGTTTTTTTCACTCAACTTCCCGTGGAATACCAATGCCTGTCCGCTAACAATAGTTTAATTGACATTAAACCAAGGTCAATACTGACGTAGCAAGGGATAAGGATAGGCACGTCTCCACTGAAATATGCAAGTTGATATAAGGTACCCTGGTCAAATCATTGACACGCAATCGAGCGGCCGATAACTCCATCCTCTGATATTGGTCCTCATCGAATAAAACCTTACTGTGATGGAATTCTTCAAAGCTTCACGCCGATACAAAAGCAGGCGAGGGCAATGTATTGATTTCACACAAATCCCTACTCTCGACCGTTCCTGCGCAAATAAAAATAGCCCGTGCTTTATATGACTTTAATACAAGTAGATGCCGTTTACCAGCATGTATGACAGTCTTCCGTTCTAATTTATGATCTAGCCAAAATGACTCGATTTAATGTAAACAAGAAAACAGAAACTAAAAATATAAATGAAGATAACTAAAACAGCTGTTCATAAGCCTTCGAAAGAACGAATATTTACAAAAATACAATTTTAAATAAATAAATACAAATAACAGAAGACAATGAAATAAACACTGAATATACTATATGCAATCTACAAAATTACACACATATTAAATGCAAGTATATACAGAGGAATTTAGGGCCACAATTAAGCTTAGAAAACTGCAGCAAATGATCATGATCAATGCGACAAACCTGAATATACACAATCCAGTTAATGTCAACTTGCTCTCCAGTCGCAAGATCTTTGCCTTTAAAGTCTGTATGTAGTTAATGGTCTTCTGTCTATTATGAATAGAGTTCTACGGGTGCAATAAAGAGGTGCAGCCAACGGAGCTATTCATTGAAAAAGCTATTCCGGGAGCATTTTTGAGGGCAAGGGAAATTTTAATTTTTCATGGGCAGGGGACATATTTTTAGATGGCAGGGGAGCATTTTTTAGGGTTTTTTGTCGGGCAGGGCAGATATTGGTTGGTTGTCCCGGGGACAGGGCTTGGCGAAACACGAGGTGAAGAGGGAAGCTACTTTTAAAACGGGGACAGGGTAAGTTGAGCCATGGTGTTTTCGGTAGAAGGCCACTGCAGTATGTGTCTGCATGGGAATGTTAATTTTCAGGGGAAATTTTTTTACAGTCCAGGGGAAAATCGACAGTTTTTTCATCTCAGAGTAGGGTAGCTTCATGTCTGCAGGGGAAATGGAATGATCAATATTGAGGGGAATTTTTTCCAGGGCAGGCGAAATCTGCAAGTTTTTTTTTCGCCACAGGGAAAGGGAGCTGCAAACATTGACAGTGGGGAGGGGAAACAGGCAAAAAATAAGTGGGGAGTGGGTAAAAATGAAGTTTGAGTGCGGGAGGGTAAGTCGAAAAATTTTCAGTGGGAGGGCAAATTATGAACAGTTAATTAATTGCCCTCATGACTTAAAATTAGTCAGTTCACATTACTTGTCATGCACAATATATCTTGTCATAGTAAACGATTTTGTCATAATAAACGACCCCTACTCTAACACAGACAAATTAATCACTCTAATGGCACAGTAATGCGACGTATAAATTATCATGATGCAGTGGAAGGGAAAGACTTTGTTCAAATCTCCTTGAAATATTACACTGGTTTGAAATCTGAAATGTCTATGGTACTATTAACAGGAGTGAAACGTTCAATCATATCGTTCACTAAGATAAGCTTGCTATGTTGCGCCTCATATAATACAGAGAGACAAACATATGAGGCATTTGTCAGCCATGACTGATAACCTCTGATTACCTCTGATGACCCCTGATGTCGACCTGAGCGCCACGCCAGTTCCTGAAGAGCGAAGGAGATGAAGCTGCATGTGGAATACTGACCATGAAACATACTGATTGATGACACGTGGAATTCAATAAGTAAGAATCGATAAAATGGTGCTGTCATGTGCTATTTTGAATGTAGCCAAATCCGGGTCAGGGAATGTCGAATGCTCGGTCGTGTGAGGTCAGGCGCGGCTCTGAATTTGGTCTTGATTACGCACTGGCACTACTTGTCAAACAAAAATAACGTGAAGACGACAGAAAAACACAAGCCCATTCGAATATAAACAAGGCCGCAGTGGTTTAAGAAGGACAGTGACTTTTATATCAAAACATTCGAGAAACGTTCAATTTGTTTGCAGCATAGGTGTACGTCGTTACGTTGTGGTTAGTTTAGCGTATCGTGGTCAAAGGTTGTAATCGATAAATGCTATCATCGTCGAATGGTAAACTTACAGTTTAATCATTATTGCTCAGCGACAATGCAGCTATTTGATCCCGTGTCCGTTCCTCCGTCAAAGGTATAGACAAACGGCAGTATTACACTAAAACTGGATAAAGCAACGCCGCCTTAATGTAACTATGTACCTTATAGACACTTTATAAGTATAAGTTTATGCAGTTAACGACTGTGTACTGTGCACGGTAGGATTTCCCAATATCAGGGCTTTACGTAAATATATACTTTATTGGGGTTTGGGACTTCTATATGAGAAAAAAAATAATCTGAAAGTGTCTATAAGGCATGTAGCTATCTTAATCTAGTTCCTAAATCTCAATTAAGGGTCTATGTATGCAATGTGCATGCTCTCTCTCTCTCTCTCTCTCTCTCTCTCTCTCTCTCTCTCTCTCTCTCTCTCTCTCTCTCTCTCTCTCTCTCTCTCTCTCTCTCTCTCTCTCTCTCTCTCTCTTATATATATATATATATATATATATATATATATATATATTATATATATATATATATTAAGTATGTAAATATTAAGTATTTAATGGTGAAAGTAGATACCTTGCTTCTTATCTCACCAAGAATTGGAGTTTTAAAAGGTCAAGAAGGTTTTTCTGAATAAAGGTCATATTTTATTTGTCTAGTTTAAGATTTTGCACGATGACCCAATGAATCTCTATTATGAAAGATAGCAATTTAAAGTTTATTTTAGGAAATTTTACCAAAAGTTTAAATCTTTCAGTTTGGAGCAGAAAATTGCACATTCATTGTCTACTATCCCATCGTCTATCCCTATCTATCTTGAAATACTTTCATTCAAAATCATATTTAAGTTCCTAGATGTAAATCATTCTAAATGTGAAGTTTTTAATGACCTCAGTAAACTTGTCAAGCTCCCTAAATCTATGTTGGCCGTCCCTTACGGCTACTTTTGTCATTTAACTTCCTATTAAATACCATTCAATTCTGTCATCAGCAGTGTATGTGAAGAGCAAATATCCAGAGGACAAAGATTAGCGTGGCAAGCTATAGAGCTGGACAGCGGACACCTTAATAACAGAATGCGTGTCAAATATCATCAAGCACTAGTATACATTGATTAATTCCATTAACTACAGGCCGTAAGTCAGGTCGATGAGTTCGGTCAACCTCTTTTCAAATATGTATTATAACAGGATTTTTTCACGGAGAGTCATCTTATGTTTCTTATTTTCAAGACACGTACTCTCGATGTGATCAAACAGAGCGCAAATTATTTCCACTGATTTGAGAATCAACGCAAGACACAGATTACAAATTTCAGCATTGCCTTTGGCGATTTACATACAATCACTAAGTGTAATTCAGTGCCAATCACGTCAACACATTACCCTTTATTGACGAGTACTAATCAAAGTTCATAGGTGCAGTGTGTACCGAGGGTATATACGCGTCCAATAAGAGAAGGGCGACTGAAAGACAATACAGTAACGTCATCTGCGAAGGGCTGTATGCACAGGCGCGTACATTACATGCAGCTTGCGCTGGGTTGGTGTGCCCAGCCGTCAGGACGATTTCTCGCCAGTAGCATAGGTTAAGGTATTATTTTAGGCAGAAGAGGCTAGTCGAGAGATTGTTTATGCAAAAATCTGACCGTTGACCAATTTTCATCATCGGAAACGCTCAGAGTTCGTATATTTCGCTTATTTATGAAATGGGGTGAAAAGCTTTCTTGCTTTTGGTTTACTTCTGTGCAGCATTTACTACGTGTGTTCATCGGGCCAAAGCCCGGCAGCTACAGCCACTCGGTTAAGCTAGCCGACATGTACAGTAATATCGCGCACCGTTATTCTTTATTGAATAATCAAGTCACATAGACATTCCACACATTAAATGGGATTATGCAGTGCGTTCGCCGGGCCGTAGCCAGGCATACATAGTCACTCGGTATAATGCTAGTCAACATGTAGGCCTAGACCTTCACTAATATCATGTACCGTGATTCTTTATTGAACAATCAAGTCGTATAGACATTCTTCATATTAATTACTATTATTATCCCAGCATTGTGACAAGCGCCTATCCACCTAAATGCAATAAGAAGACATTGCAATATACTCTACTGTGAGATGTACAAAGCAGTGACCTTTTTCTGAAGTATAATCCTGCATAGGATTGATATTAGATCGATACAGTGCCATTTTGGTATGGCATGCCAATCCAGAATTTATCCATGACTTGGAGAAGGTTATGTTACCGTTAACCCCTGTTGTAAAAACACTAAGTAGCTTGTAGGTCTCCCTTCAAAGTTGGCAGCGGTACAATTCAATAAATGTATCAGATAGGTTTATTTATGAGAGGGTATGTGTGTCTGTTGCATGTGCAAAGTCCGATAATATACTGTGTTTCTATGTAACTGAACTGTAAACTTTACAGAGTTACCTAGCTGCTTGTTGTCAACTCATTCTCGGGTGTTCAACAACGGCGATATTCTCAGGGAATTCCAAACTTGTCTCAAACCTATATGCTTTTGGGATATTTTAAAATAGTTTAAACCCCTAAGATAATAATCTTCAAAGTTCTACATATTTCCCTAAAATTTTCTACAACATTTAAATGTAATTGCTGATGGTAACAAGAAGAATTGTACTGGCTAAAATTAATATTCTCAAATATTATAAGAGCAACGTTTTAATCTTATATTTTTAAATTCCGAGGCAAATGTGTAGTTTGTATTAAAAACTAGTAAAAATAAAATTCTCCACACTAGCATGAATGAGTTCTGATGTTCTGTATTGATAAAAGCACACATATACGCACAGCGGATTAAGGGTGATTTGTATTAGTGCTGGTATAGTTATCCAACTCATAACAAGTGAATGTGCTGAGACTTGTCCATTTTACAGTTTAACCCACTTTCTGAAACATTCATGAAGTAAATTATTTAGCATAATTTGAGGACATACCACTGCAGCTCCTGAGGTGTATGCATTTTTGTGTATTTCTAGCTTAACTATCGGCGACGAGTTTATCTAATGGGTGGATATGTGCCGTGAACTTTTTACATTTCAAGCTAACGATCAGTTCTATTCCTTTAGTGTTTGGAATCTGGTCTCCAGGATTACCTTAATCAGATTTATTCAAGTTTATAATATGCAAATAGTGTTTAGGCAATTTTTATCATATTTGGTCAAAATTGTTTTCCCTCAAATCCGTTAGTCTGATAATTTTTATATTTGGTATACAGGTTTATAGGGACGATCCAAATGTGATATATTAAAGTTATGATGAAATCTGCGATTTTGTATTCTTATGGGAAATTTTGTAAAATAATTAATTTGTTATTCAAAAACTACTGGTCAGATAACTACGATATTTGGTAGACTTGTTCTTAGAAATGATATTAATGTGATATGTTCAAATTTCCAATTGTGTATTTTTGCAGCAATTTTGTCATTTTTAGTGGGGCCATCCTGAAATGAGCCGTGGTTTCCACCTCCTTCATCAACGCATGTAGCGCAAATAGTTATTCTCTACATAACACAGAGGAGCCTCCAGGTAGCTTGTTATATTTCGAGAGATATTTATAATACTATAACAATCTGATTATCTTTCAGATCATTGCGATTTATTGTATTTTTGCGACAGAAAAAGCTGCGAAGTAGGACATTTTCTTTAAAATAATTTATTAAAACTACTCACTAAAGTCAGTTGATAAAGTACAAACTATAAAAGTTTACATGTTACTTATCTCAGATGATACAGCACAAAGCTCCTACATTAGTCTCGAGAGTTGAATCTGACAGACAATGGTAGGTGAGGAAGCGGGTGTTCTTTGGCTTGCAGGCTTGATGTAGATCCGAATCGTGCAAAGTTAGTTCAAAGAGCAAATTGAGCAAGAGAGTGAAGGCCCATAAAGCTCTTGAAGTAAACACTGACGTGATCCCAAGTGTTTGCCTTAAAATTGGTACCGCCTCATGATTTTATTAAAAAGATTCTATATAGAGAATATCAGAACAATCTAGAATTTCTACTAATATGCTAATTAATATCTTAAAAATATCTTTAGTTGTAGTAGACGTGGCTTTCTAGAAAGTTGTAAACATGACTAACTGAATTCAAGGTTAAACAGGAGAATAACCTTAAACACCTGACCTTCAGAATGTTCTAGACTAATTAAACTCAGATCATTGGTGCGGGAGAATGACCTACATAGCAGTATGCCAATGCGACCTGGTTATGAAATGTTGTCTTTATGACGATCACTTCACATTCCTGGAATGCTTGCTTCCACGATTTTGAATTCACTGCTTGAGATTCATCAATGTAGGGCAAGTCTTGCGGATTTTTAAACCCATCTCAAGCACTTAATTTAACTTAATATTTAAAAATAGGTGTTTTAGTATAATTTTTATATTGTTGCTTCTCATTATTTTGTGTCATGATTTTTTCCCATACTTTTTAGTGATTTTATTAGCTTTTCCGATCTGTACAACATTTTTATGACTTTTGAAGGACCCCTTAGAAGATAAAACCCAAGAGAAACTTTCACTCTATTAAGGTCTGTAAATGGGTTACCCTTTAGTGTGAATAAATAAATAAATAAATAAATAAATAAATAAATAAATAAATAAATAAATAAATAAATAAATAAATAAATAAATAAATAAATAAGTTTAAGATTAGCTATTTTGTAAAAGAGTGTCATGTAGATGTAGACAAAGAGCAGTCAAGCTCCTTATATGCATATACTGAGGCAGTGTACGCCTCAAAGAGAAAGTAACAATCAAGATCAAGATATTCAACGGTGTGATCTAATTTATCATAGAGGATTGTCAAAGACCGACTGAAATTTTCATGATGAGCAAATTTTTCATTGGATAGAAATTAAGAAGATTTTGAAGTAAATGTAAATATATAGAGACCGGACACTTAGATTGAGACCATCTTAGAAAACAACGACAATCGTGACCAGAAGAATATTGAGGAAGTTTTACCGTGTAACTTGTGTGTCTCACGGACTGTAAAGTATGACGACTTAGATTATTATTTCATTGTTCGCAGGGACAACCCATGTAAACAAATTCAGAGTGCCACCATGTCGTGCTAATTTCAGCAAGCATATTTATTACGTTCTATATATCTGTAAACAGTGTATACATTTTTCCTTGATAATCGGGACTTGGACAGAGGATCGATCGGACATCATCGTGAGTTTTGGCTGGTCCTCTTCGAAATAAATTCTTTACAGCGATAGACGACACTAGATTTTTTCATAGTGCGGGTGAATATCCAATATAAGCGCTAGCTTATATCATCACTTTACAGATCTGAGCAAGCACGACTTCCTCAGTTCGACCCCAACTTCGAAAAATAGACGATACTATAGATTTGTCAAATCGCGGATAAATATTTTCCGATATATATCGGAGATTTCGCAACCTTAAAGATCTGGCCAAGCTCGACTTACATGGTAACACATACAATCAGTCAATCATTCCGTATCATTCACAAACAAAAAATTAATTTTAAGCGACTGATGAAGAAAACTCTGTTTTAGAAACGTAGCGTTGAAGGATCGCAGGGTCACTTAGTGTCTCCAATCCAGTTCGGGGTCTGTACAAGCTCAGTGACTCCCTCCACCACGGTCCCTCGGGATCATGCCTCCGTAATCATACAGTGTTGTACGCAAAACCCAAACAGCCAAGATATGACTTATGTGTGTGCTTCTTTTCCATTATTACATATCTTGGTTCAAATTGGTAAGGTTTGATTTCAGTCGAGGGAAAGTAATACTCGATGTCAGAAATATCGCTGTCCGAACTCTCCATAGTCGTCTTACGAACGCGCTGAACAGTTCAAAGTACTCCTCCAGCTGCAAGCTCCGATCGTCTGTATCGCCGATGACGTCACGCACGCACGCTCTTCCCATGAGCCCTTTCGCGCCCATAGAATTCAGAGCTCATTTTCATAAATGTCTTCTACTTCAACTTATCTTTTCGTCGCGTCGTAGTTGTCAGCGTGTGCAATTTTGTTGCAAATTTGAGCTGCATTTTATTCAAGGGTTCAATCAGAAGGGATAAATGATGAAATTCGCTGGACCTAGGTTTCCCTTTAAAACCAAGAGCTTTAAAATGAGCCCTATCAAGTGGTAGAACAGGTCTGGAAAGAATAGTAAAATTTTCGAGTCCGAATATCTGTCTCCAAGTTAGAAACGTGTTCGTATGTTTGTTTAGTGTCTTGAGCAAGTTGTCATCATTTAAGGCTGTATCTCCGAAATTGAGAAGTAACGGCATATCGTCTTACGTTGTTCGAAACGCTGTAAATCAAAAGGGTATCACCGTAAAAGGTTCGAATCGATAAATTTATTAGCGTCATAAGTTACGCGCACAGTTTAATTGAGATTGATCACAGCGAAAATAATTGTCTGCGCTAGGTTCCTTCATGGCATGCAACTACACCGAAGAAGCTGCCATTTTGACATTGTGGCTGTAGATCTCAGTGAGTTCAGAATCTTTAACATTTACCTCCCCTGAGACATGAAGTACTCGTACATTTTAACATTTTTTATACGAAAAATGAAACTGCCAAAACCAAGATATAACCAGGTAATTTCCTTTTGATCGAGATTCGAAAAGATGTTGGCGATATACAGGTACACAGGGCACATATTTATGGATTATTTATTTCATTTTATTACAATTAATAACACTTGAAATTTAATCGGACATTCCACTACATTTGGGTTTTTTTCATGCAACTTCCCGTGAAATACCAATGCCTGTCCGCTATCAATAGTTATTTCAAAAATAAACAAAGGTCAAGATGGACGTAGCGAATGATAAAGATAGGCACGTCTCAACCAAAATATGCAAGGTTGATACAATGTGCCGGACCCTTGTTCGAAATAGAAATACACAATCGAGCGGCCGATAGCTGCGTCCTCTGATATTTGTCCTCAGAGAAAGAAAAACTTAAATTAGTGTTCACCGGCTAGATCATAAGTTCGGACTGCAGACTATCATAATATGCTGAAAATAACAGATACTTATAGACCATATAGAGCACGGGATTATTATTTTTTGAATTTGCACAGAAACGCTCGAGAGTATGCATTTCCGTGACATATGTACGTCAAATCGTGTACTTTTGTGCCAATGTGAAACTGTCTTGTAATTAATTCAATCATAGTATTACTCGGTTAAGGTGCAACACGCCTCGGGGACAAATATTCGGACAAACTTTTACAATTCTTTTCTGATCTACAACTCGTGAGTGTTCATTTTAAAGCTCTTGGTGGAAGAAAACATTTCATCGTCTTTCGAAAATCGGAAATTTTATTTTTCTCAGTATTTTTCAGTAGAGTTAATAAAGGATTGCGGCCATTTTGAATTTCAAATATCGGTAAACCTTGGGTATTTTTTTCTCTAGTACCAAAATTTGCACTCTGACCCCGAATGGTTGAAATATTTCATGAGGTTAGTTTGAGCAAAAGTTTGAGTCGTTCACTTTTAAGGTGCATTGTACCCTAATTAAACAAGAACACTGAATCTTGAAGTAAATATGAAGAGAAGTGACACAGCTGTTTAAAGTCCTTTGAAAGAACAAATAGTTTCAAAAATGTAATAATTTTAAACAGATATGAATAAGGGGAAACAATGGAAGAAATCAGGAATGCACCAAAATGAATCTACAAAGTTACATACATTTTTATTGCAAGTAGCTACAGAGGAATTTTTTGGACCAAAATATGAAAACTGTAGCCAACGTCCATCATAATTGTGACAAGCCTAAATGTCAAGTAATCCTACAAAATCCATAAACCAAATTGTGAAGTTATCACTAATGTGCTGTCGGAGGAAGGGGCATTTTGACCAAAAAAGAAAGAAAACTACACCATCCCCCTCCCCTTAAAGTTACATGGTCATTTACCATCACGTGTAATTTCTACCATAGTTATAAAGCTATTTTGAGGAATCGATAGACAAAAATTAAAGGCTAGCAGACAAGAATTTTCAGAGAACAATGCTCTCTGACAGATGATAAATTTAGTAAAAATTATTGTCTAGGAATAAATTATCAGCATTCGAGTAAGCTTACTGAGGTCTTCGCTCGAAAGATATAGATTTCATTTGAAAGCCATTCGGTACGATACAGAAAAGCCATACAAACATGATGATCATCAAAATTTCAAATATAAATTATTTAAACATCAGGAGACTGCAAAGCAAATACGAAAAAGTTCTGACACAGTTTTGCAGTTAATATTGAGAAGAAATCCAGCTTCATGCGCATGCAAATCAAGGCCATAGTCTGACCCGCATTTCATGACAACATAACACCCATTGTTATTCTCAAAATCGCTCGACAACTCTAACACCGAGATTTGACAAAGGATTAAAATCATACATACATTCCAGTCAACGTCAACTTGCTCCACAATTTTGCTCCCAAATTTTAAGATCTGTGCCTTAAGAGTTTGTTTGTTGTTTATGGTCTTGCTTTCTATCTATCTACGGGTGCAATAAACGACCCTACACTAACAGAGACAAATTTATTACTCTAATGGCACAGTTGTCCGATGTATAAATTATCACGATAAACTGAAGGGAAATACGTTGTAATATTTCGAAATTTGAAATATCTATGGTACTATTTACAGGAGTGAAACATTCAATCATATGATTGGATGAGAACAGCTCGCAAACTTACGCCTCAGTCAGTGGAGAGACGCTGATATGTGAGGCATTTGTTAGACATACACTGTAGCTGATAATCTTATGACCTCTGATGACCTCTGATTAAAGGCCCCTACGCCATTCCTGAAGAGTGAAGGAGATGAAGCTGCGTGTGGAATACTGGCCCTGAAAATACTGATAAATGGCACATAGAATTTATAAGTAAGAATGGATGGAAGGGTATTGTCAAATGTTATTTTGAAAGTAGACATATCAAGGTCAAGCGTTTGTCAAATGTTCGGTCGTGTGTAGTCAAACGCGGCTCTGAATTTTGGTCTTGATTACGTACTCGCACAGACAAAACGTGAAGAAAATAAGAGGCCCACCGGAATATAAATGAAGCCGCCGGTTGTCAAGAAGGAAAGTGAAGGAAACAACCAATTTGTCTTGTTTTTTAAGCATGGGGTTACGTCGTGAGGTTTTTCGAAAAGTGTGGGTTATGACTTTTATCGTGGTCAAAGGTTGCAATCAATAAATGTTATCATCGTCAAGTGGTAAATATAGTTTAATTATGATTGCTCAGCGACAAACGTGGCTATTTAATCCTGGGTCGGTTCCTCCATGAGCTCCACGGTATAGACGAAAAACGTAGAACGTATAACCGTTGTTATCACATGTACAAGCCAAGTTTGTCGTCTCCGAACAAAAAATACGGGATTTATTCTCTGGTCGTTCTACGTCACGACAACCCGCGTCTATGTCATCAATTTTGGTGCGTCGGACCTTTTTTCGCTGAACGAAGAAAAATATTAGGGAATAATATCTAATTACATCACTAGCATTCGAAATATGTCCCGACTCATTGTCAGCTTTACATTAAAATTGGATAATTAAAGAGAAACCTTACTTAATTTAGTTTGTAAATCTTAATCAAACCCTTCAGTCTAACGTGATCCCGCTTCTCTCCCCCCCTCTCTCTCTCTCTCTCTCTCTCTCTCTCTCTCTCTCTCTCTCTCTCTCTCTCTCTCTCTCTCTCTCTCTCTCTCTCTCTCTCTCATGTCACCAGGAACCCATCGATGAACTCCGTAAAAACCAAGAGCACTTACAAATATTATCGAAGACCTGCAACAAACAGTCTGCAATCTTAGATGCACGGAGAATAATAGATTTCGGTTATTGAACATTCTAATTTAAAGTTTTGCTTAGGAAAGTTTGGCAAAAATGAAACCTTTCAGTTTCGAGCCGAAATTTGCACGTACGTAACAGTACATGCTCTCTATCCATTCTGTTCTAACTTACTTGAAATTGAAAATCAAATTTAAGTTCCTAAATGTTAGGCATGATGTTTAATCTCAGTAAAATTGACAGGCTCCCTAACTCTCTGGTAGTCCGTTCCTTACGGCTATTTTTTATTCAACTTCCTTTTAAATATCCTGCCCTTCTGTCTTCAGTATCATATTTGAAGGGATTGTAGCCAGAGGATCAGGCTATTACGTCGGGCTATAAAGCTAATCGGTGAATATTTCAAGAAGGGAATGCTTGCTAAGTACCCAGTATTTGTATACAGGTATTTACTTCATGAACTACTGGTCGCAAGTCTAATCAACAAGTTGGATCAACCCACTTAAGATATGTATTGAAACGATTTTTTGCACGCAGAGTATTTTTAATTCTAAAGACATATACTCTCGATGTGATCAAACAGAGAGCTAATCATTTCTACTGATATATGAAATAAACAGAATACGCATTAAAACTTAAAATAGACGGATATACACAGAACACAAGGTGCATAACGTCTGAAAATGCGCGCCGATAACAAAGTCCATCATCTTTAAAATGCCCTCTGTACCGAATCAGGAATATATGTTCAATGTGAGAAAACATTCCCTCTGACAATCAGAATAGCTTCATTTGACCTCCTCGTACAACAGTGTTATTTAAGAATATTGTGTAGTCTGTGCTTTTTTATAGTGCGATAATCCTTGCCTGAGTGTGTCGAGTAAAAATAAAAATTGATTTATGGATTGATCGATTAGAGAAATAATATTTACGTTTTGTCAGTGTTGCCTTTGGCCATTTGCATACAATCAAAAAGTGTAAATTAGGGCAAAGCAGGTCAACACATTGCGTATTATTGACAAGTATCAATCAAGCTCATAGTTCAGAGTCCGTGTGTACCGAGGGTATATAAAGTTACAAAAATCCATTATCTCCAGCATTTCAACTAAAGATCGACATTGGGTGAACGCATGTCGAGGCTTGGCCATCTGTGAAAAAACAGAGTACGTTAAGTTTGGTAAGTCCAAAGTTTTCATTTATTCAATTAAGAACCATTGGAATTATTTTGTCCTTTTAAGTAAGGTTTCATGCAGACGAATTTTGTCTAGCGGAGGAGCTATAGCGTTAATGACTTTGAGCTCCCCCTTTAGTTTCAATATTTGATTTACATATCGCTTAGATGCATATCAGGCACATTTAGACTCCTACTTATCATTTTTTTGGCACAGTGGCTTGGCTGTGAATATGTGCTGAAAACATTGTTATAATTGAAAAGAGCACGATGAGAAGGCAGTAAAAACCCTTGACAACGAATTTCAAGGCCTTCCAACGGCCATTCTTAAGAAGGAAGTTACTGATAAAAAAAAATAAAGATAACCTAAAAATACACTGTTCCCAAGTTTTCCCAAGCTAAAAATTCTAGTAACTAGCTGATAGTTGAATTGTTATGAAATCTGCATTGTTTTAAAAAATGAGCACCAAACTAAATCAACATAAAAATATTTTACTGATACCAATCATTTATTTATTAAATTTCTATCGAACTGTATGTTCCTACATTAAAAAAAATAAAGTTCATGTTTAAACATTTACATGTTTTAAGCAGTTTAAGGCCACCGGTTATCGTGAAACACCGGTAATCATGATTTAAATTACGGTTTCATAATCTCTTTGAGAGGCTCGGTAAAGCGCAAGATAGTGTAAAAATGTTTCATCCTATTGATGTTGACCTTTTCATTGTTGACCAAACATTGTCCGACCCCTTCCCATGGTAACATACCATAGCTGTATTAGTATGCCAGTATGCTGATCTTTTGCACTCTAACGATTACTTTGTACTTTAAATTTATCTCACAGTATTCTCACAGTATATATATATATATATATATATATATATATATATATATATATATATATATATATATATATATATATATATATATATATATATATATATATATATATATATATATATATATAACACATGAACTGGCCCTTATCTCCGACTACGTGACGTACAACAGCACAGATAAGAAATCCATATTACCCTGTTGTACGTCATCAACCGGAATGCAATGGCACCGTTCACACATGCACGCCGCGACACAGACCAATTTGTCTTGATCGATGCGGTGCTCACATGGGCTTTTTACATTAAAAGGTGACCCGATAAATTCAGATATGGAAACAGAGAAGGAATTTCCAACGAAATTTCGAGTCGCTAAAGCTTTAGCTATTTCCAAGAATCGAATGAGGATACAGTCAATCGTTTTAATAGCTCAGAAACGTCGCGGCTCCAGCCGAGTCGTAAAGCTCAATGTGAACGTTGCCTCGCGTCATACCTGGCGATCGCCAACCGACCTCGTACCTAGCGATCCCGGTTGGCGATGAACCCGAAAGATACACCTCAACATAAGTTCAACTAAAGAAATGAGTACCGTACAATCTTCGGGAAAGCGACAAAGAAGGCACACGCATAAAGTCATTCGACGAACTACGATACTTTTCCTTCACCATACAAAAAAAATTCCGTTAATTCTCGATCTGATCAAACCTGCAGCGTAGGGTTGTAGTAAAGGCATAAGCTGTCGAGCTGTAGCCCGAACTCTGTATTGCAACGCTTTGGAATCCGTTGCATTTCGAAAGTTGACTCGGAACACTGAAAACAGACCAGGGTTTCCATTAAGTAACAAAATTAGGATGTATATACGGGCTATATATGTGTCATGGCAAATAAACATCAAAGTCCATAAGACGAAAACATTGACGACCGAGATGGGAATCTACAAGTTGACACCGCAACGGCGGAGACCGCTGACGGATGCGCTGCATACACGCGATTGTGCAATACCTTAGTCAATGAATGGTTTTATTTGCGTTCCAAGGCCACCGGCCCATATACAAAGGGGTTAAATTAAGTATTACAATACAAATAAATGTAGGTTACAAAGAAGTGTTAATTACAGGAATAACACGGCAGTATATACTTTGTAATTGCGTACAGAGAGTTAATTTAAATAAGTTTTGACTTGATAACATATCAGCAGATTACAGCAATTCCACTGGCTCTTTCTTTAAGTTTGAAAGCTCTGTAAATAAAATTACACAGACTGAGCATAACATCTGGTTCATTTGATTTCATAACATTAATAAATTTCTGAAAGTTTGGTTCCAGAAACAGGTCTGTGGGTAAGTATTTCAATCTCAGGTTATTATACAGAGGACATATTACAAGAAAATGGTACTCGTCTTCGACAGTTTCTGTATTACAAATTGTACAATATCTATTTGTAGAAGCAATACCATGTCTTCTGCCTTCCTCTATCGCTAGAGGAAGAGCAGAACAACGAAGACATGCTATCATTGGAATGGCTCTGTGATTACATCGGACGTAAAGATATCTTTCAGCTTCTAAAACGCTTTTAAAATGAATATATGTAAGCAGTTTTGGCTTTTGAGCCAAATTTTCCATCCACTGTTGTCTTAATGTGTCTTTGACTCTAAGTTCAAACATTGACAAAAATACTTTCGTATTACCTACTTCCTGGGAAATCCACGCGAAACCAAATCCAAACGAAAACAAAATATTTTTTATGGAGGTAGTCCAGGTAGTTCTACCAATATTGTCGATATTACATAACATACGATAGGCTTGTTTTGGAACTCTACTGTTAGGCATTTCTAAAAGTTTTATCCAATACCTTATACAACGACTAAGGGTATGATAATAAATAGGGAAAAGACCACATTCCCCCATTACCGCTTCCTTTGTTGTGGAGTAGGGTAATGCCAGTAATTTCCCACACCAACTTCTTTGAACTTGTTCCAGGGCATCATAATATTGAAATCCCCAGATTTCAGCACCATAACACAAAACTGGTAAAATTGTTGCATCGACGATCTTAAAATGAACATTAACATCAAAATGAGAAAGCCTCCATCTTGCAACTGACAGTACATTTAAAACCTTATGGCGTGCTGAGCTAGAGTATAAACTGCTTTGGACCATGTCTTTCGTGAAGGAAGAAGAAGTCCTAGATATTTGTAATAAGACACCACCTCAATTACATTACCATAAAAAAGCCAGTTTTCCCAATGAGAGCGGTGACCACCTTTACGAAAAATCATAACTTTTGTCTTATTAAGGTTGATTTGCATACGCCATTTTACATAGAAACGTGACAGTATATCAATTAAGCACTGTAGATAATTCTGATTGAATCTGCAAAAATGACAATATCATCTGCGTAAAGTAAACAGAAAATGTCGTACATTTCTTGTGTGAGCTGGATGCCTATACGACCTGATGTCATGTACATAGTATTGAGTTCTTCGATAAAGAAACTGAAGAGAATAGGGCTGAGAATGCAGCCCTGTCTGACGCCTGCTGGACATTCAAAATACTGTGAAGAGACATTGCCAGCTCTGACACATGACGTAATACTTGAATACATAGAATGTAATATATGAAACATTTTCCCTTAACACCAAGCGACAAAAGTTTGTACAAAAGAAGAGAATGATTGACCCTGTCAAATGCTTCGGAAAAATCAATAAAAAGACAATATAGTTTACCTCTTATACTTAGGTATTTTGGATGATAGCTTGTAAGACAAAAATGTTGTCAATAGTGCTGTGATTTTTCCTGAAACTGACTGACAGTCTGAAAGTATATTTGTGCTGTTAGACCATTTTGTTAACGTGCATTTAATACTGAAGTGAATATTTTTCCAAGTGCGTTTGACAATGAGATGCCTCGGTTATTATTAACATCACTCTTATCACCTTTCATGAAAAGCGGAATTACAGTGGCAATTGTCCACTCAGGAGGAAAGTTACCAGATTCAAAGATAAAATTAAACAGGTGAACTAATAGTGGTAAAATTACATCTGCTGCATGGCTATAAAACTCGTTAGGCAATCCGTCTGGACCCGGAGCTTTTCCAGGTTTTAATTTCCTTAAACAGTTCAAAACTTCAGACTCTGTTATTGGAGCATTTAAAACATCATTGTCGTGGTCACTTGTATCCTCAAATTCAGTTCTGTTAACCCACACATCGATTTCTTCTTCGACAGAACGCAAGAACTCCAAATCACCTGATTCAATGTCATGACATTGTTTGTATAGGTTACTAAAATAATCAAATCATGACTGAATACTGATGTCGTTTGATGATTGACTCTTGCGACCAATCACCGAATTCAGAATGGACCAAAATTCCCCAGAGCCCGTTACTGCATTTTGAAAGGAATTGCGAATGGCCTCTTGATATTTTATCTTGCAGTCCTTGCATTTCTGTTTGAAGAGTTTCTTTGCATTCTTATAATCATGTAAGGAGTCAAATGTACCTAGTTGTCGAAATATTTTTAATTTGCTGCAAACTGAGGTTTTTGTTTGTTGACACTCAGCACCAAACCATGGCGGTTGCAGTTGCGTTTTGTTGGAATTTAGCTGAGTACGTCCATCTACCAAAGCCATCTGTAGCGCGTTGTTCAGTTTGGAAATAACACTACTAGGGTTAGGAAATGCCCTCTTTGATTCTTCCAATAAGTTTTGCACAGGTGGAGAACGAAGATTTCTTGAAAAGGAACTGTTACATTTCTCAGTCATGCGAAAGCGAACAATAGATGAGGTGGAATCATTAACACAATTTTTATCTTTGTTCATGGGTATGTTTGCGGCCCTCACAGTGCAGGTGGCGGGAAAGTGATCGGATTCGATTCGTGGAAGGACATTGAGACATGTAACATATCTGAATAAATCTGCTGACAAAAGGACGTAATCAATAACACTCCCACCCGTAGATAAACATGGGTGATATTGCCATCTCTGTCACCTGCTACTCGACCATTTGCGATATAAATGTCCAAATTTCGACAGATGTCGAGAAGGGCCTTTCCCGCCTCATTTACAAAAATATCTTTAGAGTTACTAGGCATACAAATATTAGATGGATTATACAAATTGCTTTCAAGAGGTAAAATATCTACAGAGTCATCAATAATAAAGTCATCATCTACATCCGTTCGAGCGTTAAAATCACCTCCGATAATAAAATAGCTGTCTGGATTTTCAGATCGTAATTCCACGAGGAAACTTTCTAAACGCTCAATGCTATCCAGGACAGACTCTGGTCGGAAATAGCAACAGCCAAAAATTACATTGCAACCAAACGGAAATAGACTCTTGTGTAAGAGAAAGAAAATACAATTTTCTAGGTTACAGCTTATTTTCTGTATCTTATCAATGATGCTTTTCTTGACGTAAAGCGCAGCACCGCCACTCGGTCTGCCCTTCGTGTGACGCCTTTTAGCGGGAAATTCATGAACAAAATGGTTTCTCAATACATCAACAGAGTCTTGATTTGTACAAAATGTTTCCAGCAAAGCTACCATATCATAATTTGAGCACAAAGAAAGAAAATCTTCTGACTAATCTTTGGTTTCAATCCTCTGATATTCCAAAATAGTAATGATAGGTTACACTCAAATGGGCCTTGGCCGCATCCCTACCGTACTGTCTCTTGGACTTGAAAGACTTGGCCAGTAAGTTCGTTGACTTTGTAAGTTTTCTTTACTTCGTGTTCATTGGTGCAAATCAGTTTATAGTAACGTAAATGTGCTTTCAATGCTGGGTTGTCTTGAAGCAGCGACTTTTGAACGAATAGAGCGAATTCGCCTCGAAAAGTCTTCTCCGATGGTGATATTGGAACCCTTGAGTTTTCTGGCTGCCGACAGTACTGTTGATTTGTCTTTGAACCGGGTAAACATGGCGATAATTGGGTTGGCTCCACGTACTTTTGGCGCATTTGTTATTCGGTGCACCCTTTCAAATTCCATGTCCACTGGTATGCCAAGGTTATCTTTCAGAAGAGATGAAACGTTTTCTTCTGAAGTACTCCAGCTCTCTATTAGGTCATTTTGTGGGAGTCCATAGAGAATGAGGTTGTTCCGTCTATTTCTGTTTTCCAAATCGTCATTTGCACGCCTGAGTTTGTTGTTTTCTTTCGTTAGTTGATCCAATTTCGAATGTATTGCTTGAATAGTGTCACTATTAGAGTCAAGATCGTCCAATTTTGTTATGTTACTTTGAAGTTCTCGGACTTCGGACATCTCATCCTCCATGTTGTTCATTCTACTTTGTAGCAGCTCTAACTTTTGGTGGACAAATTCAGACTCTGAAATTATTTTATCTAGTTTTTCATTTATGCCGACAATGTCCTCTTTTGTGACCGGTTCATTCGTGGATCGTAGTTTTGGTGGCCGGGGATTTGGTTCCACATCACCCGCAATCACTTGAAGACCGATAAAACACAACTTTATCGATAGTGACATGTGGCAATTCAGCATTGGTATGGCGAGGGCGGCCATCTTGGGTGGTTTTCTGTGTCGTGCTGGATCACCACCACCAAAAGTACTAATTTTGGTCCTATATTCAGTCAGGCCGATGCCCATTTCCAAATGAATTGTCAGAGTAAACGACTATATACCTTTCTGTGTAGTTTTCGGCACAAAACACAGCCAGGAACGTCGCTTCTTGCAAATTTTCTTGGAGCCGATGTGCTGCACGTGTGAGTTAGTTCGCAGTTACGTAAGGACCCCCAATACCTTAGTCCAACCTTAGTCAAAGCTTATTTATTTATTTATTTATTTATTTCACTTTAAAGGATTACCCATTTACATGCTCAAATCGAGTTAAAATTACCCAATAAGGCTGTAATCTCCCATGGGTCCTAATTAAACACACAGAAGTAAAATCCAATAAGTGTTAAAAAAACAATGAAGTCAAATAGCAGACAAAATAAAATTATAAATAAAATATTTAAAAAATCAATATGAAGCTTATATGAAGCTTGACGCCGAAGCTAAGTACAATGGTGAGCGTGCCGACCTTAATTTAAGACTGGTTTGCCCAAGATTCGCTGAAGCTTACTTCCAATTTTGTTCTAAGCTCGTGAACTAAACCTTGGGCCGAACTTTACGGATAAGATTTTATCATCCTCATTTCAACTAGCTTTTGGGTCCCTTGACCCAGCATTTAAGGGCTATTTGTTGCTGAGTTTAGGGAGCCAATTTTACTGCCGAGTCTTGGCAAATCAACAATTATCGCACGATATGAGGCACGATTCATTTATGCAAATGAGATTTTGGGTAGCGAAGGGTAGCGGAGGTAGCGGATCATAATTTCAAAGTTTCATCTATTTGTATCTTCTTAGTAATTGTTTTAAAAGTATAGTACTTGCTTAATGTCAAACAATTACACCAAACTATCAACCTTTAACGTGTCAATTAAGCCCAACACGGCACGCACTATATTCTGAACTCGGATGGTTATGTCTGCCGTGTGTGCGTAACTAGTGCGAACAGCTTCAGCCAGCGGGTCCGACTGTACAGCCACGGTCATGAAGGGTCGCGCGTGGTACAGCACATCTACCGAACACTAACTACGTTCCCGGTTTTTGTTCAAGTTAAAGAAAGATAGCGGTAAGTGCCTACTGCTTTGTATTCCTATAAGACACTGTGCGGCTGTTATGAAGCTAATAACGTTTACCATTTCCCGATTTTTGTCGCGGGTAACTTGTGAGCTGCAGTGGCTTCTGCGAGTCACTCGACCCACGCTCGACCCCTGACCGTTTCGACCCCTATGAAACTTGTATCATTATCATCTCGAAAGTACGTCCTCAGATTTTTCGATGCTCATAGCACTTTGAAAGACTTTAGTGGAACCTTGTAACGTCGGGAACGCACCCGAATGGCTCGACAGATACATTGTGTGCGGTGGGACGCCGTATAACGCCGGGAACACACAGCACGGTATTCAGGGCACAGTTACGTGTGGTTCATTACACAGCGGCCGCGGTTATGCATACCACGGCCGCCGTGTAATTCTGATGCAGGGCCAAATAAAAAGAGGTCAGTCAGTTGCGAGCTGGGCCAGTAGGAGTATGGTTATATGATGAGACTACAGTATTCTTCTATTTTCTAGGTCTCGCTAAGCAATGTGAATGTCATTCATGAGCGCGATGTTTGCAAACTTCCTTCCGCCATGGAGGTTATCTCGCTTGAAGTTCAACAATCAACGCTAACTACACGATGGCATCGGCCGGAATGTGGTACATCGTATTTTGCTTTCCATTAAAATACCTTTGAAGCTACGATTTACTACCGTCAAACCATAGCATAAAACGTTATTCATCCAACGATCAATGATTAAGTCATTGTTACTGCCAATTTATACCTCTCGACCAATGTGTTTTTCAGAGTTAAACGTCGGACGTTCTCGTTGTTTACTGAATGTTCAACAAAATAACATAAAAAACCCCAAAATTGGCATGCGTATAAAAGCATCTGTTGACTGTGAAGAGAAAATGTACGCAATGTAAGTGGTAGACCTCTCCCACTGGCCGAGTTGGTCGGCGCGGGCACTGGCCGAGCTCGCAACTGGCAGACCTCTCAGGTTACCGGCCGGTGTCCTTGCTGTGTGTTCCGGCCTTGTATGGCCTCCCCATATAACTCTGGGAACACAAAGCGTTGTACGTAGGGCTAGGCCGGGTTCATCAAAGTCGCCAAAAACTATGAACATGAGTCTGCGCGCTGCACTTGGTCGTAAAAGTGTCTCCGCATTTTGTGTATCGAAACAGCTAAATTGTTTGTTTTAGAAGCCAATTTTCCCAGGAAAGATACATGATATATTCAGTAAAACGTCATGAAACAAGAAAGATATGACAAGGTAGAGGTGAGCACAACAAGAGAGTGTGAAATATTGGGGTCGAAACGGACAGGGGTCGAGGTGACTTAGTCCGAGTCCTATTGCAAACGGTGCACGTCTGGGCCATGTCCAACATGCGCTTCCACCGGAAATCTGGAGATTTTTGGAGACAGAACTCACTCTTCTTTTGTTCAGTTGTCGCTTGATTCTTCGCTATTCCTTCAGCCCTTTACCCAGTGAATGTAAGCCTTTACCAATTGGCATCACATTGCCTTTGACTGTGCATTCGAATCCAGCTTAGAATACCTGGGTCAGTCCAAACATTCAATAATTGTTGTATTTTTAAGTATCTTAAATTAAGGAATGCTCTTTCCCCTATATATTTCCTCTTTGTCTACATATAATATATTTGAAGTTTTTCTATGGGCCTGGGTGAAAGAGATTTTATTAAAACATTATATCATCAAGTGAAGTAAGAATACGTAGATTATATGTTAATATTATAGTATTCTTGGGAGTTTGAAACTAAATCTTGGCTAATAAATATAAAGTTCACGAGCAATAATTATTGTTTATCGAGCATATCCTTTGGAAAAAAAATATTCAGAAAGTCAGCCATGCTGAAGGGGTAAGCCTGATTTATGTTTCACATTCCATAATCATGTACCAAGTTCCCAGGTCTTATGGTTTGCGATTCACTCAGAATTTAATTCAGATGTGTGGCTGACTTTGCTGAGAATAAATCGACATGGAAGCATGAACAATCTTTATTTCCTTGCATGCTGTATTTCCTTGCATGCTGTACTATCAAAACATTTACAAGATTTCAGTGTGTTAACGCTCATGGTATGTTTTAATTCCCAATAACAATCAAAAGCTATGTTTCTTGTACCAAACTCAACTGAGGGAGACTTCAGTAATTATGAGCAGGTGGGTCGGGGGGTTAATTGGTATGCATGAGATTGCCAAAGGAGACCCTCCCATCCCTTTTTTTCTCAAATTCTGCCCCCCCCCCAAGTCTGTATTCACAAATCAAATGAAACCGTCCTCTTCTTAACATCAAGACGGCAAATTCTCTGACATATTGGGGAATAGCAATTCTGTTTACATATTAATATAATAAATCTTGTAAATCGCAACATCAATGGTCTCCACGATTGGATTGAAAAATTGTGCTGCCTCATTTCCATATTTTAGCATAACATTAGCATACTATCTGCCTAAAATTTGAGTACCTGTCACAACTTTCCTAAACATGTCACTCTACTCAGTAGACATGATGATCACATGATGAATAGACTCTCAAAAAGCAATTGAGAATAACAACTTTGTCACTACATGGAACTTCACTGTGTATCAAGTGAAGTTACATGTAGCATGAAGCTGGTCAGTTTTCTAGAAAAAAATTTTCTTTGAAATTGAAACACTTTGTAAGAGTATTGACAATGATAAATACCGAACGTTTTAATCCTTCAAAAACTACCGCAAAAATACAGAGTTGAAAGAAAGTCACATTCCAAAGTGGCCTTATTTTGTTACATGTTTTGTAAGTGGGTAATTCCAACACTCAGCTAGCTGCCACATTTAATGGGCCTGTGGAGAACTCTGATTATGAAATACAATTTATACTCTTTTAATGGGGTCCAGTGAGTTGCTGTAAGTTTGATGAAATTTTAAAAATTGCAGTCTGTGCTATTTAAAGGGGAAATTTACCAAGGCTGATTTTCACATGTGTGCTAGCTTCTAGGTTGCTATAATATGGGAAAGCCATTTTTGCCATTTATAACTCCCATTATTTTTTACAAAAACGGGTAAAATTAGTCACAGAAGTTGCAGTTTAGGGCTTCATCAATTTGATTTATTTTGAATCATGGGGGAAAAAGTGCCAAGGTTGTAGAAGTGGTGATCAAGACTCAGAGTCATAAGCTTTCATTTTGAACTCACTGCGGTGTGTATGTGATTTGTTCTTTTAAAGCTATAGGAGTTGGGTGAAGATGTTGTCATGGATACCTGTCCTAGGACACTACCATGGATCCCAGTCCTGAGGTCGCTGTCATGAATTTCTGTCCCAAGGATGTTGATCATAAAAGTGATAATTGTAAGTTATGAATAATTTTCCTAATGCAGTATAAATATATGCCAGATAGATTCAGATAGTATTATGCATCTAGAAGTCATGTTATCATGGTTACAAATACTTCGCAACAGTATGTGTGTTCAAATAGGAATAAATAAGACCATTTTATGCATTTGTTGTTGTTACTTCCTTGTTTTGTCGTAGTTGAGCAAAGGCACTTCTGCAGTTGTGGACTCAAATAACCAATGGCTCATTGCATATCAACCAATCCGATCACTTCAAAAAAAGATAAACAAGATGTCATCAACATCAAACACTCACATGATGAACTACATGTATACTGTACATAAATTTCATTCCAAAGTATCCCTTTGTTTGCTTTTCAATCGTTTAGGCCAAAAACGGAGTTGGTTTCTCATCATCGAACTTATTAATATAGACCAACTGCATCAACCTCCCTCCTAAAATATCAGGGGCTGTGCCATATTCATGTAGCTAAAACTATCAATTGCCAAGAAAATTGCAAACATGATAGCCTGTGCATGTTTTGTAAATAAACTTTTTCCTGGTGCCTTGGGATTCATCAACTGTCTCAGAATGCTGCACATGCTCTTGTTCTTGCATCTTGCAAATTTCTTAGGGGCATGGTGCTCACAGAACATGAAATTGATGAACTGGAAGATCAGGCTTCATTACAGTCTAGAGTGTTTTAACTGAAGGAAATTTGGCATTGTAAATAGATCACGTCTCCCATACAAAGTCATTTGAAAGTATGAGAATGAAAGTTACCTTGTTTTTAAAAGCTTGTCATTTTTAGCCTTCTTTCTCGACAAATATGATTTGGGAGTATTCTCTTTGTTAATTTTTTTTTACAGATAGTAAACTTGTGAAGCAAAACATTTCCCATACGGTGCATTTTAATATATCCTTGAATATTTGAAGGTCCCTGAAGACAGCGATACTGTACACATGATTTTTAGACTAAAGCTCTTACAACAGATAAAGCCAAATACTTTTGGCTCAATACTGCTTTTACTGACTGTGCAGGTGGGAAAGTGATACTGTCTGGCAGGTACTCCCAAATCATGATTGAGTAGTGCTCATAAGTTATCTCTTCTTCTGCAATGTCAAATACAGACATTCTGCATTTCTAAGATGGATATTCAGTTACATGACTGCAGGTAAAAATATTTAGTTTTGCTAAATGATTTATACATGATGTATGCTTTTTTTTGCTTAGCTTCAAGGGAAAAGATGCAAAGGAAAAGAAAGCACCATGTTCTTCTGGAAATGAGAAAGAGAAGCCATATAAAACTGGTCAGTGAATTGTTAATGATATACTGACACCTTGCCAGTGTACTGAGTGGTTGTAAGGACAACACAGTACATGTACATGTGTTTGCCTGTTAAGTTGTGAGTTACCTGAAATTAAATAATTTCCTTTAATTCTTAAGGGGAAATTATTTTGGCAACTTGCAGTCATTAGGGCCTACAGCCAGTCAGTATGTTTCTAGATATAGACCTCATTTATGCACACTAGAGGGACACAGTACAATAAATTACCCACAATACTCTTTGAATTGTATCCTTGAAGGTAACTTTTCTCAAAACTTTTTCAGTTCTGCATGTAAGTACTAGTGTGCAGCATCAGAATAATTTTTAAATAATATCTAGTAAAAGTATGTTCAGATATTTCAGTGAAATTTTGAAAATAACCACTAAACAACCATAAATGTCACATTCTGCGGGTACTACAAATGCCATACTTTTTAGGTAGCAAGTTATGACAAACTGAAGGAGTCATTCTCTCAGAAATCTTAGCATGCAAACTTCTTTTGTCATTTTCATTGCAAAAATCAATATCCTTTGTTTCATAAAACAGGTGCAACTAGTCTCCCTACTTTCCATCACATTATTCTGTATGGCTGAGGACAATCTCTGGCAAATTTCACAAAAATGCTATCTCCTCTCTCAATTATACATAATTTTCCAAATTATTTAAAATGAGAACTGAGAAGAATGGTGTGCATAAAAGTACGTTTTCAAAATTTTGATAGATAGTCTGTGAATTTGTCTACACATGGGAGACATAGTAGACTTCACTCAAGTATCTCAGAGGATACAAATCGCAATGAATTATGGGAAATCTACAGTACTGTGAGGGATGAATGATCATCGATAGGGTTTCTTTGTTCCTCTCACTCATGGCAGCTTGGATGTGGCACAGACGTTGAAGTAATGGTGATATTAAACTCTGGAATTTTATTCTCCTTCCCAAGTTTTCTGCAGTAATACCTCTTCTTGACCTTTATCCTGTCCTTTCTTCCCTTTTTAAGTGAGGTATAAACTGCTTTTGTGAAAGATCTCCACCATCTCTGAGTCTGATCCTGTCACATCCGAGTTCCATTAGATATGTGTATAAATACATGTAGGTTGCATATATTCATTTATCAAAACCAGATTCTGTGGTATCCAGGGAAATTCAGTGAAACCATTTTTATATTGACCATTTTTCAAAACAAACTATACAATCCTAGTTGACTGCAACCTATCTATTCAGAACAATTCTCAGACACTGTGTTTGTTTTCTCAGAACAGTAGCTGTAAGTTTTGATGATTTTATTATTAATTTTGTTCTCAATTGTACCAACTGTACTGTCTTCTTCTGTTGCGAAAAGCACGTTACATGTCCAGTGTTCAACTTGTGAAGACAGCATACATCATATATTAAATTGTGATTGTTAGCAAATTAATTTTAGTCCACACCAAAATTCACAGTGCACTTTGATGAGGTGAAAACTTGACATTTCATGGGAGAAGAAAAGATAGTTAAGTTGGTACAAAAACAAAATATTTTTTTTAATCAGAAAAGTAACAGGTGTATTGTACTGTTTTAAACTTAAATTAGACTGTCTAATGATGTGTGTTTTTGTGATGTCTATACAAATGTGTAGTTTATGTATTACAGCTAATCAAACCAGTCTCAAAGTGGCCTTTCAGTTAGGATGTAGTGGATGCTAAATGTAGTTTGTATGTATACTGTATTGCATTATTCAAGTTAAATTCCATAGAAACTATGTCAGTTTAGCAAGTGATCTCCCTCCATTCAACCCCAGTGCTTCAAAATCTGAGACAGTACCACAGACTGCTTCGCTTTAACAAGGTATATCTGTGTGATTGTTTGCTTTGAATGGGATCTTTAAAACTGGTTCCTTTGTAAGAGTCATGCCATGGATTTTACTTGGGAGGGCTTAGGAAGGAATTATCATGGGGTAGATAGAATATTAGACAATGTGAGGGGCTAATACTCAAGTGTAGGCTATCATTGAACAACACTAATTTTGATGCATGGCAGTATCTTGAATCCATATAATCATCTTTCTACCAGGCTCCATAGACAAACCATAGAAATAAATACTACCTGGGAGAAAGAGGATGAAACAAACTGACATCCTGAGCATGTAATAAAGAGTTTAAAACAATGATCAAAGTTCAGTGTCCTCGTGTCTCTAATTTTAAATTGTTCAATTTCTCATTTCTTACCTTTCCATAGGAAGGAAGCATGCTACATTCATGGATGAAAAGTACCACTGACTGAGGCTGCGGAAGAAGCCATTGACAGGCATTTTTGTCACAGTAACAAAGTCTGAAGCTGAAAATTACCTAGTACAGGGAAAAGTTTGTACAACAGGGACTGGAAATAACTGAAATGCCATGTTAAAAGCTGAACCATAGCATTAGGAAAGCAAACATTTACAGGAGACTACAATTTCACATAGACTACTCCCAGGCAATGCAAATGCAGGATCATATTAATTATCACACTGGTATGATTAGTCCAACCCCATGTGGACTGCATCTTCATATAAATGATACATACATGTACAAAGGAGTAAAATTGATATGATGATGCAATTCTCACAAACTTAAATAGCTTTTTAATCCCTAGACACAAGGACAATGTATTTGAGCATACATATATGCAATGTTACTTTCTTTCTGATATTATCAAAATTTGCCAGCCATTATTATTTTTATGTCTGGAAATATTACTTTGGCAGGTGTGAACTGAGGAAAGTGCACCATGACCCACGTATGTCCAGTAATTTTCTTCAAATGTGATAAGATCTGAATGTCAATGTGATGGCCTGCTATCAATTTAACTTTTTATCATGCAAAGGGCAATACAGAAAAACAGCAACTTTGTTGGTGATTTTGAGTCTTCTCACTGAATTGCAAGCACAAACATTGTGAATTTCAAATAAGATTTCATTCAAACATATTTCTGTTTATCACATGCAAGAGGTCTCTATATATTTCAATTAAAGCACCTGTTTACCAATTTGAACTGTATCATCTTTTGTGAGTTCTTTTTCAGGGGGTGTCATAATGTTAGTTGCATTATGGGTGAACAAGTTCAACATCACCTTAGAGTTTGACGATGTTGAGTATTGTGACTTTTGATGGAAAAATGCCTTTACAGATATTTTCTTTGCATGTTTGTTTCATCTTTCATGTAGTGAGAACCGAGAATCAGTGCTATACAATATCTTCCTTTCACACTAATTTTGCTCCTGAAGCACAACACTTCTTACAGACTGCTTCATAAGTGAGATTTTAGCCTGCTGTCAATGACACAGAGCTTTATTCAGATAAGTGGATTGTCCTCAGTCCTCCATCCTCTGTGTTCCATCAACATTCATCTTCTTTTCAGGAACTGCTAGTTCAGTTGCAGGTTCTTAAGGATAACTGAAGTTCAAATTTTGGATATTTGTATTTTCCAGCAATTTCGTTGGTTTTTTGTCAAAAAATCTTCGCCTCTGAAATCATTTGTTCTATTGGTCTGAAATTTGGTATGTGGTACGTTTGCTAGAGGTAACAAGTTTGTTCGAACAATTGTGGAATTTGTAAGTCTGGGACAATTCCCATTTTTGGTCAAAAAATCTCTAAAAAGAGTTTGTTGCACAAGTTTGAAATTTGATGTGCAGGTTGCTAGGGGTGACATGTCAGGTTTGTCAAATTGCAGTGATTTTGCATATTTTTATTTTGGGTTGGTTTTTCCTGTTTTTGGTAAAAAAATCTTCGCTGACTACCAACTTTGAGCCAAAGGGATTTTTTGAGTGACAAAATATTAGAAACCTGTTTCAAGCCAAATGATATTCGAGAGTATGCAGCTCCAAGATTTCATTTTTTCTGGAAATTTTGTTCTGTTTATCACCTACTCTGTTGGCTAAAGTATGTCAAAATGTTTGTATTTATCTGTTAAACACAGCCTGTATGTATATTGTCAACATTGTTACTGTGAAAAAGTGAATTTCAGTTCAGGCTATCCAGACTGTTTAGAAAGCTGAAAGCACTTCAGCATAATTAGTGGCAAGCAGGTGCAGTTGACTCTCACCACACTATAAATATCAAAATTATCATGAGTGAGCTATTATACCTCTACTAATCTTCCTGTAAATCTTCTTATGTCCGTCACATTCTTATTTCAATAATGAAATACTTTTCATTGAAATTATACCCTGTAGGTGCAAATTAATGTTTTTATTTTTGTTGTTTAAAATAATTTGCTTGATTGTTTGCTAATGAGAGACAGATGTCTACAAATACACCATATATACGGCTTAGTTATCTATGTGAGTTAAGCAAACTATGTTGACATCACTGACAAACATCTAGGCTCCTGTCGTTATTAGTCCCCACGGACACCGTCCGGGGGGACTTATAGGTTTGGTCATGTCCGTGCGTCCGTGTGTGCGTCCGTGCGTGCGTGCGTCCGTCCGTTCACGCAGATATCTCAGCGATGCCTGGAGCGATTTCATTCAAACTTGGTACAAGGATTACTTCATATGTCATACAGATGCACATCGATTTGTTTTGTGATACAATCCAATATGGCTGCCAGGCGGCCATTTTATTATGATTTTTTCATGTACAGAGCCGTAACTCAGGCATGTTTCAACCGATTTTATTCAAAGTTGGTACAAGGACATTGACCCATGTCATAGATATGCACGTCAATTTGTTTTGTGATACGATCCAATATGGCTGCCGTGAGGCCATTTTGTTACAATTTTTTTCATGTACAGAGCCATAACTCAGGCATATCTTAACTGATTTTATTCAAACTTGGTACAAGGACATTGACCTATGTCATACATATGCACGTCAATTTGTTTTGTGATACGATCCAATATGGCCGCCAGGCGGCCATTTTATTACGATTTTTTCATGTACACAGAGCCATTACTCAGGCATGTTTCAACCGAGTTTATTCAAATTGGTACAAGGACATTGACCAATATCATAGCTATGCACATCAATTTGTTTTATGATACGATCCAATATGGCCGCCGTGCGTCCATTTTGTCATGATTTTTTCATGTACAGGGCCATAACTCTGGCATATCTCAACCGACTTTATTCAAAGTTGGTACAAGGACATTGACCTATGTCATACACATGCACATTGATTTGTTTTGTGATACGATCCAATATGGCTGCGGTGTGGCCATTTTGTTACGTTTTTTTCATGTCTGGAACCATAACTCAGACATGTATCAAGCAAATTTATTAAAAGTTGGTACAAGCTAGGAGATTGATTAATGTCATACATATGCATGTTAATTTGTTTTGTGATACAATCCAATATGGTCGCCGTGTGGCCATTTTATTACGATTTTTTTATGTCCTGAACGATAACTCAGACATGTATCCAGCGAATTTTTTCAAAAGTATTTCTAACACAGATTTAATGAAGAGGACTCTATCCTCTCTGAGGACCTGTAATCAAAGTACCCATTAACAAGTGGGGACTGTGTCATCAACGATGACTTGTTACAAGTAAATCAGTTGCATAGAAAGATGGTATTTGCACATTTTCCATTGCAGTGTATGGCTGCGTTCACAAAAATGAGGGGGGGTCGAAAATTTTTAGGGTAGTAGAGGGGGACTTGAAAATTTTGCTCTGCCTGAAGGGGGATATAAAAATATTTTGCTTCCCTTTTTTACAATTCCAAGGTCTGGTGGGTAATTCAATGAAAATTGAATAACTTTTAATGTCATCCATTGTTCTAATGTTAGCAATAATTAAACAAGATCTGGAAGCATTTTGTCGCATTTCACTTTTTTGTCCTGAAAAGATGTACACTGTACATGTATGTATTTTCATAAAAAACAAACAAGTAGGCCAATTAGTATCGGAGCACTGCTGCACCTGTTAGCACCTGCTGATAATTTTTTCAATATTTCTATGCAATATATCAAATACAGTTCTTGCTGTCTCCCTACAGCATGCTGACACACACAATATTCAGTTTGTCATCAAAAGCCTGCATATGTGAATATTTGGTGGTAATTGAATTATAGACTCCAGAGTAAAGTCATTTGTCTGTGATACAAATGCAGGATACATATTCACAGACTGTGTTTGCAAGCTGAATACTTGACAGTTCGAATTGCAATATGCTGTAGGAAAAAGAGCAAGAATGCAGTTGTATAAACTGAACAAAATTATTGTCAGAATTTTCAAAGTTAATACTGCTCCTGCCCTGCTGCTGCTGCCTATGGACAGTGTGACTGTCACTGCGTACCAGCAGTGACAGAGATAGCTCTGACTATGAAATAGCTGAAGGAGAGTTTGGGTCATGTGACGCTCATGGCAGGGAAACATACTTGTACATAAGATCAGGCCAGAAAGCAGCACATGGAAGAGTAGGAGACTTGAAAGTTATCAAGGAGTTTTGAGTTCTGGCATATGAGAATAATCAAATATTAAAGAAAAAAGATGGGGGTTACCATGCTAAATTTTCTAAATTTTCACATTCTCATAGTAAAATAATAAACACAAATTAAAGTAAAACTTTGTTCAGTAAAGACTAATTTATATGAAAAATGTGACTAATTGGTTTGATTTTACCAAATTTACCATTGTTACACCAAATGTTTCAGAGATTTAAACGTTTACTTGATAGAATATTTTTACCTACAGTATTGTCAATTTCGTAAAACCTTTAAGCATATAATGTATGCAGAAATTCACAATTTGCATACTCACATGATCGTCATTTTGTGTGTTCTTCAGCAGGTGCCATTGGCATGGCCAGAGTTGGATTTAGCTAAAGTTGACTTGGACTGATACATCAAAAAAGTCCACTGATGTGGTTAAATATTAGAGAACTTGCCTTAGGAATATGGCTCTACAAATTGCTAATAACAAGCAGTGTTGTACATCTTTTAGCAGAACTGCCAAATACATGTTTTTTTTTCTTTGAGTGCATACCTAATAAATATGTGGCTCTACGAATTTTTTTTTTTTTTTTTTTTGGGGGGGGGGGGGTGGATCAGAAAAAATAAAATTTCAATCGCGATTCCTCCAGCCCCCACTAACCGTTCTATGTGAACCCAGCCTAAGGATAGTCAAATTTAAATGCATCATTTTAGCTCATGTGTTAATACATGAGCTTATGTCGCAGCGATGTCTGTGTGTCTATTTATCCATCTGTTGGCCGTATATCTCAAAAACGGCTCATTAGATTAGAATCAAATCTGGTACATAAATTTAGTTAGCAAATGGCAAGACTGATTAGTTTTTGGTGGGTGTGGCTTGCATACTTTTTGCTAATTTGCATAATTAATGATTAAAATAATTGATATACATTGAGAATGACTGTACACAATTTGATTAGATTTGTTGATCACACAAGGATATATCAGCTGTGAAAGATAGTAAGGGGTTACATGAAAGATTATAGCCAATTTGCATATTTAATGAATTGTCCTAATTAGGTATACAGTATATAGTTATATGGGCTGACTCTACAAAAGTTAACAAAACTTGCAATGTATATAGAAGATACTATATAACATTATTGAAAGTTATCAAGCATTTTTACTTCATGGCAATTCCTAATTGCATGTTTGATCAACTTTTTAGCTCCGCTGTCAGTCAAGCGGAGCTTGTCAAATAGGTTGATTTTCCGTCATTGTCCGTCGTCCTCCGTCAACAATTGCCTCCTCCTCTGAAACCGCGAGTCCAATTGCTTTGAAATTTTATATGCAGTTTATTTGGGGTGACCTCACTTAAGTTTCTTCAAATCGTGGTGAAATTTGCATATTTGTATTTTTTGGGCATTTTTTGGTGTTTTTGGTAAAGAAATCTTCTTCTCTGGAACCACCTGTCCGATTGCTTTGAAATTTGATATACAGTTTACTTAGGGTGACTTCAGTCAGATTTCTTCGAATCGTGGTGAAATATGCATATTTGTATTTTTAAGGCAATTTTTGTCATTTTTGGTAAAAAAATCTTTAAGAATCTCCTTCTACAAAACTACCAATCAGATAGCTTTGATGTTTGGTACATATGTCCCTTGAGATGATCTATTTCAGATTTGTTCAAATTGTGCAGAAATATGCAAATTTGCATTTTTAAGGCAATTTTTGCCATTTTTGGTCAAAAAATGTATTTCTCAAAAAGTAATGGTCTGATAGTTTTGAAATTTGGTATACAGGTTTCTATAGATGAACTAAGTAATACGTATTGAATTTCTGATGAAATCTGTAATTTTGTATTTTGGGGCAATTTTTGCCATTTTTGGTCAAAAAATGTGTATTTCCAAACTACTCATCTGATAGCTGTGAAATTTGGTATACAGGTTCTATAGATGAACTCAATGATATTTGTTGAAATTATGATGAAATCTGCAATCTTTCTTTTGGGGGCAATTGTAGGTCAGAAAATTTTATTTTCAAAAACTACTCATATCAGATAGCTTTGGTTGGCATGTTCCTAGGGATGATCTGATGTGATATATTCAAAGTATGATAAAATTTTCAATTGTGTATTTTAGCAGCTATGGCCACTGAAATGAGCTATCAAAGATTTCCACCTTCTTCATCAACATGTGTCAAAAATAGTTATTCTCTACATAAATACAGCGGAGCTATATCGGCCGCTAGGTCGCTTGTCTAATTAGGGATATATATCTTGATTGACTTGACCAAAGTTGATGAAACTTACTAAATACGCTGAAAACACTCTGATTCAACAATATTTAAAGTCATTAAGCATTTTTACTTCAGGCAATACCTAATTTGCATGTTTAATGAACTTTCCAAATTAGGGATATTTATCTGAATTGACCCCCGAAGTTTACAAAACTTGCTATCTACATTAAAGATACTGTGATACAACATTATTGCAAGTTGTTAAACATTTTAAATCAGCCAATTCCTAATTTGTATCTTTAATGAACTTTCCTAATTAAGGATCTATATCTTTATTGACTCAACCAAAGTTGATGAAACTTGCTATGTACATTGAAGATACTATGATAAAATAATATTAAAAGTCATTTAGCAATTTTACTTCAACCAATTCCTAATTTGCACACTTAATGAACTTTCCTAATTATGGATAGTTACCAGGATTACTTGATCAAAGTAGGTGAAACATGCTATGTACATTGATAATACCCGGTTAAAACAATATTGAAAGTCATTTCGCATTTTTATGTCATCTAATTTGCATATCTAATGAGCATTCACAGTTTGGCATACGGAACATAAAGGACTTGACCAAAGGCAATTACACTTGCCATATAAAGTGATGATACAATGAGAGAAGTCCAAGACAGTATATTTCAGCTAATTATACATTTGTATACTTAATGACCTTTAGAATTGATATGTGGTGAATATTATTCATGATGTTGATCATAAAAAAACTTTCAATGAAGTTGCAAACATGTGGCAAAAGATTAAATTTACGCAAAACTGCAATATGTAATGAAACATGTGATCAGTTCATATATGGTCTGCTGTGACATAAAGATGCATTAACACTTGTCTCATGTCGAGCGGTGCTTGTTGATTATTTGGTCATTTGAATATCCATTCTTTGGGCTATATGTCCAGAATTGTTTCACCTTTTTTTATCAGTCTATCATCCAACGGGCGTTAGCCCAATTACAGGATGAGCACAACACTGTGTTATAGACTTGAACTCACCGTTCTCCAACAGTGAGTCATTTACTCTGGACCTACCCGCTCTTGAACCGGGTCTCGAACTCACCATCCTCAGATAGTGAGTTCATTACCCTATCCACTTGTCAAAAGTGTCTCCAACATCGAGGTAACCTTGCATTTCACATGTACTCTCATCATACTGTAGTAAATAGTACTATACGTACAGTTTTGAGTGCTGAGCATGCTATGGAACTGTCCATTTGTATCTTTAATGGATTATCATTTTTTCCGCCAAAATCAATAATTACTCAAATTAAAATATTCACCGTATACTAATAGTATTAAAGTACTAAGTATGGTTTGTGGAGCACAATATGCCATATTTCAGGATTTGCTCAAGAAGATGTCATGTGCATGACTTTTCAGATCACAGTCATACCTTTCAAGATGTGCACCACACCATATCTTTCAAATGCATGCCCATTGAACATAGTGACCACATAAGTCTACTTTGATTCATCAATTGAGTGTCTGTTTTTCCTCATTCAGCAAATCGTGTGAACAGCATGGTTAATTCTGTTACTTTTGGATTTTTTTCAAGTAAAGCAAATGTATTTAACAACTTGTTCATCTGTACGTGTAATTTCTTAAATAAAAAACCCTGATATCATGAACTTTGGACTATTTTTAGCATTTTTATTCCTTGTAACAAATACAGTCACTGTGTCTTTTTCAATTCCCTCAAGATAATGAAATCCGGAGAATTTGTCTTCACGACACAGTGTGTACAATCAGCACTGGTATCACTACAAATTGAATTGAAATGTGGACTTGAATTTGACAACAATAAAAAAAGGTTATTACTAATATGGTCGCTGTGTTGGGATAATAAAGAATATGTTTTTCATAGTGCAGTAGGAAATAGAAATCCAAACTTGAAACACTGAACAAAATTACTGAAAATAATGGCCAACAATCACAATTAATACTGAATTCACTTTAGAGGGGATGGTTGAATTTAGCACTGGTTCTTATTGTGCAAGCAATCGATGCTGCACTCAACAATTGAAAAGTACTCAACATGATACTTTGTGAACGTAGGAAATTTCCCCAGAAATATCAGCAGTGCTTGCCCTTTATTTGTCAGCACAAGAGCGAGCTGAGTAAGAAGAGCAAGTTTGAAAAAATTCTACTTGTATGACTTATCTCAGAGTATGCTTTCTTCAATCAATTGCAGAGTGTAAATCCTCTTGAAGTATCTCTTTTTTCCTTTAGTCCTTAGTTAATTACAACTTTTCTTGCAAGGTCTTACTTTGAACTATATTACCGTATGTATGTATGTATGTATGTATGTATGTATGTATGTATGTATGTATGTATGTATGTATGTATGTATGTATGTATGTATGTATGTATGTATGTATGTATGTATGTATGTATGTATGTATGTATGTATGTATGTATGTATGTATGTATGTATTATAGTATGTGCGGATGTGTGTGCATCTACATCAAAAACTCCAAAACCACAGCACCTACCATCTTATTACTTGGTGTACAGGTGCACGCGAGGGTGGAGATGTGAATTTGTTGACATGAACATGTCAGTATCAAATATATGCAAATGACGTAGAAAAAGGGAAATCCTGTAGTAGTATTCTACCTACCTCATCGTACTTTCACTGGGTAAAATATACTCGATATACGTTCTTGTATATATACATATATGAAAGTATACGGAACACCACATTAGACTTTAACGACTCATTAGCTGTAACTTTGGTCATTTTTAAATTTTGTTTGTTCTGTGTATCATCTGCAGTTTCTGGTTGAATCCCTAAACCATGGGGAAATTCCTAATATTTAGCTCATAAATATACCCTATATGAGTATAACCGATATCTGCATTGTTATTGTTTAAATTGTGTATTCAGCTAGATCCGGATTACAATTCATTTATCAACAATAGCAATGGTCATTTCACATATACAAGCCGTGTGGGCAACCAGGACACCGAGTATTGGTCATGATGATCGGATTATAGTAAAATTCTGTAGTTGATATATTGAAACAGAGTAGTGAAAAATTAGTCAAAAGTTACAGCTAATGTCCCTTTAAGGTAAATTTTGTCAATTTTGGTAAAAAAAATTTTTCACCAAAATCACTTGTCTGACAGCCTTTGTATTTGGTATACAGGTTCAAAGGGATGGGCAAAATGTGAGATATTCAAATTATAACGTAATCTACAATTTTAGAGTTTGGGGGCACTTTTTGTCATTTTTGGTCAAAAAATGTTTCCTAAAAAGTACTTGTCTGATAGTTTTGATATTTGGTGTACAATTTTTTACCGGGAATATTGTTGCATTGTCACAAAGGATTTTTAAAGGTTATTTAAATTTTCCGTAACATGATACTTGAGTAAGCACTTGATACAACATAAGCGCAGTTGGTTTGGTTAATATCTAAGCTTTCGAATATTAAATGGTTCATATGCGTTTCTAGGTAATTATTTATCAGAGATTCTTAGTGTGAAAGGGGGCCGTTTCCTCTCAGCGACACTGAAACACTGAAATACCTCATTGCTCATGTACTTGTCTCTTCTTTTCATGTGTTACAGCTCGCTTTTTTATCGTGGCATGATCTTTAAGTTTAGAATTGCGTCTTAAAGTAATTCAACGCTTAGTGTTTCTCGTCCTTAATCGTGGACTACAATTTGTTTCGTCGGGCGTCATCTTTGGTGATTTTTTTATGCCTGTGTAATAACGTGATCCGTCATATCACTGTAGCAGTGATTTCGTCAGTCACAGTCGCAATCTCATTTTTGTCAGTCTGTCCTCTCGGTCATGGTGACTTCGAAGACGTCAGTATATTTGGCTTGACCAGTCTGCAGATCTCATTCGCGGCTTACAGATCCACCTTGGCATATTACAAAGGGTTTTGGTTATACTCGAGGTTTATTCGAATGGAATAAGAATGGGACAGATATTTGATGTATAACTTTTGCACCGTGTTACACGAGGCACAACTCTGGTTGCGTGGAAAATAGTGAGACCTTCCCCAATCTTTTGCATGAAAAATAGTGGCCTTGCCCTAAATTAATGACCCCCACCGTCCCGATTTTAATGCCGGTACATATACAAATAAAGTGTTAATTATGATTTTCTAACAATTATTATTAATTCAATACTGCCCCCCGTCCCGGGCCATAGTGAAGGAAAAGAAACTGCACAAATAATGTCTGATATGAAGCCGATTTAATTATTGTCCGGGAGGGGTACCATTTATAGTTTTGACAGAAATGTCCGACAGCTATATCGATTAAATCCCGTCCTGGCCTATGCGTATCAGTCAGCAAAATCACAAATAATGACATAGTAACATGCACAGAGTGATTTTTTAAATAATTACAAAGTAACTTGGACATTTTGGGTTTGCCAAAGTTGTTATGAACACGTGACCCGAAGTGACTAACGTGTAAATGACAACATACTTTATTTAGGTGAAACACTTTACTCAGTTAACCAAGCGTACAATAAACCATAGAAACAATAGAAATTGCAGCGACGAGTCAGTGTAGGTACAGCGACACTGGAGATTAGTATAAATTCATCAATCCAAAGCACGCGTGCTGGGAATCGCCCCGGAAAATATAAGTGTTTTATAAGCATCTCTGTGTATTCGAAAACTTTGCCTGCTTACAAAATTCAAGAGGGGGCGGGGTAGCTGTCCCCCTTCGTCCCAACCCGGGGTCCCAACCCCTTGGAGGCTACGGCCATGTAGTTTTGTTTGGTAACCTCTCTGCTGCCACAGAAGAATGATAAATCACACTTTGGTAGTGATAATATCTCCGAAAATAAAACTAAGGACTTACATGGAAAGAGCCTAGATTCATCTTTGAAAAGAAACATGATCATGTCATAAAGTTATCGGAGATCAAAACCTCATTCAGGAGTTTCAGCTTGCAACTGCACTGAGAAATAAGGTCAGATACTCAGCTTTCTGATAATATTGTGTGTTCGTATATCGGGGGAGTTGTGTTCCGGCAAAGTTCAATATAGCGTAATACAGGCTTAAACATGCTATGTAAAGAGTGCTGCTCTACCTGTGGAAAGTGACTTTAAATATCAATTTCTGCAGGTTTAAATTGCACTTTGACTTTGAAAAATTACAGCGCTGTATTGCTCAAGCATTGCATAGATGGCCTAATTTTGTAGATAATTAGATTGTGTTTTGTGCATTTTCATTCCAAAGGTATATGATATAAGCCATAAAGCTTTTCCTCCTTTTCCCTAAAAAAGTTTTTTTCGACAGGGCACTGCCTTGGCAACGACCCTAAGTAGGTATGACCATGACCTTCAATGACCTATATTGCGATAGCAATTAACTTGCCATCTTCAAATACCAACAAATACATATACCTTTGGTATTTTCGGAGATGTCAGATTTTAGCTATTGCAGTGTCATGGCAAGAGGACCAACACTCATACCCACCGCCAGATTAATGACAAACAAGCATATTATGATAACCGAATATCCTAGCTCACTGGAAAACATAGTGATGGGAAGTGCCTAGGAGAAGATGGTATTTGGGAGACAATAGACTGTGATGGCCCATTGACTATATTGGTTATACCAATAGGCGATCCCACACCATGCTGGTATGACAACATTTCTGCGAAGCTTTTAGTCAATGCAGCCGAACTTATTGCAGCTCCATTTTGTCATATTTTCAATTTTTCTTTTGCAAATGTAAATTTTCAGATGCTCTTAAAGTTGATAGAGTAGTACCCATCTTTAAAAAGGTCCAAAAGAGATTCCTGCAAAATATTTCCCTATTTCAGCGTTACCTCTTATTAGCAAAATTTTGGACAAGACTGTCAATAATCGGCTTGTAAATTATTCTAACAATCATGACTTTTTATAAGCATCAGTATGGTTTTCGTAAGAACCATAGTGCAGAGTTGTCTCTTATAAATTTACTGAGGCACCTGACATCACAAATTGACCAGGAAAATAGTACAATAAGAATCTTCCCAGATTTTTCGAAGGATTTTGATACCATTGACAATGAAATCCTCTTAGTAAAGGTCCTATATTATGGTGTGAAAGGGGAAATCCTTTACTATCAGAGATATCAACATGTGTCTGTAGATTGTATTAATTCAGTTCATGACATTACCTGTTGCATGTGGAGACAGGATCAATACTTGGTCCTACACTCTTTTTTCTTTACATTAATGATCTTCCTAATTCATGCGATTACTTCGACTTTCGTCTATTTGCAGACTCAACCCTTTTTCATACATATTCTAATGGCACTGTTTTGATCTTTCACCAGTAGAAAATCTTTTGAGAAATGTAACACGTTGGTTTGACGCTAATAGGCTCACCTTAAACATAAATGAGACAAACTATGTATTTTCCATCAAAAACGTAGAGCGGTGTATTTACATGGTTATCTGTGTGTGAAAAATCAACCTCTAGTTCAGATTCACCAAGCATCATTTGTCGGGGGTAATTATTAATAAGCACCTTACATGGAAACAACACATTACAAAGGTAAACGCGATGATAAGAAAGAAGGCCGGAATATTATTTAAATTAAGACACGCTGTACCACAAAGTATTCTCATTTTGCACTATATATCACCAACCCATGTAACATATGGCTTAGAAGTATGGGGGAATACATTTTCATCGTATCTAAATCCAATTCATATCGCTCAGAAAATGTGTATGCGCAGTATAATATTCTCTGAATTTAGAGAGCCATCTTCACCTTTGATCCAAAATCTACGTATTCAGGATGTTCATAAGCTCTGCAAGTTGCTAAATCTGTACTTTTATGTTTGATTTGCTCCATCAAAATGTTCCTTACTACTTATCATATTATTTTCATATTATCAAGAGTGTTCGCGTTTACATGCACAAAAAATGCGTATTCACGCATTGGAATTGACTCTCTCTCTACGCATTTCTTTCATTGTTATGCGTTTTCTATTCGCAAAGGAAAACAGTAAAATGTTTCCGAAAGCACTCCCTGTGACTGAGCTCTTGTGAGAACCAGAGGATATTAGTGCCCGCTTGTCATTAAATTTGTTGCAACGTTTCTGTCAATCACTCATTCGTGTGGAAATTTTCGGATTCTCTGGGCGTTGTCTGAAACATTGGCATCGTAGTTAAAAGGCACGTTATCATATCAACTGTGTCTATGAACTACGTATACGTTGATCATTTTCAGGCGAGCGATAGTTTCTGAAACTTATGACGCAAAGTGAGTGACTGACAGAAATGTTGCAACAAATTAAATGCCAACCGTTCATGATGATCGCATCTCGCTGTCCCCAAATTCGATCAAAGAGTCCGTGAAAATATGATCCAGAGGATCAATCGAAAGACACTTCTGGGCAACCCAACATGGAGAACACGGAGAAGCGCAGTGAAATTGAACCCATGTCGGAATCCACGACGTATTGTCCTGTTGTCGCCGATACAACAACAGGGGATCAGCGCCAAAGTGAAGCCGTGAGCCGTGATGATAATGCACCGGTTACCAAAACAATTTCATCCACAACCACACCCAGGCTACCAAGAGCAGTGCAAGACTGAATATCCATAGTTACGTTTTGATGTATAAATATAAATGTATAAATTTCGAACACTGCTAGTGCCTGAATTAGCTGCAATACCTCTAACCTTTGGGTTGCCCGATGTGTTTTGACGGCCGCATGTATACCCTTCGCTGTTACGTTTCAGCATGTTTGAAACACAGCCCAGTTGTTCAAGTTGTTCGTCGAACTTGTTTACATTAAAATAATGTTACATGTACATCGTACAATCCGAATTGGTAGTGTAGATTTATTGAACGGTCATCGTATTTTGTAGTCAGTTTTCATTCCATCCATCGAGTGCGGAAGTGAAATTACGCATGCATAGGGGCCCTACAGCCATTACGCAATTTTAGCACACGATTAAATGCGTATGCCGCACATGTATACATCTGCAGGTCAATCTTCAATATCTTACACAGGTGCAAAAATATAGAACATATTGTTGAATTTTGTTAAAAATCAAATTCTATGTGTAAGTTCACAAAAGCTATCTTTATGAGAATGTCTTGCTCTATGCTAATGTGCTTAAGTACGAACGTAAAACGAATTCTAGCTGTAATCATCTAACTTTGTGGGATTTTTTACTGTCACAGTTACCATCTTCTCTTCACAAAATTACATGTATCAATATATATACATCAATACATTTTCAATACAATGTACATATAAGTTACAGGCTAGGCTCGACTAGCACAAGACTATATTCGTAGCTTCTTATTGTCATGTATTCTGCGAAATTTGAATTGTATTATATTTCTTGAATATTAAATATGGCAATAAAATAATGATGAAGATGATGACGATGATGACGACGATGATGATGATGATGATGATGATGATTGACTTGTCGCCTGAAAAACCAACGTGTCGGTTTTCCACGCGGCGTCGCCTGACCTCATCGGACGACGCGACGATATCATACAAACGAGGCAACTCCACGGGCAACTCGAATTGCCTACCGCGTTGCTCGTCGCGTTGCCTACCGAGGTGCCTCGTGTAACTCGACCATGCGACTGTTAGGTAGCCGTCATTATTTACGGTCTGACGGGGGTGGGGGGGTGGGTTGGAGTAATTTCATCGGAAACTCCGAAATTTCGAGTACCCCTTGCAAACCATGATGAATTTGAGTAACCCCCCTCTCTAACTCAGAAATTTTGACTGACCCCCCCTCTTAGAAGAGCTAAATACCAATACACGTACTTGTAAAATTTACAAAAATACAGCGATAGTAAAGACCTTTCAAATCCTGATGTACCCTGCTTTATTATTATCGGTTATCTAATGACGGTTGAAAAAGGTGAAACAAACTAAATGAAATTCAAAGTGACAACGAAATATAGATATTAAAGCTCACGCTATAACCAGTATCTAACCACATAGTACTGTTTAATTTGGATGGGTATCATGACTAGGTTTTCACTAGGATATATGACTGGGCAGAGTTTGAAAGTAAAAGGGGAATAACATGTGCGAGGCTGAGGGGGAAGTATCAGAGGGGATATTCAAGATCTTGCGTGGAAAACTTTGAGAAATTGATTTGTTCAATGGTGCAGCCTGGTGCAATCTGAAAGCCTCAAAGGTGTTTTTTAATTTGTTTTTAACTAGTAAAACTGTTAGAACGCCCTAAGGGAAGAGCACGGGAGGGGTGTCCCCCTTTCGCATCGAAAATTTTGAGAAATTGATGGGTGCAACCATGGTGCAATTTGAGAGGTGTTTCAATTTATTTTGCTTAAAAAATTGAGTAACCCCCTTCTTCCTCTCCACATTTTGAGCAACCCCCTTGAAGTTTTCAATTTTTGAGTTACTCCCTCACAGGCTTACGATCCCCAGGCCGTAAATAATGACGGCTCCCTTAGGTATACTAGTCCCAGATCGGCCTGAAAGTTCTTATAAGGTTCCGTGGTGCATTGCGCACAGTGAACGTTCATAATTCTAATAAACTTAATTAAAGGTTTCACTCTGACAAATATTTTCGTGGCCGAATTATGAAATACAACATTCATTTTGAGTTTCATTGATATATACCAGTCTTGTACGCCAATACGTTGTACAACATAAAATCTCATAATTTGGTTGTTTACTGTACATATACTTACAGAGTTTGACACGACCAAGGAAATGCTCTATGGGATGACCGGGAATAGGCGTAGATCTCTTGCGTGGATCGCTCCGGATCACTGTTGTTTCTACCAGAGTATAATCAATATTTTGGTCAAGAGCACCAGCCTGAGGGCATGTGTTGTTAACTTTATTGCACCGAAAATTTGAAATCATCACAAAATCCAGTATTTGTACTGTGCGTATGTGCGCTACCAATGGCGTTCGGACGGCTTGCCGGCAAGAGGGCAATAGCAATTCAAACCACGTTATATCACAGTTTTTTGGAATGTCACGTTGCGGAGTTGCATCCAATCACGAGATCAGTACTGTAGTTGAGGTGTAATATTATTATAGCTTTGTCAATACCAGTGAATTTTGTGACCTCATACCCTCAGATACGTACTGATAATGATAATATCCATCATCCATCATTGCTATCAAAGATGTTTTGTACATCTTCAAAGTCAGTGACATCTCAAAACTATAAAATAACAGCATTAATATATCCCCGTCCTCCCACAATTGACTCATCAAGCAAACTTTGCGCTCCATCATGTACTCGGCTCCGCCTTGTTGTGCAAATTTTGCTTTCGTCCATTATAAGCTGGGAGGGGTACATTTCTTTAACCTGATTTTTCACCATTAAAATGAATCTTTAACCCACATGTAGTATATGTTTGGGTAGGTCGACAGTTGAAGATTATAAAAATTGTGAGAATATTTCAAAACCTGTTTCCGTGTGTTTGTTTTGCTCAAAAATGTGTGTTTTTGAGTTTTTTCACTTAAAAAAGTGTAAGTACGAGAGGGTGATGGCCATTGGTAAGCCGTTTACTGCAATCGATAGCAGGTTAAGGTGTGTAAAAAACCGTGTCTTGGATTTTTGATACTCCGCTTTGTTTTTGCACAATTAGCCTTGAAAGTGAGAAGTGGTGGATTCTGAATAAATTAACGGCTTTTGTCCACGTTTATAAAATTTCGAACTGTTGGCATATTTCTAATTTCTGCTGAGAGGAATGTTGCTCGCCCGACTGTCGAAACAAAAAGACGTCGCAACCATTTTCACAAAAAAGATAGAAAACTTGTGGTAACGTACAGGAACGTAATCTTCATTGCATGCTTTACGTGTAAACCGTAACGTAGCGGTAACAATTTTGGTTGCCGGATTTCACTGGGCATTTGCAGACGTTAAAAATCATCTGACATTTTTATCATCAGTCGCAATTAGTTCGGAGCGGGATTAATTTTGAATGTCGGCCTTCATATAAGGTGCAGACAAACATGTAAACTGTTATCAGAAAAAGACGTAATTTTTGGATTTTTGGAGTAGCCTGGTTTGATTGGGGCGGGGTCAGTTTTGAATGTCAGACTATACTTTTCATTGAGTCCATGTCATTTAATAGCGGGCACAAATGTACGTTTATGTTTTCGGCGGCGATTAATTTTGAATGCTGGACTTTATTTAGCAAATTTAACACGTAAAGACAATGACCTACTATTTGGATTTTCGGCCGTTATTTGTTTTGTACGGGAACAGTTTTATTAAATACGTGTTATAGGAAAACGAAGTAAAAATTACGTAAACTACAATGAGCAGCCTCTCTGTTGTGCGCAAGATGTATCACCAGTTTTTGTTCGAAGCTCAGTTTAGTCACGGTCCGGACCGTGGTTTAGTGTTGAATGAGTAAGCGTTCTGCGTTACATTCCTCGCTTGCGACCATTCCAGTTGACACCTTTTCAACGCATCAGAAACTGGAGTTTTAAGCCTGACTGTAACTCTGACAATTTTGACTGTTCTCTCATTCCCAGCCATATGCTTGATATTTCGCTTTTGTGGACCATGCTTTTGCAATCGACGGCTACTAAGCTTCAGCATGTTCAGTAGCCACGACATACTTCCTGCCGGCAGCTGGGAAGAAGACTGACGCATGCGCACTCCTCCGGACGTAATTAGCGTAATCTACTTATGCTCTTGAGATTGCCTTGACTAATCTGGAAACCGTTAAGACACAAGAAAACACGGCACGCGAACTGGCCTACAATGCTCATTTTTGTTAAAATCTAACTCATTCCGAGTATGTTATGGTTTCAAACTTATCGTCCACTCAAAGGCCATATTAGACAGATTCAAAATTTACCATAAAACAAAAATGACCAAAATCACTCAAGGAAGGTGGGTCTGAAATGTAATACATGCGTAATAAATTCTATAGGAGTCGGCATGCCGTGGCAATGAACGGAATGTAAAGTGTTGTGTCTATTATGGGTTACCATTTGTGTTAAGTCTTAAGCTATGTAGGAACTAATGTCGGCTCCCGCCGCACCATGTGTTGTAAAGGATACCGCTTATGGTCACATTCATGATGGAAAATATGTTGGCCAAATGCGCTCTACCCTTACTCTATCCTAGACTACCTTGGATCCTTAGGGCTACTGTTTCACACAAAATTTGCACGGACAAAATGTCGGCTACACGTCGGCTACCCTCCACTACCTTGTGTCTTGTGGGCTATCGATTATGAGCATATTCTGAATGGGAAAAAATGTCCGCTACCCTCCGCTACCTTGTCTCCTATGGGCTACCGATTTTGACTCCTCCAAACAATCTTTTAGTGAAAATAAAGTCTGAAACTTGTCCGCTACCCGTCGCTACCCTCCGCTACCTTGTGTTCTATGGGCTACCGATTTTGAGCATATTCTGGATGGGGAAAAATGTCCGCTACCCTCCGCTACCTTGTGTTCTATGGGCTACCGATTTTGAGCGTATTCTGAATGGGAAACAATGTCCGCTACCCTCCGCTACCTTGTCTCCTATGGGCTACCGATTTTGAGCATATTCTGGATGGGAAAAAATGTCCGCTACCCTCCGCTACCTTGTCTCCTATGGGCTACCGATTTTGACTCCTCCAAACAATCTTTTAGTGAAAATAAAGTCTGAAACTTGTCCGCTACCCGTCGCTACCCTCCGCTACCTTGTGTTCTATGGGCTACCGATTTTGAGCATATTCTGGATGGGGAAAAATGTCCGCTACCCTCCGCTACCTTGTCTTCTATGGGCTACCGATTTTGAGCATATTCTGGATGGGAAAAAATGTCCGCTACCCTCCGCTACCTTGTCTCCTATGGGCTACCGATTTTGACTCCTCCAAACAATCTTTTAGTGAAAATAAAGTCTAAAACTTGTCCGCTACCCGTCGCTACCCTCCGCTACCTGGCTTTCTATGGGCTACCGATTTTGAGCATATTCTGGATGGGAAAAATGTCCGCTACCCTCCGCTACCTTGTCTCCTATGGGCTACCGATTTTGACTCCTCCAAACAATCTTTTAGTGAAAATAAAGTCTGAAACTTGTCCGCTACCCGTCGCTACCCTCCGCTACCTTGTGTTCTATGGGCTACCGATTTTGAGCATATTCTGGATGGGGAAAAATGTCCGCTACCCTCCGCTACCTTGTCTCCCATGGGCTACCGATTTTGAGCATATTCTGGATGGGAAAAAATGTCCGCTACCCTCCGCTACCTTGTGTTCTATGGGCTACCGATTTTGAGCATATTCTGGATGGGAAAAAATGTCCGCTACCCTCCGCTACCTTGTCTCCTATGGGCTACCGATTTTGACTCCTCCAAACAATCTTTTAGTGAAAATAAAGTCTGAAACTTGTCCGCTACCCGTCGCTACCCTCCGCTACCTGGCTTTCTATGGGCTACCGATTTTGAGCATATTCTGGATGGGGAAAAATGTCCGCTACCCTCCGCTACCTTGTGTTCTATGGGCTACCGATTTTGAGCATATTCTGGATGGGAAAAAATGTCCGCTACCCTCCGCTACCTTGTCTCCTATGGGCTACCGATTTTGACTCCTCCAAACAATCTTTTAGTGAAAATAAAGTCTGAAACTTGTCCGCTATCCGTCGCTACCCTCCGCTACCTGGCTTTCTATGGGCTACCGATTTTGAGCATATTCTGGATGGGAAAAAATGTCCGCTACCCTCCGCTACCTTGTCTCCTATGGGCTACCGATTTTGACTCCTCCAAACAATCTTTTAGTGAAAATAAAGTCTGAAACTTGTCCGCTACCCGTCGCTACCCTCCGCTACCTTGTGTTCTATGGGCTACCGATTTTGAGCATATTCTGGATGGGGAAAAATGTCCGCTACCCTCCGCTACCTTGTGTTCTATGGGCTACCGATTTTGAGCATATTCTGGATGGGAAAAAATGTCCGCTACCCTCCGCTACCTTGTGTTCTATGGGCTACCGATTTTGAGCATATTCTGGATGGGGAAAAATGTCGGCTACCCTCCGCTACCTTGCATCCTATGGACTACCGATTTTGACTCCTCCAAACTATCTTTTTGTGAAAATAATGTCTGAAACTTGTCGGCTACCTGTCGGCTACCCTCCGCTACCTTGTCTCCTATGGGCTACCGATTTTGAGCATATTCTGGAATGGGAAAAATGTCCGCTACCTCATAATGCTCAATAAATCTGTAAATGTAATTATATTATTTTAAAAATTTTGGGCAAAGTTGCGATCGTTTAGGAAAAATAAAAAAAAAAACGATTTAAGATTTCTTACTTGTACTAATTTGAATCTCCGGTCAACCAAGTGCATCCCTAAAATTTATGCGTCGTAACCGACACCAATTTGATTTATTTATTTGATTACAAACGCTGCAAATTTCATTTTACAGGTTTTATAGACACTTTGAAAGTAGGTGCTCATTTATAAAAAAGTTCCGGCTGTCAATAATGTCAAGTGTAAGATAGAGAAAAAAGTCCGGCTTTTCTATTATGTAATACAATCGTTAAAACTTGTACCAGCGTACTAATACATCATTACGGCTTGTTATCTATTTATTTCAAGATTATTTGGTTTCCGCTACCCCGATACCGATCGATACGTAGCGGAGACCTCGGCGAAAAAAAATTGTGCCCCGAATCCTGCATTGTATACAAATTATTGGTTTGAAAGTTATGATCCACATGTAAGTAAAATACAGACCAGTAATCGGGCTTTGGATAAAATAAACACGAACGCGTTGAAAATGTGTTTGCATGTAAATGTGTTTGAGATCGACCGACGTCGCGACCGGGACACCTCCAGTACGCCCGGCGCTTTCAATTTCATGTCGTCTGCACTGCTGAAGAAGAGTGCGGCTTGGTCAACTGCATGACGACTTCTATGAATTAACCACTATACAACAAGTTTCTTGTTACAAGGTTTAATACCATGTACTGAATTTATGGAGTATAGCCATAAATGAGCCAGAAAAATCCAACTACCCTTCTGAAAACAAACGATAGCGAAGATGCACACACCGCACTTTACGACTCGTAGTGACTCAGAAAGTTCGTGATCCTGTTCCGTGTAAGCTTTTGACAGAGCATATTACTCCTAAAGATAATACCAAGAAAGACCGACTTTCATGTAGGTCATTTAAACAAGTTTAGTCATATTTAGGCAAGCCAGTGACAAAATATACGAGCAGTCGATGTAAATGCCTTTCAAATGATTTGTTCGTATATTGCAATAAAATGTACACAGTACAAGTTACGAAGCTGTACTCACTTCAAGTTTTCCCTAATCCGCTCACAAATTCCTTTCAAGGATGATAAATTCGGCATGTGGGACGTGTAAGGAAGGACATAGAAAATTCTTGAAGATGAACTGACGTTTTAACGTACATCCACATTGCATTCGTACGTAGGCCGTGCAGATCATGCAGATATCTGTACATTTTCCTTCGTGAGCTGCACGAGGTCGATTTTGACTGGATTTTTGGCAAGCCTCGTTACTTTCATAAAGGCTGTCAGTATTTTTCAGAGTAGAAAAATTACTTACTTTGCACACTTCAGCCTATGTTTAACATTTAACGAAGTACTTTGCATAAATATAAACATCCTCAAAATTATGGAAACCCGTATTGACATCTTAATAATTAAACTGATTTTAATCTGAAATTTTACCACAACCACCCAGTGAAGTGGAATGGTCCAAGAGCGGAATAATATCAACAAGTGAAACGGTTGCCATCACTCCTTCGCAACCAACTTTACTGATGAGTACAACACGAATAAGCAAGTAGTCCGTGGGCTAGAGGGGGTCTACGTGCACCCCCCACAGGATAACAAACCTGTATTTTTCAGAACCCTTGGGATCCCTAGAATACGAAATGGAATTTTAACAGAAAAAATATAGGGACGCAATAGCTGTTATGGTCATGTTTTGAAGGGTACCGCAAAATCACGATTTTCCAAGCCAAATGCATTTTCGTCAAATCTGTCTTCTTGTAAGTCATGTGCTGAGCTCATTTTTTAACATAACCTCACTTGTTTGGTATCATAAGAAAGGGAATTTATTCCTCTTTAAGATGACATATTGCATTATGCAATATCTGCCACAGTTTTTGTCAAATATAACCAAAACTTACCCCTTACCCCAAAATTTAACATTACAAATTACAGAAAATCTCAAATTCTACCAATTTTTTAGCTAGGCATAATAAAAAATGCAATGCTTTGTCTGAAATCTGTTTTATTTGATACAAGGACATGTCAGAAATATGAAATAGACTTTTAACAGAAAAAATATTGGGAATCTACAGCTGTAACAGTCATATTTTGAAGGGTACCGCAAAATAATAGTGTTGCAGATTTGCATGCATTTTTGTTAAAACTGTCTTCCTATAAGTTATCTGCTGAGCTTGTTGTTGAATATAACCTGGCTTGTTAGGTATCATTAGAAAGATAATTTACTAATCTTTATAATGACATATTGTAACATGCAATATCTTCTATAGTTTTCATGATATGTAACCCAAACTTACCCCATACCCCAAAGTTTACATTGAAAATTTCAGTCATAGCTAAAACTAAATTCTACCATTTTTTTAGCTTGACACAAAAAATCTGGCCGTTTTAGCTATTAAATCTATTTTATTTGGTACAGGGACATGTCAGAAATATGAAATAGACTTTTAACAGAAAAAATATTAGGAATCTACATCTGTAACAGTCATATTTTGAAGGGTACCGCAAAATCATAGTGTAGCAGATTTGCATGCATTTTTGTTAAATTTGTTTTCTTATAAGTTATCTGCTGAGCTTGTTTTTGAATATAACCTGGCTTGTTAGGTATCATTAGAAAGATAATTTACTAATCTTTATAATGACATATTGTAACATGCAATATCTTCTATAGTTTTCATGATATATAACAAAAACTTACCCCATACCCCAAAGTTTACATTGAAAATTTCAGTCATAGCTAAAACTAAATTCTACCATTTTTTTACCGAGACATATAAAATCTGGCCGTTTTTGCTATTAAATCTATTTTATTTGCTACAGAGACATGTCAGAATTATGAAATAGACTTTTAACAGAAAAAATATTAGGAATGTACAGCTGTAACAGTCATATTTTGAAGGGTACCGCAAAATCACAGTGTAGCAGATTTGCATGCATTTTTGTTAAATTTGTCTTCTTATAAGTTATCTGCTGAGCTTGGTATTGAATATAACCTAGCTTGTTAGGTATCATTAGAAAGATAATTTACTAATCTTTATAATGACATATTGTAACATGCAATATCTTCTATAGTTTTCATGATATGTAACCCAAACTTACCCCATACCCCAAAGTTTACATTGAAAATTTCAGTCATAGCTAAAATCAAATTCTACCATTTTTTTAGCTTGACACAAAAAATCTGGCCGTTTTTGCTATTAAATCTATTTTATTTGGTACAGGGACATGTCAGAATTATGAAATAGACTTTTAACAGAAAAAATATTAGGAATCTACATCTGTAACAGTCATATTTTGAAGGGTACCGCAAAATCATAGTGTAGCAGATTTGTATGCATTTTTGTTAAATTTGTCTTCTTATAGTTATCTGCTGAGCTCGTTGTTGAATATAATCTGGCTTGTTAGGTATCATTAGAAAGATAATTTACTAATCTTTAGAATAACATATTGTAACATGCAATATCTTCTATAGTTTTCATGATATATAACCAAATTTTACCCCATACCCCAAAGTTTACATTGAAAATTTCAGTCATAGCTAAAACTAAATGCTACCATTTTTTTACCTAGACATATAAAATTTGGCCATTTTTGCTATTAAATCTGTTTTCTTTGGTACAGAGACATGTCAGAACTATGAAATAGACTTTTAACAGAAAAAATATTGGGACTCTACAGCTGTAACAGTCATATTTTGAAGGGTCTCGCAAAATCACAGTATTGCCAACTCGCTTGCTTTTTTGTAAAATCTGTCTTCTTAAAAGTCATCTGCTGAGCTTTATTTTTGACATAACCTGGCTTGTTAGGTATCAATAGAAAGGTAATTTACTAGTCTTTAAAATGACATATTGTAATATGCAATGTCTTGTTTAAATTTCATGAAATAGGACCAAAGCTTACCCCATACCCAAGGTTTACACAGCAAATTACTGCAAATCTGAAATTCTACCATTTTTTACAATTTATTAACTTTATATACCAAAGGCAATGCTTGTATGCAATCTATGAAATATGTGTTTTTGTTAAAAAGTATGTTACAAATATGAAATTAGCTTTTAACAGGAACATAATATGATTTTGTAGCCTTTTGGATCATATTTGGAAGGGTACCCAGGTATCAGGGCAATTTGCCAAAAACACATACATTTGCAAAATATGGGTTCCCCCTCCAAAAATGATCCAAATGGCCACTAAATTGTATCATCTTAAAAGTTAAAAGTTAATTTTATACTTGTGACATACTTTTGTAACAAATAAATCAGATTTTAAACAAGAATTGCCTTAATATTATGTGCAGCAAAAAATGGTAGAATTTAAGATACGCTGTAATTTGCGATTTGAACTTTTTGGGTATGGGGTAAAGTTTGACCATATTCCAGGAAAAATATGTATGACATTGTATATTACAATATGTCATCTTAAAGAATAATATATTTCCCTACTAATGATACCTCACAAGCCAGGTTGTGTCACAAAATAAGTTCAGCAGATGACTTACAAGAAGAAGAATTTAACAAAAAAGGTGCCAATTTGCGGTACTGCGATTTTGCATTTCCCTTCACAATATGGCTGTTACAACTATACAGTCCAAATATTTTTTCTGTTAAAAGTCTATTTCACATTTCTGACATGACCCAGTACCATATACAACAGATTTAATACCGAAACAGAGCTATTTTTATCATGTCTAGCTAAAAATTCACGGAATTTGATCACGTTATCTATGACAGTACTTTCAAGATAAACCTTGGGGTATGGGGTACGTTTTGGTCATATTCCATGAAAACTATACAAGATATTACCTGTTACAATATGTCATTGTAAAGACTATTTAATTACCTTTTCAATGATACTAAACAAACCCAGTTATAATCAATAACAAGCTCATTAGACGACTTATAAGGTGACAGATTTAACAAAAACGCATGCGAATCAGGAATACTGAGATTTTGCTGTACCCTTCAAAATCTGACTGTTACAACTACAGAATTCCAATCTTTTTTCTGTTAAAAGTCTATTTTATATTTTTGACATGACTCATTACCGAATGAAATAGATTTCATACAAATAAATGCCGGAATTTATATGTCTAGGTAAAGAAAATGGTAGAATTTGATTTTAGCTATGACTGCAATTTTCAATGTAAATTTTGGGGTATGGGGTAAGTTTTGGTCATATTTCATGAAAACTATAGAAGATATTGCATGTTACGATATGCCATTCTAAAGATTAGTGAATTATCTTTCTAATGATACCTAACAAGCCAGATTATATTCAACAACAAGCTCAGCAGATAACTTATAAGAAGACAAATTTAACAAAAATGCATACAAATCTGCTACACTATGATTTTGCGGTACCCTTCAAAATATGACTGTTACAGATGTAGATTCCAATATTTTTTCTGTTAAAAGTCTATTTCATAATTCTGACATATCCCTGTACCAAATAAAATAGATTTGATAGCAAAAACGGCCAGATTTTTTGTGTCAAGCTAAAAAAATGGTAGAATTTGGTTTTAGCTATGACTGAAATTTTCAATGTAAACTTTGGGGTATGGGGTAAGTTTTGGTCATATTTCATAAAAATCTGTACAAGATATTGCATGTTACAATATGTCATTCTAAAGATTGGTAAATTATCTTTCTAATGATACCTAACAAACTAGGTTATATTCAAAAACAAGCTCAGCAGATAACTTATAAAAAGACAGATTTAACAAAAATGCATGCAAATCTACAACACTGATATTTTGCAGTACCCTTCAAAATATGACCGCTACAGCTGTAGAGTCCAAATATTTTTTCTGTTAAAAGTCTATTTCATATTTCTGACATGTCCCTGTACCAAATAAAACAGATTTAATAGCAAAAACGGCCAGATTGTATATGTCTCGGTAAAAAAATGGTAGAATTTAGTTTTAGCTATGACTGAAATTTTCAATGTAAACTTTGGGGTATGGGGTAAGTTTTTGTTATATATCATGAAAACTATAGAAGATATTGCATGTTACAATATGTCATTATAAAGATTAGTAAATTATCTTTCTAATGATACCTAACAAGTCAGGTTATATTCAAAAACAAGCTCAGCAGATAACTTATAAAAAGACAAATTTAACAAAAATGCATACAAATCTGCTACACTATGATTTTGCGGTACCCTTCAAAATATGACTGTTACAGATGTAGATTCCTAATATTTTTTCTGTTAAAAGTCTATTTCATAATTCTGACATGTCCCTGTACCAAATAAAATAGATTTAATAGCTAAAACGGCCAGATTTTTTGTGTCAAGCTAAAAAAATGGTAGAATTTAGTTTTAGCTATGACTGAAATTTTCAATGTAAACTTTGGGGTATGGGGTAAGTTTGGGTTACATATCATGAAAACTATAGAAGATATTGCATGTTACAATATGTCATTATAAAGATTAGTAGATTATCTTTCTAATGATACCTAACAAGCCAGGTTATATTCAACAACAAGCTCAGCAGATAACTTATAAGAAGACAATTTTAACAAAAATGCATGCAAATCTGCTACACTGTGATTTTGCGGTACCCTTCAAAATATGATGTTACAGCTGTACATTCCTAATATTTTTTCTGTTAAAAGTCTATTTCATAATTCTGACATGTCTGTGTAGCAAATAAAATAGATTTAATAGCAAAAACGGCCAGATTTTATATGTCTCGGTAAAAAAATGGTAGAATTTAGTTTTAGCTATGACTGAAATTTTCAATGTAAACTTTGGGGTATGGGGTAAGTTTGGGTTATATATCATGAAAACTATAGAAGATATTGCATGTTACAATATGTCATTATAAAGATTAGTAAATTATCTTTTTAATGATACCTAACAAGCCAGGTTATATTCAACAACAAGCTCAGCAGATAACTTATAAGAAGACAAATTTAACAAAAATGCATGCAAATCTGCTACACTGTGATTTTGCGGTACCCTTCAAAATATGACTGTTACAGCTGTACATTCCTAATATTTTTTCTGTTAAAAGTCTATTTCATAATTCTGACATGTCTCTGTACCAAATAAAATAGATTTAATAGCAAAAACGGCCAGATTTTATATGTCTCGGTAAAAAAATGGTAGAATTTAGTTTTAGCTATGACTGAAATTTTCAATGTAAACTTTGGGGTATGGGGTAAGTTTGGGTTACATATCATGAAAACTATAGAAGATATTGCATGTTACAATATGTCATTATAAAGATTAGTAAATTATCTTTCTAATGATACCTAACAAGCCAGGTTATATTCAACAACAAGCTCAGCAGATAACTTATAGGAAGACAGTTTTAACAAAAATGCATGCAAATCTGCAACACTATTATTTTGCGGTACCCTTCAAAATATGACTGTTACAGCTGTAGATTCCCAATATTTTTTCTGTTAAAAGTCTATTTCATATTTCTGACATGTCCCTGTATCAAATAAAACAGATTTCAGACAAAGCATTGCATTTTTATTATGCCTAGCTAAAAATTGGTAGAATTTGAGATTTTCTGTAATTTGTAATGTTAAATTTTGGGGTAAGGGTAAGTTTTGGTTATATTTGACAAAATCTGTGGCAGATATTGCATAATGCAATATGTCATCTTAAAGAGAAATAAATTCCTTTCTTATGATACCAAACAAGTGAGGTTATGGTAAAAAATGAGCTCAGCACATGACTTACAAGAAGACAGATTTGACGAAAATGCATTTGGCTTGGAAAATCGTGATTTTGCGGTACCCTTCAAAACATGACCATAACAGCTATTGCGTCCCTATATTTTTTCTGTTAAAATTCCATTTCGTATTCTAGGGATCCAAAGGGTTCTGAAAAATACAGTTTGTTATCCTGTGGGGGGGGGTGCACGTAGACCCCCTCTAGCCCACGGACTAAAGGGCCTATTTCTTTCGATTTCATATCAAATATCGGAATGTCGCCAAGAAAATGATCATAACCAACGTATGCATGTATGATAAAGGGGTTATTACTCATATTGTGTCCGCATTTTGGACACGTTACTCGAATACAACGCGATATCGACCAATCTGCGTATCTGTGTTTTCCGGCCATAAGTAAAGCTTCGCTGTTTGCCCTTAGGTGAAGGTTATAATGCCAAGCTTCACAGAAGCTTAATCCCAGATACGCTTGAGTTAAGATTTGGCAAAAAATCCTACTCCAAGCTTTGGACACAATCCTTATATCACGATTTGCAAAAAAAAAATTTGATTAATCTTTATCGACGACAAGCTTGGCCGAAGAGCATTGGAGAACCTTCACGCAAGCTTAGAGTACCGCCAATCTGCGGCTAAGGTACTGCACAATCGCATGTGTATAGGCCTACCCACAACAAGCGTACACTCTCTGTGCGTCATCGAACGTTAACGGAATCTTTCGGGGTCACCAAGGTCGTAAACTTGTGATATTTTTAAAAGACACGACATCTCTAAGAATGAGAACTAGTTTCGATCGTGTCGTTGCATTGACTTCATAAATATATTTGTAAATATTCTAAATAACTCAAAATACTATGGCTATCCGTCGCTAGCGCGGTGAAAGCTATGTCCGCCGATGGCCGACTTGCCTGGGCATCGGTCCAGCGCGAGATAATGATTGACACGTTCACGTGACCGAATCCCTATGTCTGATTGGTGGAGATACCATTCGATGTATCAAATTTTCAACTTGATCGGATTTATGAATGAAAGTGGAACTCTATACATTTGCACATCTCCTGGGTGACGGGGTCGCTTTACTCAATGAAATGAAAGTAATCCGCGTAAATAAAACACAAATCGCGACAAAAATCATGCAATTTGTTGCAATAATTTTGATCCATCCACATCAAAAGAAAAATAACAAGACTGTTCATGTGATAATAAATAATCCCTGGTATTTTTCTCAGTTTGACGTTATTGTGTACTCGTATACACGAATCACCACTTCCACGCGTCATCCATGGTTTAGTCCTCTAGCCGGTCTCGATCGTCCGGCGATTGAGACACGGACAACAGAAATTAAATAATATGTAACAGGTCTGACCTGAGAGCAAGCGCAGCGTAGGGTATATCGTTATTGATGTTTTTAGGCAATAGCATGCTAATTTCTGTGTTTGATGCATGATGCATATCTTGGCCATAGAGGTTGAATTGAATAACATTTATAGCAAATTAACTCGGAAATGCCAAGTTCACTAACGAAAATTATTTAAAACTGGTAAATTATATGACTCTGATCAGTTTATTGTATTAAATAGGGGCGGGAACAAGAGACAGTCTACTGTAAAACACGTACTTGATATTCCCGTCGGTATAGCTCTCAGTACACGATTTTTAATTCTCGCCTGAGTTGACCGTTCGATCTCGCGAGAGTAGGCTTGTTTCAAAATGCGGCGCCTAGTGATGACCGAACCGGGCCTTTAAAAGTGATCGAAAATAGTCATTTTGAACCAAATTTCACACTTTCTTTGAAACAGAGAGATTCTTTTGTCGGAAATACACATTGTCGAGTAGGAGTTGTGGTAGATGATATCTTTAATTTCACGCAATCCGTGTAAAGTATTCAAAATGGCCGACTCCATGGAAGTGCTCTCTTTTCAAACTCGTAGGTATATAGAGAGATTCCATTATAAATTTCGTGTACACGCGTTAGTCTTAATGCTCGCTTCGCGAGCGGCCTTAGGCCGCTCTCACTGCGCTCGCTATAAAAAAAAAATTGACGTGAAATATATATATAAATTTACTTACCAGTGAGTTCTGAATTCAATTTGACAGAGTAAACTTCAGTTTAGACAAGAAACTTCCGAAAACAAAAGAAATTTGCTGAGCTCTGTCGCGGCGGCGCTGCGTCCATTATCGTCTGCTACGCTGTGTTGAGTTTGGCACGAATGACCCCGTGACCCCTGCTTTTTGCTATGGTATTGCTATGGTTTATTTTATTTTAATACGTTTGACTATGATATGTATTGCTAATAAAGATTTATACTACCAACCTTTCTTTGCAGCTTTGGTGTCTTTGTCTTATTTTAGCACTGGTTTTGTAACGATTTCTTTTCCTCCTTCGCCGTGCAACGTATTTGTCCTTTGACAATCTTAAGCGAAGTTTTGTCACTGTGTTGCGTCTATTATCTGGCCAGTTTGATTGCCTAATTCGCCAAGCAAGCAAGGTAGTAATTTAGTCTATTATCTGATGAGTTTGAGTGCCTAATTTGCCAAAGTAAGCAAGGGTAAATTACTAATCTGTGGACGCTGTCACCAGATTATCACCGGATTAACTTTGACAAAGTCAACAACGAACGCACCAGCAAGGTATAACTGAAGGAAGGGCGAAACTCTCAAAAGCCGTGTCCACAGAAACCTATTTTATAACAATTACTTCCAATTTTTACGAACACCAACAGTTTTCTGACATATTCAAACGGGGACATGCCAATTTATGATTTCGTCGGTTGCTTCTTTGACCCGTAGAACGCTAATCAAAGCCATAGAGTTAGCAGTTCGTGTTCACTCTAAAATAGGAGACGTTCAAATATATCCCATAAACGCCCATGTGACTAAAATGAACCAATCACCGTGTCGATAACATCATGCGGAACACCGTCGCCAACGTTGAGACGTACGTCTGTGGTCTGACACATGCGCATATCGCGACTGCTCGCTTCCGCCTATCGAGGAAAACAACAGAGTCGCAGCAACAGAATCATGGAACTTAAACATCGTAAAGTTCATGCCATGGACGGAAGACACTTTCATATGGTCTTCTAGACGTTTTTAGCTGAGGACGCACAATTGATGTAACCATCGGATGGCCAGTCATTTCATGTCTTCGTCCACAGTTCGATATAACGCCGGGAAAACAGACCTGTACGCAGGGCTTACGGCTGCAATACTAGTCAGGCGACCTGCGATCAACAATGCTTCCCGTTTTCAAAACCGCGCACCGTTGCGCACCTATCCATGGGACCCCAGAGTTAGGCATTATTAGAAAGCTGGTTTTCTGCTTCTACGAATGATATAATAATTAAGTAAGCTAGAACTACGATCGTAAAACGCCCGCAAAAATTACTCGACTGTCAACGTTAAAATCGTGGGAAAGTGTGATTGCGATGACTAACTTCAAAATGATGTAACGAGAAAAATCTCGCACGTATCACCCTCCAAAGCTGCCATTTTAAAGTGTAGACCATTTTGGAGATATTTTCATTCGAAGGACACCGAATATCTGTCAACTGCGGTTACAAAACCCGCCGAAAGTTGCTAATGGGTTCGTTCCCTCAAAATCGTACGTTAACTTCCGCTTTTACAAATCTAAATATTCATGAGAAATTCCCTTCTGCCATTGGCCAATACAAAAGGTCATGACTTCAGCAAATGTCTCCTATTTTAGAGTACAGGAACTGGTTAGTGTCCGATGTGGTCCGTCAGACCGGAAGCCGGAACTAGAAACCTTTGACCTTGAGATTGTTGAATTTAAGCTTACATGATCGACACGGGTAAACAAAATATCCAAGATGCTTTGTGAAATGCGATTCGAGGGTCAAGCTCATCGGTGTTTGTTATAAACACGGACATGACAATCTATGTGCTTTTGACGACAGCCGGTCATCGTTTCAGGGCAGAAACTCACCGCTTGTTGCATTTTCATGACAAATATCCTCATTCGTTTCAAGACGAGATATTTTGTAAAACTGCGAAGACACATTGGAAGCACAGTAATACTCAACCAGGGAGTCTTGTCGAACGAAAACGGGAATGTTTAGGCCATAGCAAAGACGATAAATCAGTCAGTTGAATAAAACAATTTTTTGGACATCATCTCTTTTTATGTCAGTTTTTGAACCCTCGTGAAACCCTGCACAACAATATAATAACTATCTATAAACAAAACCTTTTGGACATATCTTTTTATGTCAACGTTTGGACACGCTTTAAAAATGCATGATATAGCATACTGTATATGTCTGACTTTCGGGGAAACACTTCTTGCGCCGCTGTCAGACTCAGTCGCGCGATCGCGGTGTCTTTCCCTCGCACGTTCGCTTTCTATAAAATGTGTTTTTTTTTGTATAAAAACCCCGGCTTTACAGTGAAGGATGTTAGACTTCGAAGTTTATGTAATTCATCATCATCTGGCCACTAGCTCGCCTTTATATGCGGGACTGTACTCAGGGTTCACTAAAATTTGAGGTATGGTTCGTCGATTGAGAAACTGGAATCACAGAGATGTGTACATCGGACACAAATGCAGATGCACTGTTTTTTTGCGCCTCCGTCGGACTCAGTCTCTATGTCTTTCCCTCGCACGTCAGCTTTCCTAAAAATGTGTTTTTGTATAAAAAACTTTACTTTGAAGGATGTAAACCTTCGAAGTTACAAATACCCTTGTCGATTTGATATGCGAAGGCGCATTAATGGCCAGTCAGGAGAGATTTCATTTAATCTTTGGTGTGATTTTCAGAGGGTTTTAGTCCGTGTTACTTATCTTTTGGAAGTTCTTGTTTTACTCTCTGTTGTCGAATTTCTCATTTTGTGTATTTTTTCAATTGTTTTGTTAGCCTTTTGTCAATATGGACCACAGTGGAACTAAGTCTTTAGACTTTTTTGTGTAATTCATGCACAATTTTGCTCATTTTGTGGTGTTTTTTATGTATCATTTTGTGCAAAATAAATAAATAAATAAAAATATTAGTTCTCAAACCTGGTGAAAATCATTCCGCGACACTAATCGATTATGTCTTTTGGAGAACGTCCTGAGAACCTGATTGTGATCTTGTTTGATGTGTTTGGTAGTTGATTATAAGGATTGATAAATTAATGTGTCAAAATATACAGATTCACGCGACCCAACTATCATGTTCTTGGTAGCTCACTGATGGTTATGGCGAGTGAGCGAAAGTCTCAGACCGAAGGGAGCACAAGCAGTATGCAGTGCATTGCATGTTTTCTGAGAAAGAAAAGCCGGTTTCCTTAGTTACTACGCAAAATCCGGCTTTGACTAATGTTCCCGTCCTTTTTCTGGGAATAACTTTCGAGCTGCGTAGCTAGTAATGTTGAGGTCAAGATATCTGAATCCTTCGTGTTCGAAATGCCTCTTTATTTTCAGAGAGAACACTCGACTCTTCTTTTTTGTTTTAACTTAGCACATTACAATATTATAATTTGTGCCGTCTAGATTTACATTGCCAGTGAGTAGATTGATATTGCAGTAGTAAATATTGGTGATTGAGTTAAAGGCAATGCACCTTTGCTGATATCTACAATTTGGGGAAAAATGTTAAAATTTCAAGTTATTGGTAAACATTTTGGTTTCTTGTCAATATTTCACATTTCCAAGAATTTTGTTAATATTCAGTAAACAATATTCAGAAAAAAATCAAAACATATGAAGGATAACACACTTGCATTGATCTCCCTCGTTTTAGAGAAAATATGTGAAAAGGCATATTTTTGGTCAAAAATCTCCCTTGTGACCGTATTCTTTTAGGTTAAGTATCTCTTTTCTTATACACACACTATTAACAAATATTTGAAGCTCATACCAAGTATCTCAAAGACCCTATACAACGAAATGCTATTTCTAGAGCCCTTTTGGGCCACAGACTATATGGAGTCAATTGGAAAATTCAAAGCAAAATACCGCGAAGTATAAAATCTGCAGGCAGGGTCGCAGTAACCAATCGACAACCTGCTTGTATTATAGAGCACACAACCAGTCGTATGTAAAACATGTCTTGTTTTGTTATTAAAAAACACTGATACGAAAGTGTACGTATTGCAAGAACACAGTGAACAAATTGAAGGCGAGCGCGAACGTCGAGTTAATATAAAGCCTTTTGCGTTCCTGTTCTTGACTTACACGGAATTGTTCAGTATACCCACAGGCGACCCAATAGGTTCTGAGTTTTTCACACTGTTTTCTCTATCATTTTCTCTTCTTTCTTCATGCTCTGAATGATCGGAATAAATAAAATAAATGGTTTATAACGTAACCTAGCCTCTGTGACTCTTTATTTATTTTACACTCCATTACAAGGATATATATCTCTCATACACACATGCTGTAATTAACTAGTCAACACAACTAATTATGCTAATCCGTGGACTTATCAGGGATTTTACGGATTGGTCAACATCGCGAAAGATAGGAATGGTTACTAAAACGGGAAGGTAAGAAGCTCTCCTGAAATGTGTCCAGAAATTACCAAATTGCGGCCAGTCATGACCATTTATCCACAATCTACTGCAGCCAATGTATTTCGATGGCCGAGGAGAGTCAGCTACTCTAATTTCAAACGTTTAAATGGTCGCGAACAGTGCAAACCCTGCCAGGCCTTGCCTGCAGTTCATGGCATGAGGACGTCCGTAAAGCAGGAAGTCGGAAGTTGAAACCTTTGACCTTTACGTTGTTTATATGTGGGCAAACTTGTAAACATATTTCCCAGGGACAAGTCTGATTTTGAATAGGGTCAAAGTTCGTGTACGTGGTTCTCTCAATCGGGTGGTGTTGCTAAGGTTTTGTCTGCCCACCGTCCGTGGGTGGAGGGACGGTGGTCTGCCCGTAATAATAATTTTGCTGTATTTTTTCTCACAAACATTGGAAATTCGTTTAAGTTTTAACATGGTTTTAAGAAACATTAATTTTTATATGAGGAATATTCTAGCTCGTATCCTCGAATTAAATCAGCCGATTTTCTTTGATACAATTTTTTATATGGTTTGGAGAACTCTTTGGGGCGGCGTCAGATAACAAGTGGAATGAGACAACAACATTTCGTCCATGTAAGGAAATCATATAGCAAGTACTTCTTACGCTGGTGCAAACTCTACGAAATATTATGATATCAAAGATGTTTTCCATGATAGTTTACAAGGTTTCTTGTCTAAATTCGCGGAAATAATCAAGAATATCTAAAAAATACTACACGTAATTGTGACCACATTTTGTATGTGTAGAGGTGTTGTTTGCCGTTCCGAACGTATGTTCTACACGTACGCGTACGCGACGTATGTTTATCACTGATCAGCTGATGATGGAACGTAATTACGTGTAACTAAACTTCTCCATAACGATATGTTACCGGCAGACATGGAGATAATAGCGAGTGAATAGAAATGACGGTGTCTGGTTTAAAAAATTCACAGTGCTGCTAAAAATTCTCACAGGCTTCTTAACGTAGTGGCCGACATCATCGGTGATGTCAGTTTGTGTTTCGATGTTGCGAGGTCACCGCTGACGTGACTTTAGTGACGGGCTGCACTGAGCCTCGTCAATCGCTTGTACGCCAGAAAAAAGAACGGTCTGCGAGTAGTCATGTCGGAAAAAGCTGGAAAACGGCGATAGTTTGGTGATTTTTGAGCGGATTTCTGGTAGTGGTAGGCCCCTAATAACCATGTTGTCGATGAGTGTTGGCAATTTGGGTGGAAAATTTTCGAAATATCGACAAACAAAGTTGCGACAAGCGTGCTGTCGGGCAGAACATGGACGTTCCCATGGCTGTGGTGGTGACGTTAAAGTCAAAACCAGCCGTAAATCCCTTCCGAAAACACCACAGCTATGGACCCAAAGCTAGCCTAACAGTACAAACGAAGTTTTATAGCCCGTGCGCCGCTTCTTTCGGGAATTTTGTGCACTAACAGCATAAGGCGCGATTGAAAATCGATGAATTCCTTAGACTAGTAGCGACCATGGAGCTAGAAACTAGCTCCATGTAGCGACCAACTCTTTTATTAGGCGAAAAAAGTAACCGGCGAGATTAACTCTTTGACGCCGTAGAGTCATTCTAGTCATGAGCTTGGTTGCTACCGTATACCAGAAAACAACCGACTTTGACGTCAAAGGCCTGTTGCTGGTACGTACTTTGAGACAGAAAATAACGATGTTACGGTAGACATGGACTTAATAGCGAGTGCAGAGAAATGAAGGTGACTGGTTTAAAAAATTCACAGTGCTGGCAAAATTCTCCAGTGCGTGCTGTTGCTAATGTGTCACCATTGTGCCTTGAATCACGACGCTGTTTGTAAATTATACTTGGTATATACACTCCCAGAAAACGACGACGTGAAACATACATCTATATAATTTTGTTGAAAAACTCATGAAACGGCCACTCCGGTGATCTTTTTCTGCTTGGTCGGTCGATACTTTCTGGGTGGCATTTGTTACATGGAGCAGGACCATAATTAGTTATGTTAGAATTTGGCGCTTGGCAACGAAAAGCATGCGCGTTTCCAGCGTTCCTTTCAATCTAACTTCCCGTTTATTTTTGAATAATGAGCAGTGTTTGTTTGCGCATATCATGAATATATAAGCGTCCACTAGGTTTACGGACGTCCTCGGGACATGTTTCCCAAGATCTTCATACCTTCCCCTTTTTCATTAACATCACTATCTTTCCGATGTTGACCAACCTCTGATAAGTCCACGGATTAGCATAATTAGTTGTGTTGACAGCATGTGTGTATGAGAGATATACGTCCTTGTAATGGAGTGTAAAATAAATAAAGAGTCACAGAGGCTAGGTTAGGTAATATAAACCATTTATTTTATTTATTCCGATCATTCAGAGCATGAAGAAAGGAGAGAAAATGATAGAGAAAACAGTGTGAAAAACTCAGAACCTATTGGGTCGCCTGTGGTATAACCATGAAGTCTGATTCAGTTCGATTTGGTGTTAGGTACGTCGACCAACGTGATTTTTGCCGGGCCAGCCGGAAGAGTATAAACACACCTCCGATACGTTTAGCAAGGTGTAATGAACACATACCACGCATTCCTGGGAGGTCCTCCTTTCCGACCTGTTCGTTTACAATGGAATATTCAAGTTTTTTTGCATTCTGATTGTTTTCGAATACATGAATATAAAGTGTCCACTAGTTTTACAGACCACATCTGGACACGGCTTTGAGAGTTTCGCCCCTTCCTTCAGTTATACCTTGCTGGTGCGCTCGTTGTTGACTTTGTCAAAGTTAATCCGGTGATAATCTGGTGACAGCGTCCACAGATTAGTAATTTACCCTTGCTTACTTTGGCAAATTAGGCACTCAAACTCATCAGATAATAGACTAAATTACTACCTTGCTTGCTTGGCGAATTAGGCAATCAAACTGGTCAGATAATAGACGCAACACAGTGACAAAACTTCGCTTAAGATTGTCAAAGGACAAATACGTTGCACGGCGAAGGAGGAAAAGAAATCGTTACAAAACCAGTGCTAAAATAAGACAAAGACACCAAAGCTGCAAAGAAAGGTTGATAGTATAAATATTTATTAGCAATACATATCATAGTCAAACGTATTAAAATAAAAAACATAGCAATAAGATCCTTGTGCTTAGACACCCCTACCCCCATCCCGATCCCTGGGTACGGATTGTTGTGCGAGCCCTATGGTACAATGTCATGTGATATCAGTTACTTAAGTTTCATGCATCCTGCAATTATCAGACAGAAGAGGTGAAAGGATTCTTAGCAAAACATTCTTATATAAAAATAATAACATATTATGTATGATCGGGACGTATCATTCTATTTGTAGGCGATGTTCAAATTTGATAAATACTACTTGTTTTGGTGGCGACATTTTGAAACCAACTCAGAGCGTTTGTTTAACAGCGTAGATTTGTCAGCGTTGATAATTTGCAGCTTTTTTGATATACAAAGATTACATCGCTTGCTTATGTTAGAGTAGCTCGATGCTTTATCAATAATTGACTACGAAATGTCAAAGACTGGGTCCTTACTTGTAAGTTCCATACATACTTTGACAACTCAGTATAGTTCTTATATCTCATTATTGAATGATTGCATGTGGTTAATGAAGCGCGTACTTGATGTAAGTTTGTGTTATTTATAACGCTCTGCTGTACCATCGAGCACTGTAATTTCCCACTAGGAAATCTGTATACTTTAAGATATATATATATATATATATATATATATATATTATATATATATATATATATATATATATATATATATATATATATATATATATATATATACACACACACACACTTTAAATATGAGAATACATCAAGCATGTTTGGTTCCTATTACTCGAGTTTTACGTATACACGCGATCATCAGATAGGTAGATTATAAAATCTACAAATCTGTCAATCGCGTGTCAATCGCGTGTACGCGTGAAACCCGAGTAAAGGTACCACACATACTTGATGTGTTCTCATGTTTATTGTAATATTGTTCGTCATGATTGATAAGCGCGAATTATCCTTCTGAGAAGGTACAAACATGTTTTGGTGTATACATATATATATATATATATATATATATATATATATATATATATTATATATATATACATATATATATATATATATATAAACAGATTACTTCAGTTTATTTATGTATATATATATGTATATATATATATATTGTATATATATATATATATATATATATATATATATATATATATATATATATATATATATATACATAAATAACTGAAGTAATCTGTTTATTTATAACGCTCTGCTTTTGCATTGAGCACTGTAATTTCCCACGAGGGCATCTGTATACTTCGAGATATATATATATATATATATATATATATATATATATTATATATATATATATATATATATATATATATATATATATATATATATATATATATATATATATATATATATATAATATACACAAGCCATATGTAGTCAAAAGAAGAGAACTTTGGACATTTTTAGTGTGGAACTATTCTAAATAATCGATACAAACACACTTTATAGATTTGTACGGGAATTTTAAGAGTAAGATACGGCAAACGCAACATGTCAAACAATCAAATTTCTGTCATCACAACGGCATACAAGCGCTCACTGGTTATCAATAGCGTATACGACACACAAACACAGAATAAACTGCACGCAAAAATGACGTTCTCAATATTCCTAAAGACTGATAACAGGGAATGTTCGGTGAGAAAACTACTGGCAAAAAACTGAAGCGCAGAAGATGTTAACTGTTTGCAACAAAAAACGGAGTCAGCGTGGACTCTCTCTTGTACCACGCGATAAAATAAACGCAGCCACAGACGTTTTTACAGGCAAAACACACAGAGAATGTAGCAAATGTCATGAAATCTGGTTTTATTGAAAAGGCGTGTTAGCGTTAACGGGTCTTACTTTTTTGAACGTGTTGATTTCACCATGGATGTGTTAGACAAATATATCCATGCCTTAAACAAAAAAGTTTAAAAAGTCTCAATTCAATATTATGGATGATTTTATCCAACTCACAAACTTAAGTAAGGGTTTCCCGTATTTAGGAAGAACAACTGACGCTAAAAAACGGATAGTGTCAATGGGAAACACACTACGAACCCGACCCTAGTACGGATAGTCGCTGGTGGTGGGGGTTGTGGAGGTGTTGGTCAAACAGTCGACGGTGTGCTCCCTGTCGTCGGAATTCCATCTGGACATTTATAATAGACGTACATTGATGAAGGTGGCATCAAATAATATAGATAAGGTGTATAATACTGGCATTTTGATGGCAGCGATCTATAAGGGGCGTGGATAATTAAAACATGCGCACGGTAAACGAAACTAAGTGCGTTTGTCCTCAACTCCCCTACCCTAAACGAAAGTTTGTAAGTGCAAAAATCCAACCAAACCTCATTCTGTATGTGCCCTGCGTACCCCCTCTAAAATCAATCTCTGTTCAGTGACAATTCAACAATGACGCAATCAATAAAATGAATGAAGCAGTGTAAACAAAATAATTATTACGATATTTTACTCGTGCACTGATTCACATGTATGTCAAAAGAATGCTGGTGTTGTAGCAGCTGGTGCCATACTGGCCTTGTACATGCCAAACAATATAGCGCAATATTTTGCGATACAAAAAAATGTGTAGCGAGATATGTTGCCATAGGAAAACTTGTAGTGCAATTTTTGGGCAGGGTAAACGAAATACAGCCAAATCCCCCAACACAAAAGTTGCGTTTACCGTGCGCGTGTTTTAATTATCCACGGCCCTAATGAGCTGCTTGATGCGGTGTTTGATCGGTTGATGCTGTCCCAGTTTCGCTGAAGCTGACCAAGGAAGTTTGTGTCTACCAGATGCAGACGCAGGAAACGGCAGGCGGCAGAAGTTGCAACTGAAATATGACCTGAGGGCAGCGCTGCCCTTAGGGCAGTTCAGACCGGAGTAAACATGTACACAACATTCAATGACGTCACTGAGGAACTGCATTTTTGCCCTGAGGGCAGCCCAGATATATTGCTGCCCTCAGGGCAGATTAGCAGATAGGACAGGATATGTATGTCTGCCCTGAGGGCAGCTCTGATATATTGCTGCCCTCCGGGCGGATTGGTAGATATACCCTATGCAATACTTTACGGATACGAAATAAATGTCTGCCCTGAGGGCAGCTCTGATGTCTTGCTGCCTTTAGAGCTGATTGATAGGTATACAATTATGCATTGATGTGTGGGCATAGAAAATGTATGTCTGCCCTGCTCAGATGTATTGCTGCTCTCAGGGCAGATTGGTAGATATACACTATGCAATGCTGTAACGATAGGAAAAGTATGTTTGCCCTGAGGGCAGCTCAGATATATTGCTGCCCTCGGGGAAGACATGCATTTCCTATCCTTAAAGTATTGCATCAAGTGTATATCTACCAATCTAATCTGAGAGCAGCAATATATCATTATTACATGCCTCGATGGGAGTGCAAATCAGTGCATTGATTTGAATAGGAACATCCGTGATGTTAGCGGGCCGGTGAACGATGTACTGACCGGTTTCCATGGTTACCCGGTCCACTGAAGCCCTTCGACGTTTTCGACGTCAAAGTAGACGCTTAACGCTAGATGTAAAATATCCATGCGCGCACTGCTATTTTGACTTTCGTTAAAATCTGTTTGATGCTGGTCGATAATGGTAAAATTGTTTGAAAATGCCCTGCATGTAACTAAATGTCATATAGCATTAACTGTGAAGAGGCATGTAATAAAAATATTATTGCCTGAATACATGGGTTTATGTGCCCTCGCAGCAGGAGACAATTTGTCCTCCTGGCGTCGGGCAAATTGTCACCTGCTCTCGGGCACATAAACCCATGTATTCAGGCAATAATATAAAGAACTGTCCTCAGGGCAGACATGCTTTTCCTATCCTTATAGCATTGTGTAGTGGATATCTACCAATCTACCCTGAGGGCAGAAATATATCTCAGCTGCCGTAAAGGCAGACATACATTTCCTATCCTTACAGCATTGCATAGTGTATATCTACCAATCTGCCCTGAGAGCAGCAATATATCTCAGCTGCCCTCATTTTCTATGCTCACACGTCATTGCATAAAGGTATATCTACCAATCTGCCCTTTGATGACATTTAGTTTGGGTGTTCTGTCTGAAAAACGTCTGTGGCTGCGTTTATTTTATTGAGATGTGCCGCACAACATACAGCGAGTCCACGCTGACTCCGCTGTGCCCACGGTTACGAATAGTTCAATACACCGTGGTTGCAGTGGCCATGAATGGCCACCTCCGAGAATCAAACCACGCGTAACCGTGGCTGCGCCGACGTCGCCCGTTGTCTTTTGCTTCGCTGACGACAAAGTGATCTCCGCATAATAAAAATCATCCTCACACTACTATAAGTGCATGCAATTTTCTCTGTCGTAGTTTTTATCGGCAATGTCACTCATTTTAAGATAACTGGCACCGAATCAAACTGAAATGAAATCTTGAAGACGACAATATTTGTGTTTACAAATTGATAAATACTCAGTAACAAAGAAATGGCATAAGGTTTCTGGTGTTGGGCTGCAGTGCAAATGCCGGTAGTACATGGGCGCTTCAATGCAAGTAAACTGTGGTACATATGTAATAATGTCAGATTACTTTTGGCGTAGAGTAACCCCCATGACCTGTGAGTGCAAGCGCGCCGTATTAGCGGTATTTGCACTCGTGCTGTGGTGTATTCGGCTTTCTGTTCACGAGCGAAGCGAGTGAAAGGACTGTCGCCGAATACACCGCAGCACTCGTGCAAATACCGCCGATACTGTGCACTTGCACTCACAGGTCATGGGGTTCTGTCATAGTTTTTTCTTACCACAATATAGTACAGCACTTTTTACCTTGGTATAGAAGTCTGGTACTACAGCAAAGAAGAAAAATATTTTACCAAAGTACAGCACGCGTACGGCTAATGGTAATCTGCGAAATGGCGAAATGACGAAATGACGAAATTACAATATTTTTCAAATTGCAAAATGAAGAAATAAAGATACTATATATAGAGAAATTACCTGCCACCTAGAGTATGTTTTGTAATCGATGTTAAGCCGAAATACCCGAGTGCACACTGCAATCTGCACTGTGGATTCCTAAACCATGTGTATACCGTGCAGGTTGGAAATTTATAAGAAAATCTGCTGAGTTTCATCTGAATAAAGTCAAATCAGTGAATCTGCACATGTTTTGATTCTCAACATTGAAGTTTAGCACCAAAACACGATAAATTCGGCGAAATCGCGCGATCGCGAACCTGGAAGTTGACAGCGCACAAACCCACGTATACCTCGAGGCTTAGGACAGACCATTAGATCTTGGGATGGGGTGGTCAAGATCGGATTTAAAAAAAAAATGTACTACTGAAAATTTCAAATTTTAATTTTTTCAAATGAGAATAGATGTGCAAATTATTTTTCTGAGTCTGGCAGATTTATTTTACTCAATTGTGTTCTTTTGCAATATAGTGTGAAGATTCCCCCCCCCAAACTTTACGTTGTGAATTTTTTTTCCGTTTCTGACCACCCACTTCCAATATCTAAAGGTTCGTCCCTTAGATCTCTTGTACCAGATAAAAATGTTTTGCGTAAGCGTGCTCGCGTACACGTAGTTTAGCAGGAGTATGCGATATAAAACGGCGGCCAAACAAATAAACTAAACCGACAATGGTATCATCGCTAATCAGTGCCTTTTTTACCTTTTTTGACTGACAGAGGTTAGAAAAATGTGACCAAGCGGAGAATGCTGTTCAGTGCTTTCCGCGAGGCTGTCGCTTGGCTTTGTTTCTGTGTATTAAAGTTTAAACAATCCCTTAACAATCGCCAAATGCCAGCTGTTTGTTCAGTTACTCGAAACTGAATCTGATTCCGAGGCCAATATCAGCGATGTTCAACATTGAGTTTTACAGGTAATGTTGTACTAGTAGAGTAGGAGACGATTATAAAGCATACTCTAGGTGGCAGGTAATTTCTCTGTGTGTAGTTTCTTTATTTCTTTACTTTGCTATTTGGAAAAAAATCGTGATTTCGCCATTTCGTCATTTTCGCCATTTCGTTATTTCGCAGAATACCATTAGCCGTAGAGCACATGTGCATAATTCAAATTTTAGTCAACACTTTACTCCCTTTTGAGCTGTAACGCCCGTTTGAAGACTGAAGCCTATACTTCACTGGCCACAGTCAAAGTCATGACTGGGCTTGGATCGATCTATGCAAAGACCATGGAGGCCTCGATTTAGGGGCGATATAATAGACAAAATGCTTCAGTTTGGCACTTATCGATGAAGTTTAACATTCGAAAGGAATTAGGGTCAAACTAGAAAGCATTTGCAAGCAAAAGCGAAGTTCCAGAGACCAGAGCAGCGGAAGAAACAAGAGAATGTGTGACAAAGATAGGTGCAGAATGAAAGAGTGCTTTGGATTTTAATATTCAGGGCTGATAGCAGCAAACACCATAATACAACTATAAGCAACGCAGTCCGGGGAATTACAGTACACAGATTACAAATGCCTACATGTACGGTAAAAACGCAACAGATACATACGGGGGCGACAACGCACGGAAATGTTTATCAGACGACATTCTCGCGAGCCAGAGCAATAATTTTCGCTCCGCTGACCTACGCAAAAATCAATCGCTTGACGGGTAGCGCTGAGTTGTTGCCGTAAAGAGGCGTGTCATTTACGACGATGATCAGACGAGAGGAAACATCGGACCTAGGCCATTGAAATTGAGCCACATGCATTTTCACTTGATTAAAAGCACAGACTAAAACAATTTTCATTGCTATGTCGCTGTTTTCACAAGATACTGACCATTTGATCTTGGAAAGTTGAGTTGCTTTTACGTGCAGCCAACGCATGCCGGTGCATGACAGACAGTACGTTCACTATGAATGCCTGGCTCTGCATGGCAGGGCTGTGGGTTACCGGCGTTAAACGGCCTCCCACCACAGCCCCGCAGACTGATATAGGAAAACCGCTGGTGGCTCCTCAGAAATACGGCGGGCAGTTTCTCCGCCAAAACAGCCGATTTTGAGTCCAAATTTTGCATTGATCATCTTTTTCGAGCACACCCACCTCGCCTAGGTACACGATGTGCCCAGTCGCGCTTGTAAACTTAGGGAAAGGCTACTTTTCTCTCTCTGTGCGAGCGAGGCGATCGATACGCCGCCATGTTGTCTCATGAGCATTCGGGCGAAACAGTATAGCGCCACGTACGGCGAGTATTTAGAGAAAAATAAAATCAAAAAGCAACAAAAAACAAAGCGAAAGAAAGCTAGAATTATTAATAACTGAACGCAATATGATAGTTGAGCAATGCCAAATAAAAAATAAATAAATAAACAAACAAGAAATGCCCGTAAAACCCATCCGAGCTGAGCGAGACGTCATAAGCGTGTCGCAATGCATTCTGGGTAATTAAGGTAAAATTTGTGTATAGCATGTTCTAAAACCGGAAATAGAGAAGAAAGAAAGAAAGAAAGAAAGAAGAAAGAAAGAAGGAAAGTGAGCAAAAACTAACAGTTCCAGAGCTGGTCTCTGGAACTAATAATTACTCGAGCACGGTTTATTTCGTTCCCTAGCAGGATGACGGCCGTATCTCCTTCTCCAAAGGATGGGGAGATGACCAACTTACCCGGGCTTACTTCCACAGTAAGCGAATGTCGGTTCATGGGCGAAGACAACAAAGACAAAACTGAACTTGAATCGATTGCCAATTTGAGGGACAACGACGACACAGACGCGCTGCAAAGTGGAAACGATGATAAAGATACATCAGAGATTTCTTTGCATCAGGTAAATATAATAAAATCCTTTCGTATCGTTTTGTCGGTAATTATTGAGTGTAACTGTCGGACCTCTACCATCTGTAACGTTGTATTTCATCGCAGGGTAACGTATTTTTTGACGTGGTACATTATTTTAAGACATATTTCATGACATTTCTTTTCCCCTAGAGAGACAGCTAATCAGCTACAAAGAAAAAAGTAATAACATAACTCACAATACGCAGAAATTACACTGACATCGTCTTTCAAAAGATTTTATCGCAGATATTTAGATACTGTTATTTTTATGTCACTATTATTTTTCAAGTGATATGTAAAATATACCTATCTTCGACTTGATGACGTGATTTATTAGCTACTGTATCACCTGCCTACCTACCTACCCACCTAGTACACATATCCTACTTACTTACCTACCTACCTATCTACCTACCTACCTACCTGCCCGCCTGCCAGCCTGCCTACCTACCTACCCATCTACCTAGTAAACCTATCCTAACATACCTACCTATCTACATACCTACCTACCTTCCTGTCTGCCTACCTGCGTACCTACCTTTCTGTCTGCCTGCCTGCCTACTTCATTACCTGCCTACCAGCTTACTTGCCTACCTACCTACCTACATACCTACACATATGATTACATACCCACCCACCGCCCACCACCCATCCACCCACTGACCTACCTACCTACCTACAGACTTACTTGCCTGCCTGCCTACCTACCTACCTACCTACCTACCTACCTACCTACCTAGCTTCCTACCCAGCTTCCTGCCTACTATCTACCTGCCTGCCTAACTACCTATCTATCTAGCTCCCGATTGACAAATCTGCCTGCCTACATACCTACCTACCTATCTGCCTGCCTATCCACTTACCTACCCGCATGCATGCAAAGATCCGTCAAATAATGGATTACTTTTCCTTGTCTATTGCCAGGCTGCTCGGGATGGTAATGAAAAGCAGATGAATAGGCTTATCAAAAATTTATCAAACAAAGAAAGCGAAATTAACCAGAAGGATGAGGACCAGATGACCCCTCTTCACTATGCAGCCAGATACAATCGATATGCTATCGTCAAACTTCTTGTAAAGGAAGGAGCTGGTATGAAACATTTTAGCAAATATTAATACATTTTATCAGTCGGATATAGCCCCTTTTATCTTTTTCCCGAAATAAAGGTTTTTTAACTTTATAATCAAATTTGTTACCTTCTCTTACCATATTATAGGTACCAGCAACAGTTTTCTTTCTGATCCCAAAAATGTGAATTTATCACTTTGAATAGATAGTATGCTCGCTCATTTTGTACCTCTTAAAATAAGCATTTGCTAAATCACATTTTTTCTGGAAAGCTAACTAAAAGTTATAATTTTCTGTGGAAGGCTTTCATAATCAAGCATGCTATAAATTTCAGCTTCATATTCTATACAATAAAGTTCATATCAGTGCACCACATACATTTGATAAAAAATGTTCTAAGGTCTCAACCATTTCCGGGTTCAATATAAAATAAAAGCACAGTCGACATTGAGGATGGTTAAACTGAGGAGAGAATGAGCAGAAAGAAACAAGCGGTCCACTATACTTCGTCCCTTTGTGAATGACAGACTTGCTTTCAAGAAACGTACGGCAATATCGTTTGTAAAGTCAACTCTTCAACTACACATCTTCCTTATTTTCCCCCTTCAGACTAAATTTAACATTGCAAGGTACTGTGCATTTTTTTATGAATGGCCAGCATCTTGAACTGAATTGACACTCTCTCATCAAGAGTGACCATGATGTGAGTTCTTAGCAGCACTAACACATCCTCATCACAACAATAGAAAGTACAAAGTCATGCTTTGAACTTAATCTTCTGTCTTCACACAGACATCAATGCAAAAGGCGAAGATAAAGCTACACCATTACACCTGTCAGCTCGCAGTAAGAAAGCCAAGGTAGGTGCCAGTCGAGCATGGATAGGGAGATAGAGGACAAAAATGTGTCAGTAAACCATTTAAACTAGAGAATCCCTTGACGGTAGTTACTAAGGTTGCTCAAAACTTGGCTTGAAGGATATTTTCAAATAAAGTTGATCGGATGAATCTAACTGGCATTGTAGACTTTATAATGATTATTTTGTGTATTTTTGTGGACTATTTTCTGCCAAGTCACATGACTCTTTTGGACTGCACCGTTACGAAAATAACACCATTGTAAAGATGGGTAGGTAAGCTTAATTTGGAGGGATAAAACAAACAGAAAACAATCCAAGAATAATAGTTTTAGTGTTTTTTAATAAAATAACAATAAATATTTTTTTCATTAAAGGCTTGATAATGAAAATTGATCACCCTATACGCAACATCAGATGATGTTTGGATTATATAAAGCTTGATTTTTAAAGTGGCTTGATCATGTGCAGCTACTCTGCTCTGAGCTGGTTGCCACGCTACGCTGCACAGCCAAGAGGTCATTTGCAGGTAATTAGGGCTCCCAAATGTCAAGGTCACACCCAGCCAACTTTGAGAAGAAGGTTTTTAAAGTATTATTTTTCCTAATTTTTTTTATGATCTTTGACCTGTCTTATACCTATGCAGCTAAGCTTGGCAATGGCTCATTCTGGCGTATGTAAGAGTCCGAGAGGGTTTGTGTCTTTTGAAAAATGACCAGGTATCAAGGGAGACCTTATGATGCAACTTCCTGTGCCTCATTAATTATGCACATATATAATTATGGGCAAGTCAATAGCGCTAGAGGTCTGATTTTCGGTATAGATGGATAACTATGGGATCCAATTTTTTTAACAAAATGTCTCGTGACCTCAAGGGCATTTAATCTCAAAATATACATATACGTCCATAACTCAGTAACCCCAAGCGCTACACCCTTCATATCACAGGCAGTCATGCTTCAGCGACACCAGCGCTATTTTTTCAAAGCCCCAACATTTTCAGTGTATGCGTGTGTGTGTGTGTGTGTGTGTGTGTGTGTTTTGTGTGTGATTGTGTGATTTTTGGGATTACATGGTTTTCTTGTCAATGTTCACCAATCATATGTATGCCTAAACTGTGAACCCATCAATGACGAATGAATACGTAAGTGCTTACCATGTGCTTTTTGGAGGTATGGCATTATGCAATAAAGGTGTAAGTGTTCAGTTGTAAGGAGCAAGACCTCATCATAGGTGATTTCACGTGCCGTTGGATGTGAGACCATGACAATTGTTGGCAGCTAATAGGATTGACTGGGTAGGCAAGTGCCATGGTCATTCTGAAACTGGCCCCTGAGGAATTCAATTCTGAAGTAAGAGGCAAGTTTAATATGCACTTGTTGCAGATATACAGTGCAGCAATTTGAGCGTGGGAAAGTCATGGAGCCAGTTGAGACAACGGAATGACTTTTGGTTGTTACAGTATGTAACTGTTGTGACTGAGAACTGAGTTAAGGAAACATGTGAAAGGAAACATGTGAATATTCCTGATGTGAATTGATGTCGGAATTAACACAAATCGATAACTTGTCAAGACTGTCATAGACGGTACAGTTAAGGAAACTTTGCATGTAAAGTGATAAAGAAAAGTCTCTCTGCAAGCTGAGCAACACAGAGAACTCTATTTGAACTACAGTTAAACGTAAGTTAAGAACTCCTCTTGTGATAAAGTGAGTCATCAAGAGAGAAAGCCTTAATCAAAATGAACGTTGGGACACTTGTACATCGTTAAAGTTTGCAAGTGTAAGTGAAAACGCCGAAGTGACCTTCACTTGAACGTCTATAGTGAGGAACCTATTCAAGGTTGTGAATACCAGCCCGGATTACCTTCTTTACATTAGTGTGTGCTGTGGTAGAAATACCTGCATGGTGTGCCTCCCGCATATGAACAAGCCAGTGGAGTTCTATCGATAAGGTATTTTGAAGTGAAGTTGAAGCTATTGGCATAGCTTTACTATGGCGAAGACTGAAGGAAACATGAATACGTTGTTGTAATATTAAAGATTTTCAGCTTGAACTCCTGCGGTTACAGACAGAGTTAGCAACTGTTAAGAAGTCAGAGTACAGGGTACCACAAGTGCCAAAGTTCGAAGAGGGTGAAGATACAGATACATACCTTGGAACTTTTAAGAAGTCAGCCAGGATGCATGAGTGGCCAGAGTCAATGTGGGCAGCAAGATTGGCTGAACTTCTCTCAGGAAAAACATTTGACGCATACTCTAAGCTACCTTTGAAGAGATCTTGAAATGGTATGGACTTACTGGTGACGCTCATTATTCGCAGTTTTGATCAAGAACCAGAAAGACGATTCCTATGGTGAATGGAAAACACTTCTTTCCGGATTGCTAAACAGATGGCGAGAAGCAGTAGATGTCAGCAGTTTCGATCAACTGAAGCATCTTATGCTAGTTGAGCAACTGCTAGAGAGGTCCCACCTTATCTGCAAGTATGGTTGAGGGAAAAGAAACTGAAGTATTCTGAAATATTAGTTGACATGGCTGATCAGTATGTGGAGACTCACAGGAAGAACGGGCGTACTAAAAGATGTTCTCTATATACAAAGAAGCAATCCAGTTAAGTGATTGATAAGGTCGATTCCAAGCAAGGTAAACCAAAAGATGTTCTCATGTGTTACTCTTGCCACAAACCTGCGCAAAAAGTCAACAAGTGCCCTTACAAGAATGTCACTGAGAAAAGGCAGAAGGCTTATAGATGCCGTGTCCATCAGTTGGTTCCTTGTGGAAGTGGATGTCGTGACATGGCCAGAAACTGTGGAAACCAGCACTATTATTCTTGTAAGTAGACGGTCAGCATGCCTGCATATTGAGAGACACAGGTTGTGACCAGACAATCATCCACTCTGCTCTTGTACATCCAGATGTTTATATAGACACAGTATGTGCATATCGAATTCGCCGATGGTAGCAGTAGACTCCTTCCATTCAGTGCTATGGAGGTCAAATTTGACTGTTGTGTTCGACACTTTACCAGATGATGTGTTCTTGGTAATGATATTGAAGACACTAGTTGGAGCAAGCCAGCGTTCTGCGTCACTCGAAATCAAGCACAGTTGAAGCAGCAAATGCTTCAAGACAAACTGACTGATAATCGTAGAGCTGGTGTGCAGCCAAAGCCAGTTCATATAGATTGTGTAGTACCACTGAGTAAACGACAGTATACTGCTGATGAAGATTCATTTGATGTCACAGTGGAGCCGTTGAATGATTCTCTGGTATTGAACCCGTTGTGCCGGAGGACAATAGAAAAGCCAAGACAACAACTGAAGAGACTGAAGAACCCAGAGAGACTGAGTCAATGACTCATACACTGAGTCGCAGACAGAGGTCTGTGAAGAACAACAGTTGAGTACTGATGCTGATCGACCAACCCAAGAAGAAGTGGTGGATGAGGACTTCCTTGTGAAGTGGAAGTGATTGATGCCACTGACATAGGGCCAACTAAACTGCAAGAGCTTCAGAAGGGCTGTTCTACGCTGAGTGGACTTCGCAGGAACCAGTCAAGAGAGTTGGGACAGATACATTTCGTATTTACTGTTCGCATATAGAGAAGTGCTGCAGCAATCTACTGCTTCTCCCCATTTTAAATTCTATATTGACACCAGGTTAGAGGGTCATTGGCAATCATGAGAGAGTCCTGGACCGGATAATTGCCTGGTGAAGAAAACTTAGCTCTGTTATTGAAATTCGTGACAGATTAGCGCAGATGACAGATCTAGCTGTAGAAAAACCTGTCAACCGCTCAGAAGAAATAGAAAGTATGGTATGACCAAACTGCCACAGATAGACAGTTCTAGATAAGGGACCAGGTGCTGATTTTGTTGTTATTGTCCACCAACGAATTGCAAGCACAGTGGCAGGGACCATACAAGATAACAAGAGGATTTCTACTGTTGATTATGAAGTAGAGATAGGAAACAAGAGGAAGAAAAAGAAAGTGTATCATGTGAACACGTTACGAAAATGGTTTCCAAGAGAAGGACCTGCCTTTCTAGTGAGGAAAACAGATGAAGACTATGATGAGTCTGTTACAGTGGAGACGGATTTTTACCATTGATGTCTTCTGAGAAGACATTGAAAGATGTTGAAATATACAGATGTACAAAGGCCAGAAGCAACAGCATTGTTAGAAGAGTTCAGTGATTTGTTTACTAACTGTCCTGAATGTACACCACTAATAGAGTATAGTATTACCACAACCACGGAACAACCTGTACGGCTCAGACCCTACAGACAAGGTAGAACTGCGTAAGATGCTAAGGACTGGTATGATACAGAAGTCACAGAGTCCGATGCCACTCCTGTCATTCTTGTGAAAAAAGACAGATAATAGCATTTTTGCGTTGACTATCGACGACTGAACACAGTGACTGAGTTTGACCATTTCCTAAGCCGCATACAGATGAGGTGATTGAGGAGTTAGGTATGGGCAACTACATAACCTGTATCGACCTAACTAAAGGATATTGGCAGATGCCTTTAGACAGAGATGCCAGATTCAAGTCTGCATTCATTACACCATATGCCCAACATGAGTTCCTTGTAATGCCCCTCAGTATGCAGAATGCCCCTGCAACCTTTATGAGGTTGATGCCAATGGTATTTGATGGATATCAAGAGTTTGCCAGTTCATTGTTTGATAATATTGATACTGCCAATCAAACATGGAACGAGTATATTGAACATCTGAGACAAACTATTGCCCGTCAGAATCAGAGACACTGGACTGACAATTCGATCAAGCAAATGTAAGGTTGATTTCCAGAAGTCCCAGCGGTTGGACACATTGCAGGATGTGGCAGAGTGAAACACCAGCCAGATAAAATTAAAGCAGTACAACGTTTTTCAAGACCAGTAAAGTAAACTGGTGTCAGAGCATTCCTAGACTCAGTTGGTTACTACAGCCATTTTATACCCTATTTTTCAAGCAATGCTTGTCAATTGACAGAGTTGAGTTTCAAAGACAATTATTGAAGCCTTCCTATTAATGAACTCTCTGCAAAAAATTAAGCTCGTAACCCCATCAAAGTATATATTTCCTAAAGGCCTAGATATTGGCAAATGCTGTGTTTTGTATTATTTGGCACTTGTTTAGATAAGGATCACGTGACATACAGTCAATTTGAATAACCTCTTTAAAAATTGGGGGTTTTTGTTTCACTGCACTAACGCTGCATGATGAAAAAGGTTTTGTGTCAATCTTCTAAAGTGTGTCTGTATTTTTTGTTAATGTACTTTTTGTGTTACATACTTTGTCGCATCATAAAAAAAAAACATTGTAAAGCCTTACACAAAAATCGCAGACACACTTTGGAAGATTGACATTATGCCATTATATCATCATGCTAATTTCTACTGGAAATACTGCAGCGTTAGTGCAGGGACACTGAAAAACGATTTTAAAAGGTTATTCCAATTCACTGTCACTGTCCTTCTAGAACAATTGTTAAAATAATACAAAACACAGTATTTACCAATATCTACGCTTTCAGAAATATATACTTTGATAGGGTTACGAGTTTAATTGTCTTCAGAGATTTCTTTACTTGGAAGGCTTCAATACTGTCTTGAAACCTTAACAGTGAAAGGTATACCTACTCGAGTAAACCGGACAACAGAGTGTGAAGAGGTTTTACAGAGCTAAAGAAGTTGCTGACTTCGTATAATCTGTTGAGTAATCCTGACTTCAACGAGCCCTTCATCGTCCAAGTGGATGCAAGTAACAGAGAGATTGGCATCGTACGCAGTTAAGTTGATGAAGACAACGAAGGACACCCTATTGCTTGCTTGAGTTGCAAGCTTGCTCCCGCATGAATGTTTGAGTATTGGTTGGGCGATACAATTATTGAGACTTTACCTGTTTGGTAAGCATACTATTGTTCGAACTGATCATCATCAATTGCGTTGGTTGTTACATATGAAAGATATGAATCAAAGACTTTTGCGATGGAGTTTGATACTTCAAGACTACTCACTGGACATTATTGACCGTACAAACAGTAATGTAAATGGTTTGTCCCGTGCATGGGCAAATTAAAGCCTAAAAGCCATTCGAGCCATAATGTGTTATGCTCATGACTTTTGCTGTTTGCAACACATTGAGTGTTTTTCTTTCGGAGTGTTCTTATGCTTTTTCAAATTAGGTTTCTGACTTAAGGTGGAGGATGTGATGTGATGATTTTTGGGACTACTCTTTTGTGCCCATGTATACTATTCACATGTCTGAGTAAACAATGAACCCATCATTGTCATATGGAAATGTGCTTTTTTGGAGTTATGGCGTTTGCAATGAAGGTGTTAGCGTTCAGTTGCAAGGAATAAGACCTTGTCGTGAGTGATTTTGTATATCGTTGGATGTGAGATTATATATATATATATATATATATATATATATATATATATATATATATATATATATATATATATATATATATATATACGAAAATGGTTGCTTGTCAATGCAGGCAAAGTATAGTGCTCAATGCATTTCTGCAGGGCGGTAATACTGAGAATCTAGGAACTTGTAGTTGTCACTCTACAGGCTGTTTCATGCGCTAAGCAATCATCAGGAGTGAAGGTTTGGCGGCAATAGAACTGTTTATATTGTGTTGCAGGTGGGCATGCATATTCAAATAAGCGGTTGTGGCCAATGGCAAGTCAGTTATTACAGAGAAGGAATTTGCTGCGGTGTCTGCATTTTGAGAGGAATTCAGCACGTTTGTTGAGGGTTGATTTGCTATCTGAATAAATTATATGGAGTTTTTCTGTTATGCAAAGGTTGCAGCGTTTGGTTTTTTTGAATAGGGGGAGCTCTGTCGATGATCATCGACAGAGCTCCCCCTATTCAAATAAAACCAAACGCTGTAGAGTGACAACTACAAGTTCCTAGATTCTCAGTATATATATATATATATATATATATATATATATATATATATATATATATATATATATATATATTCTTTACTTTATCAATATGATTACGAAGGTCAAACTATGTGTCATACATGTAGTTTCTGCAAAGCTTACTAACTGCAGCTACAACATATGTAGTAATTTGAGTAGCACTGAGATACAACATAAACCATTTCTGTGCATGTGCCATTGTGTGAGTTCCATTTATTTGCCTGAATTACAATACAAGTGTGTGCACATAATTATTGTCTTTAAGCTTGACTATATACATCTGTTCTGCGCAATGTTTTGGAATATATACTGATTTCATATTTACACATAATTTCTTATAGCCGACCGGGCAAGATAACGAGACGTCTGGTAAACAATTCTCTGACAATGAAACTATAGAATACTTAATAACACGAGTTCGAGAGAAGGTGAATGCCAAGGACACGTACGGATCAACACCACTGCATTATGCAGCAATGAGGGGCAATGACATAGCCATGGCAGCATTGCTTAAAAGCAACTACATCAAGGTTGAGGTATGAAAATTTATAAATGCAGTTAGTCAAGTCATATGCAAATTGTGACTTTCCCATTTGACACGTATGAATGCATTTAAAAATGTTGATTGTATGAACAAGTATATAAAACGCTCAAAATAATGGTCGACAACGGTAATGGAAATAGCTTTAGTCTATTTAATCCGCATTACAATACAGGAGTATTCAGACAAATACACGTTTTTCACTATGCGAGGATAGGACTTACAGACAGCTATCTTTCTTAATTTTACTGTCAATTTTTTACATACTTCTATACATATTAGACGAAAATACCACTCATGCAATCGTGATAATGTGGATACGTATGGGCAGAGATCGAAGATTCGACGAGATCAATCGCAGACATTTCACAAACACAACATTCTTGCAAACAAAACAATAGGTTATTATTTGCAAATAGCCCTTTCCTACCACACAATTTATTGCATCTCCCTTGCAAAGCAAATGATAAAAGACAAAATAATAATCCAAATTACTCTAGGCCGAATTATGCAATCCACATTCTTTCAAACAGATTGACCAAATGGATTAGGTTATTGTAACAAAGTTTATGAAGTGAATGTAAAAATGAGTCTTGTAAGTATTGGTTAAAATTTTGAATGGACAATTCCTATAAACTGTGTAGCTCCCAGTCGTATGACTTCAAACTTGTTGAATGTGTGCAATGACGACAATGAAATAGATCTGCAAACCCTGTCAACACTACAGTCAATCTCGATGATGAAAGCTTGGTTATTCTTCGAGTGAGCAGATGTTATGCTGGAATAGCACTGTTTGCGGTAGTAGCCGTATAACGAAATGTAACTGCAAGCATGCGACATCAGACACTGCTGCCAGAATTTCAGAGAAATTATATCAGTGTGGCTCTTTTCGTCCTTTTAGTTTGAGCAATTAAATGTCTTTTCTTCCCTTTGTGGCAACATCGGATGTCGCCTATCATTATTGCATGCATAATTTCCGAACATATAATCTTAATTTGCAAACAAATATTTATTTTGGCATATTAATGAAAAAATTGCATCATTTACAAACAGCGTATTGTCATCGAACTAACAGATGACACACTCATACATTTACCATCCATTATACTGTAATATGGAACGTCTTCGATAACAACATGTTGAAGTATCTTCAGATTTACTCTACCTTCAAGGTTTCCTGTTCTGTAAAGTTTTGATAAAAACCGTCGCTGGACAGTGTTTTTCTGACGTTTTTCCCGTAGGCTGCCGACAAAGAAAATATCATTGCTCTACATCTTGCCTGCAGTCATGGTAGTAGCAAGTGTGTCACTTATTGATTGGAAAATTGAAAGATAGCATCCGCTGTACCAGTGGGGAAAACAGAACCCCTCTCCACTTTGCTAGTATGGAAGGTCAATTCGAAGTCTGCAAGCTATTACTTGAAAGAGCTGACGATAACATAAAAGAGGTAATTTGCATAGCAAAAATAAACATTTTACAAGAGTCAGCATTGCATCTCTGTAAAAGGAAAGAAGCTAATATATCAAGAATTACTGCAAGATATTCGCTGGAAATCTTTACCGTTACATAAAAGCATGAGAAACTTCAGATTTTCGCCTACCGCGGCGATCATCAAAGCAATGATTCAACTGTCTTTATGTTCGAATTTTTTTGTTGCATTTTGGCCACTGTTAAGCGAATTCTTGCTCCTGATTTTCGAAATATCAGCTATAGTCCTCTTGAGATCTCTACAGGAGTATACATGGCGTAGTGTTAAAGCGCCAATAGCTGCGAATTTCATGCATTATTTTCATGATTTTATTTTCAAACTGAAGTTGGTTCGTATAAAGGTTTTAACTGAAGGACATCTTTCGAAGTATCACTGCTTGCTGATTAGGACCATGCGCATTTTAATAGAGGGAATAATAAATGGGTACCCCACACTAAAGTACAGTGTAGTATTTCCTGCACATACACATCAAGATCATAAAAGAAACAACCACGATGCCATTTAAGTAAATGCACAACACACGATGGCCAGCATTTTGTTGTCGTAATATTTACTTTCTCCGTCACGATTATTTTTTGAAAATCGTGGAAATCTAAATGATGTTAAAACGTTTAATTTACATGCCGCCTTCGACACTTATGACAGTTTCATAGATTTTTTAACTCTTTAACGGGTCTTATTCAAAGAAACTCTCTTTGAGAAGGGGAATATTTTACGATTGGTTTATTCCACATTCGCAGCCATTAGGGCTTTAACCTCTTGGAAATAAATAAGGTCTGATTTGAATTCGCTGTCTACCTGTTGTTTTCAGGCACCGTTTGACCCTAGCGCGACATTTGAACGTATAGAATATATATATATATATATATATATATATATATATATATATATATATATATATATATATATATAGTATGTATGTATGTATATATATAAACAAAGTTATGCAAATGGCATAAGGTCCACAAAGTAGCAATACGGTTTAAAGGATTTTAGTATACCAATGCTTCTGAAGTTACAAGTAGGGGTATACGGTTGGCACTTTTTTCTACTGAAGCTGGTTGATAGCATTCTCGTGCAGATGAAAATTGAGTGGGTACTGAGGAATTTACTGAAAAATTGGGAGAGGGTAATATATAGCGAAAACGTCAAAGATATTGATAGCGATGATTCTGACAGCTTGTCTTGCTTTTTCTTTCAATTTCGGAAACGGGAATGTTCACTGTCGTCTGCTTCCTACGTTTCATATTTTCATTGTGCTAGCTCAACACAAGACGTAAACAGCCGAATCATCGGCAAAGTTGACGAATTTGTCACCAAACAAGAATCCAATATATATTAGGCCAAATAAAATCAATGTGCTGTTCCATAGTGTTTGTAACGTATGTGCAACGATGGATGACGTCATAGCTTTCGCACTAGTTCTGGCGTGATTTCCTCTTTATTTCTTGCGTGTGTGATTTTGTGGCTTTTTTTTCTTTTTTTTTTACTTCCGCGTCTACATAGCTTTAAAATTATAGTGTCAACGGGTAAAAAATAGGGTAGGTCGGGTTATCGGAACAGCATAATTATTTTTGTTTGGCCTTAAGGATATACTGTATCAAAATCAACAAATCATCCTGTGAGGCGACTGGTTAAATTCTTAGCATCGGCAAAGTGTTGTATTGCTGTTGAACTTCGAATTCTGCGGTATGCTGAACTAAAGAAAGAATGTTTACGGTACGGTATACGCGGTATATGACTCGTGCTGCGATGTATTCGGCTGTCCTTTCACTCGCTTCGCTCGTGAAAGGACTGCCGCCGAATACACCGCAGCACTCGTGCAAATACCGCTAGTACGGCGCGCTTGCACTCACCGGCCATGGGGTTCTGTTATTATTACATATGTTCTATCTTTTATTTGCATCATTTATCGAGAAAATCGACGATTAGTCGTGCGTACTACTTGTCTGTCAAAGCTTCAGGGCGACCCTGCGGAGTTATATAACATTGACATCACTGTAATGAGGCATCGAATCAGCTTTCAATTTTCATTGGTCAGCGCCGCCACACCCTCTATTTTGATTGGCTAAACTATTGTTTACTTGTTTATCAAGGATGACGTAAGAGGAACTTGGAGGGCTCTTAACTCTGCTTGCGATCGCTCACACATACATACGTAGCCACAGATAGCCAAACGAAGAGAACTTTGAATATGGAACGCTTTTGATTTTTTCACATTTTGAGATTGAAATTCTTCTAAATGATCGATACAAATAACAGTTCGAAGATTTTTACGGGAAATTTAAGATACGGCAAACGTAACTTGTCGAACGATCAAATTTCAGTGTTTAGGCTACCTTGCACAGAGATCACTGTTATCATTAGCGTGTAGGACACACAAGCACAGAGTAAACTGCATGCAAAAGTGACTTTCTATTGTAAACAGGGAATGTCCGGTGAGAAAACTACTGGCAAAAACGTCTCTGAAAATGTTAACTGTTTGTTAAATTGGCTCCGCTGCGTCCGCAGTTATGTGTTTCGATGTATGATGGCCGCCGTGGTACGGCGGCCACCGTGTATCCATGGAACTAGAAACGGACGTCGCCAGTTGTCCATGTTTTTGCTTCGCTGACAAACAAACTGCTCTTCCGGATAATAAAAATCATCCTCACACTATAATAAGTACAGACAATTTTCTTTGTTGTAGTTTTTAATCGGTAATGCCATGCATTTTACTATAACTAGCATCGAACCAAAGTGAAATGAAATCTTGTAGACGGCATTTTTTGTGTTTACAACAAAAATAGTTCCGGGTCAAAGTTGGTAAATACTCATTAACATAAAGGTATGGCATAATGTTTTTGGTATTGCACTGCAGTGCAAATACCGGTAGTACGCGCGCGCTTCGATGCAAGTAATCTGTGGTACATATGTAATAATTGCTTGTGCCACTTCGTCCACAGCTCGACTGGATCGCAGCCGCGGCCACAATGAAATGTTTTCACACACATGTGTGACACAAGTAAAAGCTAGATCGAATGAGCGTTAAAGTCAAATGTTAAAAAGTGTCTTGTTGCGCTTTGTTTACAGTGAATGTTTATGATTTTTGTTTCATTCATAATACGGCGAAGGGTGATGATACACTTTCCCTCAAACAGCGTTCCAGGCTTTGAGAATAGAGAGGTTCGGCTACACGTGAACGCGTAGAATCCACGTTGGCGTTGGCGTACACGTTCACGTGCAAAAGTCCGTTTGGGTACGCGTTACGCCAGCCGTTCTTGTGGCACGCGCAAGAAATGATTCGGCCCGGCTTGGGTCCGCGTAGTCTGTTTCCGCATCACAGGGATAGCTCAATGGTTTGCCCGTATGCCGCGAATCGACGAAGAAATTGCACATAAAATAACGAAAATACATGAATATCTTTGAGGATGTCACTATCATATATCCAGCTAACAACTGCATGAATGATTCACAGTTTTCACCATGTTTTGATACCTAAAGATGAGAATAAATTTACACATTTACAAATTACGTGAAAACAGCTGTCTCCACGTAAATACGCGACGCCGGCTCCGTGTACGTGAAGAACGTACGCACAAGTCGATGACATCATCGCAGAAATTCGTGACGTTACGCATTCACGTTCACGTAAAACGTGTAGCCGAACCTCTCTAATATGTCCGAACGCACGATCTTCATGCTACATCCTAGTCCCCAGTCCTCCCCAGTTTCGAGCCATATCATTTTTCTGGGTGCACAGCGGTTTCATACCAACGAGAACGATTGACACAGTACAGTGGTGGTTTTATTCATATATTGTACGTGAATTTTAGATTTGAAACGATTTTAGCTCACATTGGTTATACCAATGTGAGTTTATCGTATAAGCTGAAGTCGATGGCGTCTGTATGTATGTGTGTATGTATGTATGTATGTATGTATGTATGTATGTATGTATGTATGTATGTATGTACAGTATGTCCGTCAACATCAAAAACACGCAAACCACTGCACGTTTCAACTTGGTATTTGGTGTGTGGATGCATCCTTGGCTATAGATTGGATTTTTTTCAAATGAAGTCTGCATTGCCAAAATTATGCAAATGAGCTTACAAAATGTGAAAATGGTCAAGAATTGATAGCTCGAGAACTGCTGATTTGATTGGTTTGAAAATTTGTGTGCAAGTACCTTAGGTGAACCTTATACAGTTTTATGAATATTGTGAAGATATCCTTAATTTTGTATTTTTGCTGAATTTTTTGGTGATTTTTCTCATTTTCAGTAAAAATTCTTCTTCTCTCAAACCGCTAGCCCAATCGCTCTCAAATTTGGTTTGGATCTTTGCAAGGGTGTTATTCTTCTAATTTGTTGAAATTATGACAATATTTAGAAAATTGCTATTTTGAAGCAATTTTGACATTTTTGGTCAAAAAAAAAATTACATAGTATTTTCTTTTAATTTTAAAACCCCTGGACAGACAGCTTTTATATTTGGTACACAGATGTACAGAGATGACAATAGTTAAATATGTGGAAATTGTTCTGAAATATATAAATTTGTATTTTTAAGTCAATATTGTCTTTTTTGGTCAAGAAAACTTGTTCTCAAAATTACTTGTTTGATAGCTTTCTAATTTGGTATAAAGTCCCTAGGGATCTTATGAGATAAATTTTCTGCTCAAAGTGTTGGGAAACCCCGGTGGTGGCAGTCCCCGGGTTGGTGGGTACCCATGCGCGTTACCACATTCACGGAAAGGGGAGTGTTATTCTTCAGTCATCTCGGAGATTCTAGGTCTGTGAAAACGAGAAAAAGGGGTACTTTTTCAGAGTAACCTCCGAGATTAGGGGTCGTCACACAGGAGGCAGCAGAGGACTGCAGATCCAAACGGATAAGGAAGATGATTGTGTATGGATGTGACTAAAATCAGGTGAGGACAAACATTGTGATGTATGTACATGTACATTTATGATGTATGTACATGTATACAAAGTCGCCTCCAGGGTCAACTCTGGAAGTCGACATACTAACCTCCTAGATTTCGAAAATAAGGGTATGTTTTTTACAGCTAATTTCTCCCAGATTTGCCACAAATAGGGGGTGTTTTTCTCGGAAATATTCTAGGAAAGGGGGTACTTTTCAAACTTGGGTAACAAGCATGGGTACCCAACAACCCGGGGACTGCCACCGCCGGGTGGGAAACCCCCAAATTTGTATATTTTAGGTACTTTCTCAGTTTGTGACCTGAATGACCTACACCAACCTAGGATATGTTGTGAGACAGTTTCGAAGGCTGTGAACATAATTTTGTCATATTTGGTATCAATTTGTAGGAAAATTTGATCCAGAAAACAAAGCTGAGGTGAATTTTTTCATTGCGGACCAATTTTTGCAACTTTTCTTTGTAAGAAATACAAAAACTGATGAGAAATTTGGATCCAGGATAATTCCAGATGTTGTAATCGCCACCCACAGTGGAAGGCATTTCACTATCTGTAACTAACCTTAGTGCTGTTTACATTAGAATGATAACACTCATGGCAAGATTTAAGATTGCAGTGTGATACATTTAAGCATTTAGCAAAGTCTTGGTAATTCATTGCTTATTTGTAAAACAAATAAACTTTTGTAATTAACGGCATATGGGCAGAATTGCTGCAACAATTTCAATAAGGCATAAAACATTACTACCCTTGAAAAAAAAACGTCAGGTTGGATATGTCTTTGCTATTCCGTGTAGTTCAAATTAACACAAACTTTGCGTAGTTTTATTCAGGATAGTACAATAAGGGGCAGGTGACCCGCTTACTACAATTTAAATATGGTCTAGCCTTGAATTGCTGAGGGGTTTGAAGTAGCTAAAATGGAAATGCTTGTTTCCATAGTGACCCAAGTGAGTCAGGTAGGCAGGCCACAGCTAATTTCAATTTGACTCACTGGCTGATGGACCACTCAACTTTCATTAAATGTCAAATTATATCTCGGAAAAAATGGAACGCACCAATTTTTTCCTCTCCATAATAATTTCACTCATGCTGTTTTACTTTATATCAAATATCCTCAAAATTAAAATGGTGCACACAGTACATTTATGAAGAACGATGAGTGGCATCGTCAAATTAAGAATTATCACAATTGCACGTTCACCAACGACCCCATTGCAAACAAAATTATATGAATACATCGAAAAGCAAGAAAGGTCGACTGCTTTGTTGAACAAAATAATCTTCTCTTAAATACGTATATACGATAGAGGACTTATTACACAAAGTCGGGTAGATATCAAGTATATGCATTGTGATATATCTTGCGATATTTCTGCACTTTGTCTCATGGCTGCGCAACTCATCAAAAGGATATTTGCATATCGGCGAGGTGTAGACATCGCGCCTGTGTGTTCCCGCAAAATTGCTGAATTTTATGACACACGGGACCTACGAAAGAGTAATCTACCGATGAGATGTTTGTGAATTCATGCTGCATGTAGTACGGTACCTGTGGTAGGGATTTCTGGAGTTGGTGAGGATTTCAGAAGATTTACTTTTTCCTGAGTTTGTCAGCAGTCGTTCTTCTTTGTTGGACCCCAATTTGCATAGATATGCCACGACAGTGCGAAGACTGTAAGGTAACCTCCAGTAGTGTTGAACTAAGCCAAGGGGATCTACTGTTGTGTCCAAAATGTAAGAAAAAACGTTTTGGTTCTGGTGGAAGAATCGCTCAAAATGATAACCAGATTGGTGACCGGGAACGTCAAAGTGGCTGCAGTGGTGTTGCTGATTACTCAGATATGAGAGATTTGCCTGGAAGTTATGATGGCCAGCCAAATGTTGATGCAGGTATCAATCAAACTCATGACATTGTGATAAACGAGCTCCTTTGCTTCTTAGTTTGCAAAATGGACATCATGCCCATGGAGCCACTTTTGAAAGTGTGTGCTGATTTTTATGATGACAATGATGTTGAGTCTGCGAAGAAATTGCTGTTTGATCTATCTACGGCATTTCTTTGTGCAACCGATACGAGATATATTCGCCGGCAAGGACAACATAAAAAGCAGAACAATTTGCAAGATATTACATACTATTGCAGCAGTTAGATGAAGAAGAAATGCCCAATTTTGTTGCTAAAATTTATCGAAACTTCCCCTTGTTGACATTACGCATATTGATGTTACTGGCTTGCTGAGAGAAATTCGAGAATTACGCAATGAGATCAATACTATCAAGTCCGTCCAGATGCAACAGCAGTCACAAATTCAGAAAGCTGATGATACAGTCATGGTGTTAATTGATGATGTCATGACTCTAAAGGATGAAAACCCCAGGATGCGAGGTGTTAAATCCCAGCGCACGACGGACAAAGACGATATCGATCTTACGAGCAACGTCAATACAAATGCCGACTTTGAGGGGAATACATCTGTGAAAGCTCTTTACTCACAAGTGGTGGCTAAACCAGTACCTGACAACCGTCTTCGTACGTGTGACAATTCACAAGTCTCCAGGGCGGAAAGCGAGGATTTCATTCTTTTCAGCGAGGAGAGCGGAAGAGAAAGCAACCTATGATAGGCACTGCACCAAGTACAGCAGCTGGCTTACGGGGTTATGTACAGTTTTCGTGTCGCGGTGCATTCAACAACACCATCTGAAGATGTTGAACGATACGCTGCAGATAAATTTGGCGTAAGTGTTAAGTGTACGAAACTGAAAACAAAATATGATACTTATGCAAACTTCATGGTTGAACTGTCGGATGTAGACATTCGTGCTGCGCTAGATCCGTTAAATTGGCCTCAGGATACTCTTGTAAGAAAACATTATAAGTCTTAGAAAACATGGCGGAACACAAAAGAAGTTTACGTATTGTAACGTATAATTGTAGATCCGTGAATCTCGTTTTCATTCAGTGTGTGAATTGTGTGAAAGTCATGATATCTGTCTTTTACAGGAGCATTGGCTTGCCAAAGAGGAGTTGTCAATTTACATGACATTCATCCTGATTTTATGTCATATGGGTTATCTGTATTTGATTCTTCTGAACTCCGTATCGGTAGACCTTACGGGGGTGTTGCAATCCTTTGGCGTAGATCTCTAGGTAGCCTTGTAAGAATTCTTGACTTTGATGACAGTCGTTGATTTAAACGCTGATGTAACTACTGATACAGGATTTGGCCGTGAGTTGATGGAGTATTGTGAGCAGTTTGGCTATGTCATTTCTGATGTTGATTTGCTAGGCAAAGATTCCGGTACGTTTACTTATATTAGCGATGCTCATGGTAGCACTTCATGGATCGACCATTGTATATTAAGTCTCTCATAGCAATGTGCTTTCTGTTTCGAATCTCTACAATGTTATAGGCTCTGACCACATTCCTGTTTCAATAGATGTTCGTTTTAACATTTCTGCCGATAGAAGACTTAATCGTTGCCCCTCTCAGCAAAGCAGTTTTCGTGTTGATTGGAAAAAGCTGTCACGGCAGAATATTTCTGCCTATACTCAGTGTACTAAAGCCAAGATTGATAAGATCAAGTTGTCTGAAGGTTTAATGTGCACGGATGTGAACTGTAGTGATCATTCACATTTGCAGGCAATTGATACATGTTATAATAGTATAATAATTGTGGATGCGTTGAATAGTGTTGCAAAAGAAGCCATTGAGTGTAAAAGTCGTCAGAAAATTTATGTTGTGCCAGGGTGGAATGATTTTGTAAAAGAGTGTCATGACTATGCCCGCTCCATGTTTTTATTGTGGGTCAATAGGGGTAAACTTAAAGAGGGACCTCTTTTTGAAGTCATGAAAACCTCTAGAGCTCGTTTTAAGTATGCTTTGCGTGCTTGTAAAAAGGCTTGAAAATCAAAACAGGGCTGATAAGATGGCAAACAATCTTCATTGTCACAAACAGAAAGATTTCTGGAATGAAGTAAGAAAGCAAAATAGTAGAAAATCGCCACTTTCAGATACAGTAGATGGTGTAACAGGCGAGAGTGAAATTGTTGACATGTGGGAAAAGCATTTCAGTGAGATTCTGAATTCTGTCCACTCCCAGTCTTGCAAAACTGAAATTGATAAGAAAATGAAATATGTCAATTTTTCTTCTGATATGTATGTTTCTCCAGAGGAAGTACTTAATGCTATACAAAAGTTACCAGATAGAAAGACATCTGGTATTGACAGAATTACTGCTGCGCATTTGAAATTTTCAGATTCCTCTATATTCCTGTTCTGACACGTTGTGTTAATGCGATGATTGTCCATGGTTATTTGCCAAGTGAGGTTATAAAGGTAATCTTAGTCCCCATTATCAAGGACAAAACTAAACTTACCAGTGATGCCGGCAATTACCGTCCGATAGCATTAGCAACTGTTTTCTCGAAAGTCTTTGAACACATTTTACTGTCACGTTGTGAGGAATTTATTAATTCACACTATTTACAATTTGGTTTTAAACGAAAACATTCCACTGACATGTGTTTATTTGCATTTAAAGAAATCGTTAGTTATTACACCAGTAATGGAGGATCTGTGGTTACTTGCTTCCTTGATGCATCTAACGCTTTTGACAGAGTTAATCACTTTAAATTGGGCAAAAAGCTCATCGACAGGAAGGTTCCTTTATATGTTGTACGAATATTGTACTATTGGTACAGAAATCAACTGTTTTCTGTGAAATGGAGCAATGTTATATCAGAGTGGTTTTCTGCTTTTAACGGTGTAAGACAAGGGGGAGTACTCTCTCCGTCTTTTTAATGTCTATATTGATGATCTCATCAATGAGCTCTGTAAATGCAATGTTGGCTTTACTATGTGTGGTGTCAGTGCTAACACTTTAGGTTACGCTGATGATATGACTTTACTCAGTCCAAGTGTGAAGGGCTTACGCCATCTTCTCAGGATATGTGAAGTGTATGGCAAGGAATATGATATAATTTATAATGCTAATAAGACTGTGTGCATGCTTTTCAATGGGAGGAGAACGAACATTCCACGAATACCCTCAGTAAAACCTAATGGTAACAAATTTAACTTTGTTTCTGTGCACACCTATCTTGGTCATGTAATATGTTGTGATGGGTGTTACAACGAGGATATCGGAAGACAGAGACGAGCATATTGAGCAAGAGCAAACATGTTACCCAGATAATTTGAAGCACGTAGTCCGAATGTAAAGAAAGCATTATTTATGGCATATTGTAGCAATATTTATTGTTGCAATCTTTGTGGGAACTTCAAAGTTAAACTGATGAACAACTTTAAAACTATGTACAACAACGTCTGTAGAAGACTTCTAAGTCTTCGTCCATTTTGAAGTGCAACAGCTTTGTTCGCTACAAACCATGTCATGTCTCTAGGTGACGTTATTAGTCGTAATATGTACAGTTTTAAGTGTATGCTTGAAAAGTCATCAAATATATTATTTTGTGCGATCTGATAGTGTGAAAGATAGTATATTCTTTAAGCATTGGAGAAAGCAATTGTATCTTTTGTAATTTTTTTCCTCTGGTGTGTATTTTTTTTTCAAATTGTAAACTTTTGAGCAAAAGCATATATCCCAGGGACTGAGAGAATTTTTCAGGTGATTCCTTTGTATTCTCCTTATATGGACATTTCAGTCTGAAATAAAGAACTATTATTATTATTATTATTAAAAAGGGCATCTCACTCGACTACGAAACAACAAACTTATTTAAACAAACCTTACCCTAACTATTGTTTTTTTCTTTTATTCGATGTAATACTATACAACATTTCAAAATCGATGCATGTGTAAGTGAGTGGTGGCTTTCAAGACATGAAAAAATACAATGCAATGTTATCCTTTATTTGATCGTTGCATGAAACAAACAGTAATGACTACAACATGGTGCATTATTCTGATGCTCAGTTTGAATTGACGTGACTAAATGTGTTAGTAATGTCCCCTGATATAAGTAGCCTACTGATATAAGTAGCCTACTAAGTAGCCCTATAACAAAGCATGGCCTAGTGGCAATGTGGGTTTGGATTGCAGAAGAACCGGATGCAATCGTGTATATCATAACCAGTCTTGTGTGAGCAATGGTTCTTCACATGGCAAAAAGAATTACGACCAGGCCAAACACTGTAATATGTAAAGCACTGACATAAGTATGTATGACATTGAATAGCCTTCGTGACAAGTCTGACATCATCCGGGTACGGCATGTCCGATTAATGACTGAGACAGATGTACAGATAGATATACAGATTGATAGAATAGTGAACGACACTTTCTCTAATTATATCTGCATGGACTGTTAATATATATTTTAACCAGTGGGGATCTTACCTGCATGGCATATCTTTTCAGTACAGCCTGTTCTTGTACTCCTTTAATGTCATCTACCGCTAAACCAATCTGGTAATTAAGCAAAAGGGTCACCGTCATTGTATATGATGAAAATGACACATATACAAACACTAAAATGGTATTTTACCTTCAAGACTGGCTCCACAGTCTATTTTATGTGCCATGAATGACTGGCCTTTAATTAAATATTTAACTGAGACTTCTAAGATAAAAATATCAGGTCACCGATGTATTCCGCTTCCTTCATGTCGTTTTACTTCACATGTAGTGAAAGTATTGCTTGTGACTTTTAATGCAGCCCTCTATTCAACGGTTCTCTGTTTATTTATTATATTTAAAAACAAACACAAATAACAAAGAATCAAGCACAGTGACGGCCCCGTTTGACTGATGACGCGATGTAGACATCCACCCCTGCAATAGAAGAGGTGAGAGGTGAAGAGAAAATGAAGAAAATGACTCACCAGTAAATTCATAATGATAATTGTCATGATGACGAGGAAGAGTATGAACAGCAAATATGTGACCTCACTGTACCACACTGTTTGAGTAAAATACTCGTCGCTGGTGATATCTGGAGTTTCTCCACGAAGGTAGTCGTCGCCAAAAAAGATTTCGTCATATTCTAATTCGCCAGTCATCATCACAAAGGTCTTGACAAACGTGAAATAAGGAGTATGGAAGGGGTCCTGCATTGCATAAAATACACACAAATATTAGCCTGGTTCTCGAATGTGTTTTAGCTCACGTGTTCACTCAAGTGAGCTAATGTCATCTGTCTGTCTATCCGTGTGTGTGTGTGTGTGTGTGTGTGTACCTGTCTGTCTGTTTACACGATTACTCAAAAAGGCTAGAACTTATTCAAGTCAGATTTGGTAGACAGGTACCATATGCTAATTTCAAGAACTGATTAGATTCTGGTTAGTGTGGCTTGCATATTAATGAAGTAACGAAATATCATTTTTTTTCTTATATAATGGTTTCATATGGAGACAGTAATGACAGTGTCGACATATATCAAGAAATACTGCACAAACTTTAATGAAACTTTTCAAAGATAACAATCTCAGAACATTATGATGATACTGTGAGTGTCATATCAATCATCCACTCATTTGCATATTTAAGGAACATTTGTAATTAGTGATATAACTCCGAAATTTCTTCACCAAGTTTGATGATACCGTCTAGAAATATTGATCTGACAGATAGCTAATTAAACTGAGAATCATAGGGCAATGTCCAGTTAGGAAATAGCTCATTTGCCTATTCAATTAAGTTTATTAATTAGTCATATAACTCCAAAATAACTGTACCGAATTTCATGAAATCTGCTACACATACTGATCCGACAGATATCTTGCTATGTTGAGAAGCATTTAGTAGTGCGACGTTAATGATGGTCCATTTGCATATTTAATTAAATTTGTAATTTTTGGAATAACTGCTACAGATATCGATTTGATAAATACCTAATTGTCGCGTAAAGCACTTAGCAGTGTCAAGCTAATTAACGTTTCATTTGCATATTTAATGAACTTTGTGATTAATGATATTACTCCGAAATTACAGTATTGAATTCGATGAAACATGCTGCAGATGTTGATCTAATTAGATATCTGATTGTTCTGTGAAGCTTTTAACAGTGCCAAGTTAATAAACAGCTCATTTGCATATAAAGTGAACTTTTGTAATTAGTGATTTAACTCCGACAGTGCGGGGTGAAAGTTGATGAGACCAGCAGCTGCAATGATCTGACAGATATCTGATTGTTCTGAGAGGAGTACTACTATGTAGTGAACCTGTTGTAAAAAACAACCCACGCGCATACGTTCCGTTCACACCTGGTTTAAGTAGGGCAAAATTGGCATCGGGTGTACAAAGTATCTCATCATTGTTACTGAATCTCTAAATATCTAGGGGTTATTATTCTATCAGAGTTGCGCAGCAACAAGTCAAAATACGGACACATCGCAAGAATACGACGCGGTATCGCCCAAACTTCGTATAATAACCCCTGTATCATACATGCATACTTTGGTTATTTTCCTAAGGACGGTTCCGAAATTAGCAACAAAATCAACTGAAATCGACTTTGCGTGCTTGGCTGCTAAGAATTTATGGCAACCGTATCACTTGTTGATATCATTGTTCTGTCGGGCCATTTCACTTAAAGGGAGGGGGGGGGTTATGGTACATTTTTAGAGCGAACAATCTAAATATTGAGTGGTCGACACAGGTTTTCATAATTTGAGGAAGTTTATGTTTAAGTTTAGTGTGTCGCTAGTCGTACAACATAGACTGAAGTGTGTAAAATGAGTGTATTTTCTTGTTTTGAAACAAAAGTTTCAAAAGTTATGAGGCCCGAAAAAAATTGAGTCAAAATACTCACGCCAGCGCTCGATTTCAAGCCCTACAGCATCTATGAATAAAAAGTGGATATGGTAGCCGTACCAGTACGTCAGTTTATCTCCAAGACTATACATGTCCTAAGACGTCAAATATACCGATATTGCCATCTTAGAAAGGAATTTGTGAGCGGATTAGGGGAAAGGGTGAAGTGAGTATACTGTATAGCGAATAAAACATTTCAAAGTATTTTATATCATCTGCTATAATTTCGTTACTGGCTTGCCTAAATAGAACTAAACTTGCTTGAACAACCTAAGCAAAAGTTGGACTTTGTCGGGGCAACTTTAATTGCATCAGAAACCCGCACCGAACACGATTATGAACTGTGAATCTCACTGTATAAATCGAAAATACAATATGTGCACCTTCTCTATCGCAAGTATTTTCAGTGTGGTCGGATTTTTGTAGCTCATTTATGGCTATACTTGATACAATTCATTACCTAAAGAGTTAAACTCATCAATAGGAAACTTGTCGTATAGCAGTTCTGTCATGATGCCCGGTCGACCAGGGCCGTAATCTTCAGCAGCGCGCCGTAGACGACTTGAAAACACCGTATGGGATCGGACCGGCCGCTCGATGAAAGTGTCGGTTGCGATACGAACAAATTTTCAATGCGTTCGTTTATTTGCTTGTGTTTGGTAAACCTAAGTGCTATGCTCATGAACTGAATGCAAACAACGTGACCATAATTATGAATGACATTTCGGAGTAACATAAGATAAATTCCATTCGCCTAGATGTTTTATGCATATGAACATACCAGCAAAGGTCACGCGTACGCCTATAGCTGTAAGTAATTCTGGTTACAATGAAAATGTAATTCGTACTTTCACATGTTAAAGTATGTGTTCATATCAGCACAATAGGAGAATGGCAATACAGGCATAGCATGTATGATAATAATATCTATCAAATCACCATACCGGCCAAAATAATTTTGTTGTATCTGTTTCCAAATTTCGTGCGCATCAAGTACGAGTCTTACCTGGTTCATCAATAAAACATAAAACGCCAGACCAAATGCAATGACAAATAGGAATAGGACGATGAAGAACTTCACGAAGGTGTAGAGTACATCTAAGGAAAACCAAACAGATCATTAGTTGTTTCAGATTGCAGTTCGAATTGATCTGCCATTGCATTTTCTTAAAGCATGCTGGACATTTTGTAACATGTCACCAATAATACTTTGTCACAGGTGATTGATGACTACCTGTATCAATCAATCAAACAGTCAAAGACATTTATATATAGCTAGATTAATTCGATGTAATGTTTTTAGGTGCTAAAAAGAAAAACTAAGACCGAATAGCTATCCCAAAAGATGCTATTTCCAGTCACTTTTAAAAGATTTTCAAGGTGGGCGACTGACGAAGTTTCAGTGAAAGATTGTTCCACAAATCAGGAGCACATCTTAAGAAATGTCGTTTTCAATGCAATTGCAGATTACACCGTGGTACACGGAGAAAATATTTATCATTTGATCTAAGTAATCACGAAATTTAATTATGTGCCTTTAAATATGCTGGAGACAATTCACTCATTCTACACGACTTTTTCCGAAGAACGCTTTATACGACACAACCATAATCTTAAATGCAAGACAATTCATTGACGACAAAAGAGCACTCGGAGGCATGCACCTGAATATTATTATCACATTTACATGGCATGTACATATACTTTCTTATACACACACACACTTCAATAACACCATGCAATAAATAAAAACTTTTCACATAGTTAAGTAAACAAACACACTTTGAAATCTTGCAACACAAAGTGATTGGGACATACCCTATCATCTAAACTTGATAGCATTGTACTCAATTATTTTATATGCTGTACTTATATAGGCACTTACCAATAAACATCACCACATAGATGCCAACAAGAGGGAGTTTACGAATAAAAATAATAAGATTCATCCATGCTAAAAATATACAGATTGCAGCACATTTCCATTGCCATGGCTGTGAAATAAATCAGACAACATTGGTCAAATTCTGTACAAATCGACTAAAATCTTCTAAATGTTGTTTCAGTCTCAAGACATCCGATACCCTGCTTCCTTGTTTCGTTCATACAACAAGGCATTGTTTATTGTAACTTCGTCTCAATACAATTATGCCGGATGTAGATAGCTAATTGGGTAGTATACAAAGAATGTTGTAAAAAGGCGGAGATAACATATATATGTTCATGCCTTACCCTCTCCAGTTCTCACGTCTCTGCTCAGATGAAAAATCTACAACAACTAACAACGCCAAGATATAGATTGTCCACTCAATGAGGTTTCAAGGGATATGTAATCAGATCGCTTGGTAATCATCTCGAATACCTACACAATGTTGTTAAGAAAAACTCAAATAATTGTTTTTTATCTACTATTGCGTTTATTAATATTTTCAGTATAATATTGAATGCATGTTGGGAAAAACATGACGCATAAGAGATGGCATATATATTTTCATTTTCTAATACTTATATGTTATATATTAAAAAGGCAATCCCACTTGGTACATTTTTAAAACACATTTTTTTAATGCCAACGGTCGATATTTGACGTGGCGACTGCGCGCGGATCGCGAGATATCGATAAAAACATGTCCTCAAAAAAGTAAAAGTTTGAATTCCTGTGGCCCACCTAAATTCAGCTTCCGAACATCGAACGTTCGGCACTGGGGCCATTGTCAACTAAGCTATGGAGTACGAGTCTACGCTGACGCTGCTGTACGCCACAGTACCACTCGCGTCGGTGATCGGTCATGCCCCGTGGGAGAAAGCTGAGTCTTACTGACTTGGCGAAAAACGAAAAACAATTTTTGCTGATTCCACCAGAATTCGCATAGGTGACTATCTCAGGTAATGCATAGACGCATACCACGCGCGCGGCAAACCACACGTTCTGTGTGGCAGACGACAAAATGTAGTCATCGGAGGCGGCTAATATTTAACACGTGAAAACTGATGTTTATGTGGTATTGGTTAAAAATATAATACAACTGATTGAGAATAATGAAAACGACAAAAACTAAGGAGAAGTTTAAAAAAAAATCCTGAGGTTAAGGCATAATGCTGTATATAAAGTCTTTGCAGTGGGAGGTAAATTAATTGCATCGTCCGAACTTATTATAGACTCCCTAGAATATCGTCAATTAGCACAACTAACAACAAACGTTCGGGGGATTTCGGGTCATAATGAGAAACGATCGTAAAACTTCGGAATGTGAAAATTAGGCTCGGGAAATGACATGTCTTTATTGATATCTCGCGATCTGCGCGCAGTCTCCACGTCAAACATCGACCATTGGCATTAAAAAAATGTGTTTTCAAAATGTTACCAAGTGGGAGTGCCTCTTTTATATATATTACATATACTGGATTTTGAAATCAATATATATGTTATACATTGTATTAGTCTAAAGCATTGTTTATTCAGCAAACATTTACTACTTTAAAAGTCTTATGCTTTCTTGCTGTTCAAATAAATCGGACAACACGGGCAAATTGAACCCTATTACATGTTTTGACATCATACATCATACATGACATCATGGCATCATACTTGTATTCTGATGTATTATCACGTGAACTGGCCCGTATTTCCACCTGTGTGACGTACATCAGCAGAGATAAGAAATCCATATTACCCCTGCTGTACGTCATCAACCGGAACTTTTTCCTGCAATAGTACCGTTCATACATGACACAGGAGATTTGTCGTGATCGATGCCCTGCTGTCATGGCATTTTTACAAAAAGGTGACCCGATAAATCCAAACATGGAAACATGGAAGGCATTTCCAACGAAATTCGAGTCGCTAAAGCTTTAGCTATTTCCAAGAATCGAATGAGGATACCGTCGATCGTTTTAATAGCTCAGTAACGTCACAGCTCGAGCAGAGTCGTAAGGCTCAATGTGGACGTCGCCTCGCGTCGTACCTGACGATGGCCAACCGACCTCGTACCTGGCGATCCCGGTTGGCGATAAACCCGAAAGATACACCTCAACGTAAGTTCAACTGAACAAATGAGTACCGTATTATCTTCGGGGAAGCGACACAGAAGGTACACGCATAAAGTCGTTCGACGAACAACGATAAATTTCCTTCATCACACAATTATTCCGTTAATTCTCGATCGGAATCAAACCTGCAGACATAAGCTGTCGAGGTTTAGCCCAAACTCTGCAGTGCAACACTTTGGAATCGGATTTATTTCGAAAGTTGACTCGGAACGCTCACAACAGAACAGGGCTTCCATCAAGTAACAAAATCAGGATGTATCTACGGGCGACATATGTGTCAGGCAAACATCAAACTCCATAAGACGAAAACATTGACGACCGAGATTGGAATCTACAAGTTGACACCGCACAAGCGAAGACCGGCAGCGCTGTACCCACGCGTACACTCTCTGGGCGTCATCGATCGGAATTTTTCAGGGTCGCCCAGGTCATGTACGTGTGATATCTTTAAAAAGCCACGACATCTCTAAGAATGAGAACTACTGTTTCGATCGTGTTGTTGCATTTACTTCATAAATATATTTGTAAATAATCTAAATAACTCTATGGCTACCCGTTGGTAGCGCGGTGAAAGTTATGTCCGCCGATGGCCGACTTGCCTTGGCATCGGTCCACGTTCACCTGACCGAATCCCTATGTCTGATTGGTGGAGATACCATTCGATGTATCAAATTTTCAATTTGATCGGATTTATGAATGAAAGTGTACCTCTATACATTTACACATCTCCTGGGTGACGGGGCCGCTTCACTTGATGAAATTAAAGTAATCCGCGTAAATGAAACACAAATCGCGACAAAAAACATGCAATTTTTACAATAATTTTGATCCATGCACATCAAAAGAAAAATAAAAAGACTGTTCATGTGATAAATATATAACCCATAGAATTTTTCTGTCTGACGTCATCGTATACTCGTGTTTTTCGCGGAGATTTACAACTTCGAGCCGAAGGCAAGAAGTTGTACTACTCCGCCAAAAACACTCGTATACGATGACGTCAAACAGAGAAAAATACCATGGGATTATATATAAGTACAGAGAAACAACCGCCGACGAATTCGAAGATGCAAGCTTTTTGATGTTTCACGACCTTTAAGTTCAAGGGTGAATAAGTACAATATGCATAACCTTCTCTTCTCGAAAATTGAAAGTGAAAACTTAGGACACTGACACACATTTCAATGTGGCCAAACTTCTCACCTCTTTTCCCATATCGACAACAGCCAAGACAATCACAATCCACTTGAATATTTCGACAATGGGGCTCAATGTCAAGTTGTTAGGGTCTGAGATTTTAAACTTATCCTCGCCATCGAGATACCAAACCTTGGTGCCATTAGGGTGCTCGTAATAGTAGTAAGGAGGTGGCATTAATATTATGTAGCCAGTCAAAGCTCCTAAAAACACACAATATATGGCAAGAGAGGTGTAGTATACCCAGCGACCGCACTTTTTCCACTTTCGCTGGAGCAAGGAGTTACATAACGGATGACCGAGGAGTTCCACCCTCTTGGATCTGACCTGTTCACAGAAGTAAAAGTGGAATGGAAATATTTGAAAGGAGCACTGTAAAATCAATATGTGTACAGTCGGGATTGTAAATAACAGCGACGGCTACGATTGCGACTATTATTATCGTAATAAATCATTATGTCGTTCACTATGCATATTCGAGTCATAGTATCAAACATTTGAGAAAAGAGCTGTTCCAAAATCATCCCTGTTTTTTACATTTTAAAGATTCTAATCAACGTGAAATGACACAAACCCTGCCATACAATTTGTAGGTGTTTAGGTGAGTCAGTTATAACTTATCGTAAATATAACGCAGGGAAATCTGTCATGTTATATGACAAATGGCACAATAAAGCAGTCTATGAGAAACACTACTGATATTATCAGGACTCCATAAGACGAAATAATTGTAACAATGCAGACTACCATTATCATAAGAGGGTGGTTTTCCTTCAAGACAACAGCATCATTGGTATACGGCTTAGCATCTGCTTCTAAGATTTCCTCTTTATCGAAGACATCATCAGCCTTTGTTAACGTAGCATCTGATGGTACAGACATAGAATACACACCGCAATCAATCATAATTTAAAACAAATTAAGGTTCCTACATACAAAATAGACACTTTCAGATTTCTTTCTCACTTGAAGAAGTCCAAACCCCAATGAATATATTTTGTCTGAAAGCGCTGATACATATATATATATATATATATATATATATATATATATATATATATATATATATATATATTTATCACATGAACTGGCCCGTATCTCCACCTGTGTGACGTACACCAGCACAGATAAGAAATCCATATTACCCCTGTTGTACGTCATCAACCGGAACTTTTTTCCTGCAATGGTACCGTTCGTACGTGCACGTCGCGACACAGACCGATTTGTCGTGATTGATGCCGTGCTCTCATAGCATTTTGACAAAAAGGTGACCCGATAAATCCAGATATGGAAACATAGAAGGCATGCCCACGAAATTTCGAGTCGCTAAAGCTTTAGCTATTCCAAGAATCGAATGAGGATACCGTCGATCGTTTCACGGCTTCAGTCGTAAGGCTCAATGTGGACGTCGTCGTACCTGGCGATCGATCGCCAAGCAGGACGTACCTGGCAATCCACGTTGGCGATAAACCCGAAAGATACACCTCAACGAAAGTTCAACTTAATAAATGAGTACCGTATAATCTTCGGGAAAGCGACATAGAAGGCACAAGCATAAAGTCATTCGACGAACAACGATAAATTTCCTTCATCACACAAATTATTCCGTTGTTTCTCGATCGGAATCAAACCTGCAGCGTATGGCTGTAGTGAAGACATAAGCTGTCGACCTGCAGTGCAGCGCTGTAGAATCCGATGCATTTCGAAAGTTGACTCGGACAGCACTCACAACAGAACACAGTTCCCGTCAAGTCACAAAATTGGGATGTACCTACGGGCGATATATGTGTCACAGCAAACACCAAAGTCCGTAATACGAAAACATTGACGACCGAGATGGCCACCGGCGGATACCGGTGACGGCAGTGCCCACTACAAGCGTATAAGCTTACACTCTGTGTGTCATTGATCTGAATCTTGCGGGCTCGCAAAGGTCGTAAACTTGTGATATTTTAAAAGCCACGGCATCTCTGAGAATGATAACTACTGTTTCGATCGTGTCATTGCATGAACTTCAAAAATATAATTGTAAATATTCTAAAAAACTCAAAATACTATTGTTATCCGTCGCTAGCGCGGTGAAAGCTATGTTCGCCGATGGCAGACTTGCCTTGGCATCGGTCCAGCGCGAGACAATGATTGACAGGCGCACGTGACCGAATCCGTATGTCTGATTGGTTGAGATACCATTCGGTGTAACAAAATTTAGGCTTAATCGGATTTATGAATGAAAGTATACCTGTAAACATTTGCACATCTCCTGGGTGACGGGCCGCTTTACTCATTAAATAAAACTAATCCGCGTAAATAAAACACAAAATCGCGATAAAAATCATGCACTTTGTTACATTAATTTTGATCCATCCACATCAAAGAAAAATAAGAAGACTGTTCATGTGATAAATATATAATCCCATGGAATTTTTCTCTGTTTGACGTCATCGTATACTCGTGTTTTTCGCGGAGCCGCACAACTTCTCGCCTTCGGCTCGAAGTTGTACGGCTCCGCGAAAAACTCGTATACGATGACGTCAAACAGAGAAAAATACCATGGGATTATATATAAATATATATATATATATATATATATATATATATATATATATATATATATATATATATATATATATAATATATATATGGAAATCTGAACGTGCACAGTACACAGTCATTATTTGCACAATGGACACGTGACAAGCGTTTTGCTAAACTTTCAAAAATTGGTTGTTCCTCCCTTAAGCGAACACACAAGTTTCCGTTTGAAATATGTGCATTATCAAGCCTTGGCAACACCCTTCAAATCCGTGTCTGCAATTTTTCTCCGAGTCACCATTCAAATTATAAGGCGCGACGATTAAATTCCTTGAAAGCACCTTATGCTAACACCTTCATTTGTGCATAAAAAAAGAAACCAAAAAAAACAAAAAAAACCCAACAAAGGCAGATAAAGGAAACCCCAGACAGAAGGATATTATTACAACGACTAGTCAATGCAAAGATTTCAAACGGTAATCTTTCAATAAAGTTCAAATATACTCTTGTTATCAATCTCTCAAAACTCTCTGCAAACACTACAAAGTTGCTATGTATTTTGAACCACTTGCAAGGAGAGACATGGTTAATTCTCCATTTTCCTTTGAAAGACAACACGAAACGTACCTAGCGTGTTTGCTAAAGACTTGTGCTAATACGATAAACATAAACAAGGTTTATATGAAATCATAACCGACAAAAAGGTACTTACGCTTGCTTTCAGGTTGTTGCTTGTCTTTTTCCTCCCCGCTTTGCGATGTCGACTTGATAGTTTTCTCCTTGTTCCTGGCCTTGTTTTTTCTGGAGTAGTGGACATGTATTTAAATGATGATAATGAGATCAGAAAATAGAATTTAAAGAAAGACCTATTAGAAAACATTCTATCCGAACTAAAAATAAATGTCCCATAGCAGACAGGGAACACCTATTCTACCAAATGTCTGGAACCTCTGAATTGCACCACCAAAAACGTGATCTATTGTCTACGACTTCTGACCTAGTGTTATTGGATTATTGACTAGTGTGATTGCGATATTTTGCAGATTAAACAGACATTATGGCACCATCCAATTATCCCAAATTAGTTCCGATCGTGTTCAAAGAAATTAAGTGCTTTTATCCAGCTTATTACATATTTACTTAATGACTTTAGGAATTAATCTGTAATGAATATTGTTAATGATATACGATATCAATCATAACACTTGCAATAAAGTTGCAAACATGTGGCAAAAGTTTAAATTCAAAGACAACTGCTATATATACTGAAACACGAGAGCAATTTCAATTCATGTTTGTTTGTCATGCCTATGGAAATGCTTTGAGGCAGATTTCTCGTTTTTAGTACATGTTTAATCTTCCTGTCTTGTGGCTTCCAAAGTTTGTTTGGCGTTTATTAGGAACAGGCTGATATACAAAGTTGAAGTTAAATATGAACTATGCATATGTCACAAAAATCACCTTCTCTCACTTAATCAAATTCTTTAGGCACATTTTTGCTATTTGAGGCTGCATTCACAAACATCGTTGGGGCGGGAGATTCCGAAAAAAAACTAATAAGATTTTTTTCAAATTCCCCTAACAAACTCACAATGCGTTCAAACCCCTTCTATCAAAAAATTAGATTCCACCGATAATGTTGATTCGATGTAGTGTACCTATACATGCATGTATGTATGTATGCATGCATGCATGCAGGCATGCATGCATGCATGCATGTCGTCTGTCTGTCTGTCTGTCTGTCTGTCTGTCTGTCTGTCTGTCTGTATGTATGTATGTACGTACGTACGTACGTACGTATGTATGTATGTATGTATGTATGTATGTATGTATGTATGTATGTATGTATGTAGTATGTATGTATGTGATGTATGTATGTATGTATGTATGTATGTATGTATGTATGTATGTATGTATGTATGTATGTATGTATGTATGTATGTATGTATGCATGCATGCATGCATGCATGCATGCATGCATGCATGTATGCATGCATGCATGCATGCATGCATGCATGCATGGACGGACGCATGCATGCATGCATGCATGCATGAAATCTATATTGAGCTTCTTGCTGCGGTGTTTGTTCGGTTGATGCTGCTTTTCTACAGTTTCGCTGAAGCTACCACCTCGATGACCAAGGAAGTTTGTGTAGATGTATACGCAGGAAAACGTGATGTCAAAACTCTGAATATTTTTGTTCCCAAGTTCAAGCCATTTCTGTACAGCATTTACAGTATTTTTGGTTTATCCTAATCTCATTATGATAAACTTTTCGTTACAATAAGAATGAAAATTGAATCTTTGTTTGATTTGTGAGATTTATTGAATAGGCGGTGTGCCTTTGATGACGTTTAGTTTAGGTGTTTTGTCTGAAAAAAAACGTCAGTGGCCACGTTTATTTTGTTGCGCGACACAAAAGAAAGTCCTCGCTGACCCCGTTTTCGCTGTATTGTTTTGCTTCTCAATCTAGTCTATATGTAAATTATCAAAGATTTTCCATGACAAATTGGTACATCTGTATGTGTGTAAAGACCGTTATCATTGCTATTGGTGACACATGAATTCTGGTCCGGCCTTTAATTCAGTTTATTGAACAATAACAGTGTTGATTGTACACACATGGCTGTGCTTGACTTTTCATCACGATTCAGGGAGTAGAACAAGAAATTCAACTGGATACACAAAACAAAACCACCTAAAATTAGCCAAATATCATGGCTTAATTGACATCTTAACACATATTTCATATCAATTAGAGACCAGTCCTTCCCCTTTAAGTCCCTAACTCTTTCAAAGTGCCCCTAAACATACCCTCGATATTTTCACGTCCTTCTACGGCCCCGTCAATCTTTCCCCTCCAGAGGTGTTTGTGAATGCAACCTAAGTCGAATAATTCTTATTTAAATTAGCTCAGAGTACGATAAATTGCCAACATTTTAGCAAGTATTTTTGTAATTATAAGTCATTACCATTAAATCATGGTCAATCATGTCGATTATTATGTTGAAGAGCGATTAATGAATGATCAATGGGTTAAGAGCGCTACAGTAACGGGACTGCAATGTACTCACATTGTATACCTGTGTTTCATCCCCTTAGAACAGTAAGGGAATTGGTCGGCATGACGAAATGATCATTAATGACAAAGACGATATGTCAAACACACCTTTACATCTAGCTGCTTCCAAAGGTCATGTGGAAACTCTTCAAGTTCTTCTTGATAATGGTGCTGATGTTCAGGCAAGGTAAACTACCTAACTCTGAAATGTTGATCCTTGTTAATTTGGCTTTCGATCGACGGGCAAAAACTGAAAATAGTGAACTACAGAACTTCGACCTTTTTCCCCCTCACAGAACCGTGAGAATGTGCGTTTCTTATGAATAGATGATCTTTACAATTAAAATACTGTCGCAACGGTAACTAAAATGCATTTCTTGACAGAAACAGCAAATCCTGGACACCTCTAGATTGTGCAGCAGCGAGGGTTGGCTCAAAACGTCACTTGCGTTGTTAGAAGCTGACTCGCCGGTCGATCCAACCGATAAAAACAGGTGAACAGTAGGTTTTTGTCGATTGTTCGACAATGACATCAAATTGCGATTCAACCTCATCAATCGCATTTTAGTTTTGATGTGTAGCAAAACTACAACATTGATAACGCCATAATACCTGTTGTCAATAATGCAATTTACAAATATTAACTTTCTACGGAATAGGCGTGCATAAAGAGCATGTCCTCCAAGTAAACTTTCGCATTTTGAAAAGGCAGGTAACTACTGCCACGCTCCTTAGGTAAGGGCAATTGATGTACTTACTCTTTACATCCTTTTAATATTTTAACTTCCAGATATATTCAAAGCCATATTGAAAGGGGATGCTACTTTACCATCTAAATTTGAGATATTTATGATAAGTGTCCAACATATATTTTGGAAATTTAAACATTTGCGTTTTAAGAGAAGTAAATTTAGAACACAATGTCTCATATTTGCTTGAGTTACATTTAGGCAGTAGTCATCAGCATAAATGTTTCTGGTATCTCCTCTATCACAACAGACGACTCCCCTACATTTGGCCTGTCAAAATGGCCACGTCGAGGTGGTAAAACTCCTGTTGAAATGGAACGCTGACCTCTCCTTATGTAACACAAGAACAAAAATTGCCTGGACATCGCCATAGATAATAGCAAAGCGTGAGTATCTTAAGTGTTTAAATTCACATGAAAGTTTCTTACAGTATGTTTCGTTTAATTGTGTTGCATGTGTCACGAGTCCGTCAAAGGGTTGACAGTGAAGTACAAAACGTCGGAAAATCTGAAGTATTGAAGTATTATAGCAACAATACATTGAGACATACAGTATATTTGACTGGTTCGAGACCTATACTTTACCGAAAAGTGAACTACAATAAAATTGAAACTGATAGGTAAAGCCATAAGTTTTACTAACTATATAAGATACTTCCAGTAGGTAATATCTGCCTGCTTAAAACAATGGCAAATTTTATCCGTTCAAATGCTTGGCAAACTTTGTCTTCACAAAGTACATGCGTTATGTTGACTTTATAGGACTACGCAAGATAGATATCTGTAAACTCATGACTTGTCCATTGCCCGCAGACTTGCAACAAGGGCTGGCAAACTCAGCACTGATCCAGATGACACATACCATTAGCCGTATCCAAACTGACTAGGCACACATTGACTATGACAGATAGTGCTAGTCAGAATTAACACATCAGCGGTATATAGTAACAGACACCATAGGACAAAGGAAACAGTTTCATCAGAGAAACATCTCCGCCTAACCTTGTATTGCGACTGCCATGCTATAAACAACTCCATACGTGGTTGGTCGACTCGATGACGTTACATTTGCAAACCAGATCTGATTGATGCACATGCTGACAGGCATCAGTTATTGTCTCCAGCGGCACCATTGCGTAAACAAACAGTGTAAAGCATTTTGAACAGGCAACTGTGATAACCGGCATCTCAAAATCAAATTCGATCTTCATAATATCCATGGAAGTCACCAGACCAAAACAGAACAATGATTGAAATTCATGAAACGAAGCAACTCTTGTTCCCTTGAAGACATACTGGGTGACTTTATGAAAATATTTTGATCATTTACCTCATATTACGACCACAAAGACTTTCAAAGTGGCATGGCAACTAATGAAATTGATAATATGTATTATTGATTTTGTCGAGGAAAGCATAAGCTTACAAATTAATTATTTTTATTTTGGGCCGAGATCGACGCCATGTTCAAATAAATAGTCAACAACAACATTCAACTTAACACTTTAAAATTCCATGTCCTGGCTTCAACTAAACATTATAAACCTTACTAGCCTGTGTTAGTTTATACAAGCTTAAGGTCCTCTACATTACAAGCCGTTTTCACTTTAGCACAAATGAGGAGTCGCCTAATACATCCGTGAGTTTTACTTCACGGTAGAAGGGAAAGGCCACGAATAAACTTTGAAAACTGTTCAAAACTCAAACTATCACCAACATTGAAAGACCAACATTTTGTTCAACATATTTTCAATGAAATCTCAACAGCACTAATATACTATTACACTAAAATAACCACAGCTGCTACTTTTGATAATGAGATAAGCCACAGTTTAATGTTAATGGGAAATTGCATGACGTTTTTTCAGGGATGTTGCCATGGCAATAATCAACCACAAAAATTGGAAGAGAGCCATGGAGAATGCCACAGACAATCGCAAGACTGGTAATTACGACACGCCAATGAGGAAATTGATCCGGAAAATGCCAGGTAAAGATAAAACTTTGATGGAATACACGTACGTTACCCCATCACACAAGGTCTTCGCAGAGAAATTTGTTTACAAGAATAAGTAACATATGTTTTGCCATTTTCAAAATATTGACCTCTTCAGCCGACCATCGCGTATGCAAACTGAACATGTATTTCATATTGTTTGTAATTTCCAACAAGCTAGCAGGGGTATTCGAAGCTTTTGAGGTTGCTATGAAAGAGGTATCCTTACTTAAAACTTCACCGTCAACCCTCTCTCCCGCGATTCCTCCGGCTCTTTTTTGTGGACAATACCTAATGTGATAGTCCCTATCATAGATCTAAATGTACCTACTATTATTATACAGCAAAGGCTACTGTTTGTGGTTGCATATGAATCTATTTCACGCAATCTTATTTAATAAGTCTATTTCCTAAACAAGTATTCGCAGTATTGCAGAACTTTGAGTCTTAATTGGCTACCACACAACCGTTTGTCAGGTTTCAGTAATTGTTGTACAGCTGGCCTGTTGTATCGATAATTTTGACCTTGTGCAGAGAGAGCAGAATGTAATGTTCAAATTACATTACAGACAGGCAAATGATGTATTTTATTTTGTTGTTATGCGAAGTATTTGTGCAATACCGATTAACAAACAAAAACACAATTCTTTGATGGATAGCTATGTTATGCTAGTTCATCGATGAGTGATAACGCCAAAGCACTGTATTTGTAGTTGACTGAAATGGCATTTATTGTTCCTTGAGTACCGCATTTATCGTTAATAGAACGATTGGTAGTTTTATAACGCTTATGGCTAAATTCTCATCGTTCATGGATGTTAATGTATACAAAGTTGTATTACTACAACCATTGCTGATCCTCCATCTGTGGAGATCATTGCTTATTGAGGTTACAAGAGGTTCAGGCTTGCTTGATGATGAATGATGAAGGCTTGCTTAATGATGAAGTGAAGGTCGTATGTTTTTCGATGAGTGGACAAAGATAAATTCAACACTTTTGAAAAACTCATGACTGTATGCCCTTAATAAGCAAAGTTTCCACTTACCACAATTTAGTAATGGACGAAATATTCGATGTAGAAAATGAATCAAAAGCAAGAGTTCACAATACTTTTTACACAATTTTCACGAGTCATTTAAAAAATTAAGTCTGACAGGTTGTTGTAATTTTTAATATTTGTGCATAGTACGGATTTGCCGTGAAAAGAAATAGAACTTAAATATTCGCTTCGAATCGGAAGAGGGACCAAATTTGTGCAACTATTAAAGCGCTCGCTATGGATGACATATTTGTTTCAGATGCTGCACATAAGGTACTGCAGTGTTGTACAACTGTTGATGAAGAGGCAGAAGATACGATACAACTTGAATATGATTTCATGGACGATATGTTCACCGACTGGAGATGCTATACTCAAGTAAATAAGTCAATGTATAAACAATCATATTTAAAATAGTGTTGTCTTGAGGTATTGCATCTATATTTGTTTAATTCTCGAAAGTTGTGTGCGTTCCGAATGTATTTAAAACAGCACAATATTACTTGTGGAATATGATTTTGATGCGCAAAAAAAATTCAAAAACTAAAATGTCATTGTCAATTAGATCAATTGACACTGCGTAACCGTATTACGGACTCGCAATTATTTACCTCCACTAATATAAACATGTAGAAAGTTACCAAGTACAAGGTCACAGTGTAAAAAAATGAGATACATTCGTTGAAAATACATCCAAATAGGACGTCGCACGTCAGCCAACTTGAATTGATCCGTTACAGCAGTTTTCAGAGCATCCAAACTGACTTCAAGGGACGTGAGTTTAGAATGCTATGGGACATTTATTTTTAGTTCGGATAGAATGTTTTCTAATAGGTCTTTCTTTAAATTCTATTTTCTGATCTCATTATCATCATTTAAATACATGTCCACTACTCCAGAAAAAAACAAGGCCAGGAACAAGGAGAAAACTATCAAGTCGACATCGCAAAGCGGGGAGGAAAAGACAAGCAACAACCTGAAAGCAAGCGTAAGTACCTTTTTGTCGGTTATGATTTCATATAAACCTTGTTTATGTTTATCGTATTAGCACAAGTCTTTAGCAAACACGCTAGGTACGTTTCGTGTTGTCTTTCAAAGGAAAATGGAGAATTAACCATGTCTCTCCTTGCAAGTGGTTCAAAATACATAGCAACTTTGTAGTGTTTGCAGAGAGTTTTGAGAGATTGATAACAAGAGTATATTTGAACTTTATTGAAAGATTACCGTTTGAAATCTTTGCATTGACTAGTCGTTGTAATAATATCCTTCTGTCTGGGGTTTCCTTTATCTGCCTTTGTTGGGTTTTTTTTGTTTTTTTTTGGTTTCTTTTTTATGCACAAATGAAGGTGTTAGCATAAGGTGCTTTCAAGGAATTTAATCGTCGCGCCTTATAATTTGAATGGTGACTCGGAGAAAAATTGCAGACACGGATTTGAAGGGTGTTGCCAAGGCTTGATAATGCACATATTTCAAACGGAAACTTGTGTGTTCGCTTAAGGGAGGAACAACCAATTTTTGAAAGTTTAGCAAAACGCTTGTCACGTGTCCATTGTGCAAATAATGACTGTGTACTGTGCACGTTCAGATTTCCATATATATATATTATATATTATATATATATATATATATATATATATATATATATATATATATATATATATATATATATTTATATATAATCCCATGGTATTTTTCTCTGTTTGACGTCATCGTATACGAGTGTTTTTCGCGGAGCCGTACAACTTCGAGCCGAAGGCGAGAAGTTGTGCGGCTCCGCGAAAAACACGAGTATACGATGACGTCAAACAGAGAAAAATTCCATGGGATTATATATTTATCACATGAACAGTCTTCTTATTTTTCTTTGATGTGGATGGATCAAAATTAATGTAACAAAGTGCATGATTTTTATCGCGATTTTGTGTTTTATTTACGCGGATTAGTTTTATTTAATGAGTAAAGCGGCCCGTCACCCAGGAGATGTGCAAATGTTTACAGGTATACTTTCATTCATAAATCCGATTAAGCCTAAATTTTGTTACACCGAATGGTATCTCAACCAATCAGACATACGGATTCGGTCACGTGCGCCTGTCAATCATTGTCTCGCGCTGGACCGATGCCAAGGCAAGTCTGCCATCGGCGAACATAGCTTTCACCGCGCTAGCGACGGATAACAATAGTATTTTGAGTTTTTTAGAATATTTACAATTATATTTTGAAGTTCATGCAATGACACGATCGAAACAGTAGTTATCATTCTCAGAGATGCCGTGGCTTTTAAAATATCACAAGTTTACGACCTTTGCGAGCCCGCAAGATTCAGATCAATGACACACAGAGTGTAAGCTTATACGCTTGTAGTGGGCACTGCCGTCACCGGTATCCGCCGGTGGCCATCTCGGTCGTCAATGTTTTCGTATTACGGACTTTGGTGTTTGCTGTGACACATATATCGCCCGTAGGTACATCCCAATTTTGTGACTTGACGGGAACTGTGTTCTGTTGTGAGTGCTGTCCGAGTCAACTTTCGAAATGCATCGGATTCTACAGCGCTGCACTGCAGGTCGACAGCTTATGTCTTCACTACAGCCATACGCTGCAGGTTTGATTCCGATCGAGAAACAACGGAATAATTTGTGTGATGAAGGAAATTTATCGTTGTTCGTCGAATGACTTTATGCTTGTGCCTTCTATGTCGCTTTCCCGAAGATTATACGGTACTCATTTATTAAGTTGAACTTTCGTTGAGGTGTATCTTTCGGGTTTATCGCCAACGTGGATTGCCAGGTACGTCCTGCTTGGCGATCGATCGCCAGGTACGACGACGTCCACATTGAGCCTTACGACTGAAGCCGTGAAACGATCGACGGTATCCTCATTCGATTCTTGGGAATAGCTAAAGCTTTAGCGACTCGAAATTTCGTGGGCATGCCTTCTATGTTTCCATATCTGGATTTATCGGGTCACTTTTTGTCAAAATGCCATGAGAGCACGGCATCAATCACGACAAATCGGTCTGTGTCGCGACGTGCACGTACGAACGGTACCATTGCAGGAAAAAAGTTCCGGTTGATGACGTACAACAGGGGTAATATGGATTTCTTATCTGTGCTGGTGTACGTCACACAGGTGGAGATACGGGCCAGTTCATGTGATAAATATATATATATATATATATATATATATATATATATATATGTATCAGCGCTTTCAGACAAAATATATTCATTGGGGTTTGGACTTCTTCAAGTGAGAAAGAAATCTGAAAGTGTCTATTTTGTATGTAGGAACCTTAATTTGTTTTAAATTATGATTGATTGCGGTGTGTATTCTATGTCTGTACCATCAGATGCTACGTTAACAAAGGCTGATGATGTCTTCGATAAAGAGGAAATCTTAGAAGCAGATGCTAAGCCGTATACCAATGATGCTGTTGTCTTGAAGGAAAACCACCCTCTTATGATAATGGTAGTCTGCATTGTTACAATTATTTCGTCTTATGGAGTCCTGATAATATCAGTAGTGTTTCTCATAGACTGCTTTATTGTGCCATTTGTCATATAACATGACAGATTTCCCTGCGTTATATTTACGATAAGTTATAACTGACTCACCTAAACACCTACAAATTGTATGGCAGGGTTTGTGTCATTTCACGTTGATTAGAATCTTTAAAATGTAAAAAACAGGGATGATTTTGGAACAGCTCTTTTCTCAAATGTTTGATACTATGACTCGAATATGCATAGTGAACGACATAATGATTTATTACGATAATAATAGTCGCAATCGTAGCCGTCGCTGTTATTTACAATCCCGACTGTACACATATTGATTTTACAGTGCTCCTTTCAAATATTTCCATTCCACTTTTACTTCTGTGAACAGGTCAGATCCAAGAGGGTGGAACTCCTCGGTCATCCGTTATGTAACTCCTTGCTCCAGCGAAAGTGGAAAAAGTGCGGTCGCTGGGTATACTACACCTCTCTTGCCATATATTGTGTGTTTTTAGGAGCTTTGACTGGCTACATAATATTAATGCCACCTCCTTACTACTATTACGAGCACCCTAATGGCACCAAGGTTTGGTATCTCGATGGCGAGGATAAGTTTAAAATCTCAGACCCTAACAACTTGACATTGAGCCCCATTGTCGAAATATTCAAGTGGATTGTGATTGTCTTGGCTGTTGTCGATATGGGAAAAGAGGTGAGAAGTTTGGCCACATTGAAATGTGTGTCAGTGTCCTAAGTTTTCACTTTCAATTTTCGAGAAGAGAAGGTTATGCATATTGTACTTATTCACCCTTGAACTTAAAGGTCGTGAAACATCAAAAAGCTTGCATCTTCGAATTCGTCGGCGGTTGTTTCTCTGTACTTATATATAATCCCATGGTATTTTTCTCTGTTTGACGTCATCGTATACGAGTGTTTTTGGCGGAGTAGTACAATTCTTGCCTTCGGCTCGAAGTTGTAATCTCCGCGAAAAACACGAGTATACGATGACGTCAGACAGAAAAATTCTATGGGTTATATATTTATCACATGAACAGTCTTTTTATTTTTCTTTTGATGTGCATGGATCAAAATTATTGTAAAAATTGCATGTTTTTTGTCGCGATTTGTGTTTCATTTACGCGGATTACTTTAATTTCATCAAGTGAAGCGGCCCCGTCACCCAGGAGATGTGTAAATGTATAGAGGTACACTTTCATTCATAAATCCGATCAAATTGAAAATTTGATACATCGAATGGTATCTCCACCAATCAGACATAGGGATTCGGTCAGGTGAACGTGGACCGATGCCAAGGCAAGTCGGCCATCGGCGGACATAACTTTCACCGCGCTACCAACGGGTAGCCATAGAGTTATTTAGATTATTTACAAATATATTTATGAAGTAAATGCAACAACACGATCGAAACAGTAGTTCTCATTCTTAGAGATGTCGTGGCTTTTTAAAGATATCACACGTACATGACCTGGGCGACCCTGAAAAATTCCGATCGATGACGCCCAGAGAGTGTACGCGTGGTACAGCGCTGCCGGTCTTCGCTTGTGCGGTGTCAACTTGTAGATTCCAATCTCGGTCGTCAATGTTTTCGTCTTATGGAGTTTGATGTTTGCCTGACACATATGTCGCCCGTAGATACATCCTGATTTTGTTACTTGATGGAAGCCCTGTTCTGTTGTGAGCGTTCCGAGTCAACTTTCGAAATAAATCCGATTCCAAAGTGTTGCACTGCAGAGTTTGGGCTAAACCTCGACAGCTTATGTCTGCAGGTTTGATTCCGATCGAGAATTAACGGAATAATTTGTGTGATGAAGGAAATTTATCGTTGTTCGTCGAACGACTTTATGCGTGTACCTTCTGTGTCGCTTCCCCGAAGATAATACGGTACTCATTTGTTCAGTTGAACTTACGTTGAGGTGTATCTTTCGGGTTTATCGCCAACCGGGATCGCCAGGTACGAGGTCGGTTGGCCATCGTCAGGTACGACGCGAGGCGACGTCCACATTGAGCCTTACGACTCTGCTCGAGCTGTGACGTTACTGAGCTATTAAAACGATCGACGGTATCCTCATTCGATTCTTGGAAATAGCTAAGCTTTAGCGACTCGAAATTTCGTTGGAAATGCCTTCCATGTTTCCATGTTTGGATTTATCGGGTCACCTTTTTGTAAAAATGCCATGACAGCAGGGCATCGATCACGACAAATCTCCTGTGTCATGTATGAACGGTACTATTGCAGGAAAAAGTTCCGGTTGATGACGTACAGCAGGGGTAATATGGATTTCTTATCTCTGCTGATGTACGTCACACAGGTGGAAATACGGGCCAGTTCACGTGATAATACATCAGAATACAAGTATGATGCCATGATGTCATGTATGATGTATGATGTCAAAACATGTAATAGGGTTCAATTTGCCCGTGTTGTCCGATTTATTTGAACAGCAAGAAAGCATAAGACTTTTAAAGTAGTAAATGTTTGCTGAATAAACAATGCTTTAGACTAATACAATGTATAACATATATATTGATTTCAAAATCCAGTATATGTAATATATATATAAAAGAGGCACTCCCACTTGGTAACATTTTGAAAACACATTTTTTTAATGCCAATGGTCGATGTTTGACGTGGAGACTGCGCGCAGATCGCGAGATATCAATAAAGACATGTCATTTCGCGAGCGTATTTTTCACATCCCGAAGTTTACGATCGTTTCTGATTTTGACCCGAAATCCGCCGAAGGTTTGTTGTTGTGCTGATTGACGATATTCTAGGGAGTCTATAATAAGTTCGGACGACGCAATTAATTTACTTCCCACTGCAAAACTTTATATACAGCATTATGCCTTTACCTCAGGTTTTTTAAAACTTCTCCTTAGGTTTTGTTGTTTTTCATTATTCTAAATCAGTTGTATTATATTTTTAACCAATACCACATAAACATCAGTTTTCACGTGTTAAATATTAGCCGCCTCCGATGACTACATTTTGTCGTCTGCCACACAGAACGTGTGGTTTGCCGCGCGCGTGGTATGCGTCTATGCATTACCTGAGATAGTCACCTATGCGAATTGTGGTGGAATCAGCAAAATTGTTTTTCGTTTTTCGCCAAGTCAGTAAGACTCAGCTTTCTTCCACGGGGCATGACCGATCACCGACGCGAGTGGTACTGTGGCGTACAGCAGCGTCAGCGTAGACTCGTACTCCATAGCTTAGTTGACAATGGCCCCAGTGCCGAACGTTCGATGTTCGGAAGCTGAATTTAGGTGGGCCACAGGAATTCAAACTTTTAATTTTGAGGACATGTTTTTATCGATATCTCGCGATCCACGCGCAGTCGCCACGTCAAATATCGACCGTTGGCATTAAAAAAATGTGTTTAAAAATGTTACCAAGTGGGATTGCCTTTTTAATATATAACATATAAGTATTAGAAAATGAAAATATATATGCCATCTCTTATGCGTCATGTTTTTCCCAACATGCATTCAATATTATACTGAAAATATTAATAAACGCAATAGTAGATAAAAAACAATTATTTGAGTTTTCTTAACAACATTGTGTAGGTATTCGAGATGATTACCAAGCGATCTGATTACATATCCCTTGAAAACCTCATTGAGTGGACAATCTATATCTTGGCGTTGTTAGTTGTTGTTAGATTTTTCATCTGAGCAGAGACGTGAGAACTGGAGAGAGGTAAGGCATGAACATATATATGTTATCTCCGCCTTTTTACAACATTCTTTGTATACTACCCAATTAGCTATCTACATCCGGCATAATTGTATTGAGACGAAGTTACAATAAACAATGCCTTGTTGTATGAACGAAACAAGGAAGCAGGGTATCGGATGTCTTGAGACTGAAACAACATTTAGAAGATTTTAGTCGATTTGTACAGAATTTGACCAATGTTGTCTGATTTATTTCACAGCCATGGCAATGGAAATGTGCTGCAATCTGTATATTTTTAGCATGGATGAATCTTATTATTTTTATTCGTAAACTCCCTCTTGTTGGCATCTATGTGGTGATGTTTATTGGTAAGTGCCTATATAAGTACAGCATATAAAATAATTGAGTACAATGCTATCAAGTTTAGATGATAGGGTATGTCCCAATCACTTTGTGTTGCAAGATTTCAAAGTGTGTTTGTTTACTTAACTATGTGAAAAGTTTTTTATTTATTGCATGGTGTTATTGAAGTGTGTGTGTGTATAAGAAAGTATATGTACATGCCATGTAAATGTGATAATAATATTCAGGTGCATGCCTCCGAGTGCTCTTTTGTCGTCAATGAATTGTCTTGCATTTAAGATTATGGTTGTGTCGTATAAAGCGTTCTTCGGAAAAAGTCGTGTAGAATGAGTGAATTGTCTCCAGCATATTTAAAGGCACATAATTAAATTTCGTGATTACTTAGATCAAATGATAAATATTTTCTCCGTGTACCACGGTGTAATCTGCAATTGCATTGAAAACGACATTTCTTAAGATGTGCTCCTGATTTGTGGAACAATCTTTCACTGAAACTTCGTCAGTCGCCCACTTGAAAATCTTTTAAAAGTGACTGGAAATAGCATCTTTTTGGGATAGCTATTCGGTCTTAGTTTTTCTTTTAGCACCTAAAAACATTACATCGAAATTAATCTAGCTATATATAAATGTCTTTGACTGTTTGATTGATTGATACAGGTAGTCATCAATCACCTGTGACAAAGTATTATTGGTGACATGTTACAAAATGTCCAGCATGCTTTAAGAAAATGCAATGGCAGATCAATTCGAACTGCAATCTGAAACAACTAATGATCTGTTTGGTTTTCCTTAGATGTACTCTACACCTTCGTGAAGTTCTTCATCGTCCTATTCCTATTTGTCATTGCATTTGGTCTGGCGTTTTATGTTTTATTGATGAACCAGGTAAGACTCGTACTTGATGCGCACGAAATTTGGAAACAGATACAACAAAAATTATTTTGGCCGGTATGGTGATTTGATAGATATTATTATCATACATGCTATGCCTGTATTGCCATTCTCCTATTGTGCTGATATGAACACATACTTTAACATGTGAAAGTACGAATTACATTTTCATTGTAACCAGAATTACTTACAGCTATAGGCGTACGCGTGACCTTTGCTGGTATGTTCATATGCATAAAACATCTAGGCGAATGGAATTTATCTTATGTTACTCCGAAATGTCATTCATAATTATGGTCACGTTGTTTGCATTCAGTTCATGAGCATAGCACTTAGGTTTACCAAACACAAGCAAATAAACGAACGCATTGAAAATTTGTTCGTATCGCAACCGACACCTTCATCGAGCGGCCGGTCCGATCCCATACGGTGTTTTCAAGTCGTCTACGGCGCGCTGCTGAAGATTACGGCCCTGGTCGACCGGGCATCATGACAGAACTGCTATACGACAAGTTTCCTATTGATGAGTTTAACTCTTTAGGTAATGAATTGTATCAAGTATAGCCATAAATGAGCTACAAAAATCCGACCACACTGAAAATACTTGCGATAGAGAAGGTGCACATATTGTATTTTCGATTTATACAGTGAGATTCACAGTTCATAATCGTGTTCGGTGCGGGTTTCTGATGCAATTAAAGTTGCCCCGACAAAGTCCAACTTTTGCTTAGGTTGTTCAAGCAAGTTTAGTTCTATTTAGGCAAGCCAGTAACGAAATTATAGCAGATGATATAAAATACTTTGAAAATGTTTTATTCGCTATACAGTATACTCACTTCACCCTTTCCCCTAATCCGCTCACAAATTCCTTTCTAAGATGGCAATATCGGTATATTTGACGTCTTAGGACATGTATAGTCTTGGAGATAAACTGACGTACTGGTACGGCTACCATATCCACTTTTTATTCATAGATGCTGTAGGGCTTGAAATCGAGCGCTGGCGTGAGTATTTTGACTCAATTTTTTTCGGGCCTCATAACTTTTGAAACTTTTGTTTCAAAACAAGAAAATACACTCATTTTACACACTTCAGTCTATGTTGTACGACTAGCGACACACTAAACTTAAACATAAACTTCCTCAAATTATGAAAACCTGTGTCGACCACTCAATATTTAGATTGTTCGCTCTAAAAATGTACCATAACCCCCCCCCCCTCCCTTTAAGTGAAATGGCCCGACAGAACAATGATATCAACAAGTGATACGGTTGCCATAAATTCTTAGCAGCCAAGCACGCAAAGTCGATTTCAGTTGATTTTGTTGCTAATTTCGGAACCGTCCTTAGGAAAATAACCAAAGTATGCATGTATGATACAGGGGTTATTATACGAAGTTTGGGCGATACCGCGTCGTATTCTTGCGATGTGTCCGTATTTTGACTTGTTGCTGCGCAACTCTGATAGAATAATAACCCCTAGATATTTAGAGATTCAGTAACAATGATGAGATACTTTGTACACCCGATGCCAATTTTTGCCCTACTTAAACCAGGTGTGAACGGAACGTATGCGCGTGGGTTGTTTTTTACAACAGGTTCACTACATAGTAGTACTCCTCTCAGAACAATCAGATATCTGTCAGATCATTGCAGCTGCTGGTCTCATCAACTTTCACCCCGCACTGTCGGAGTTAAATCACTAATTACAAAAGTTCACTTTATATGCAAATGAGCTGTTTATTAACTTGGCACTGTTAAAAGCTTCACAGAACAATCAGATATCTAATTAGATCAACATCTGCAGCATGTTTCATCGAATTCAATACTGTAATTTCGGAGTAATATCATTAATCAAAAGTTCATTAAATATGCAAATGAAACGTTAATTAGCTTGACACTGCTAAGTGCTTTACGCGACAATTAGGTATTTATCAAATCGATATCTGTAGCAGTTATTCCAAAAATTACAAATTTAATTAAATATGCAAATGGACCATCAATTAACGTCGCACTACTAAATGCTTCTCAACATAGCAAGATATCTGTCGGATCAGTATGTGTAGCAGATTTCATGAAATTCGGTACAGTTATTTTGGAGTTATATGACTAATTAATAAACTTAATTGAATAGGCAAATGAGCTATTTCCTAACTGGACATTGCCCTATGATTCTCAGTTTAATTAGCTATCTGTCAGATCAATATTTCTAGACGGTATCATCAAACTTGGTGAAGAAATTTCGGAGTTATATCACTAATTACAAATGTTCCTTAAATATGCAAATGAGTGGATGATTGATATGACACTCACAGTATCATCATAATGTTCTGAGATTGTTATCTTTGAAAAGTTTCATTAAAGTTTGTGCAGTATTTCTTGATATATGTCGACACTGTCATTACTGTCTCCATATGAAACCATTATATAAGAAAAAAAATGATATTTCGTTACTTCATTAATATGCAAGCCACACTAACCAGAATCTAATCAGTTCTTGAAATTAGCATATGGTACCTGTCTACCAAATCTGACTTGAATAAGTTCTAGCCTTTTTGAGTAATCGTGTAAACAGACAGACAGGTACACACACACACACACACACACACACGGATAGACAGACAGATGACATTAGCTCACTTGAGTGAACACGTGAGCTAAAACACATTCGAGAACCAGGCTAATATTTGTGTGTATTTTATGCAATGCAGGACCCCTTCCATACTCCTTATTTCACGTTTGTCAAGACCTTTGTGATGATGACTGGCGAATTAGAATATGACGAAATCTTTTTTGGCGACGACTACCTTCGTGGAGAAACTCCAGATATCACCAGCGACGAGTATTTTACTCAAACAGTGTGGTACAGTGAGGTCACATATTTGCTGTTCATACTCTTCCTCGTCATCATGACAATTATCATTATGAATTTACTGGTGAGTCATTTTCTTCATTTTCTCTTCACCTCTCACCTCTTCTATTGCAGGGGTGGATGTCTACATCGCGTCATCAGTCAAACGGGGCCGTCACTGTGCTTGATTCTTTGTTATTTGTGTTTGTTTTAAATATAATAAATAAACAGAGAACCGTTGAATAGAGGGCTGCATTAAAAGTCACAAGCAATACTTTCACTACATGTGAAGTAAACGACATGAAGGAAGCGGAATACATCGGTGACCTGATATTTTTATCTTAGAAGTCTCAGTTAAATATTTAATTAAAGGCCAGTCATTCATGGCACATAAAATAGACTGTGGAGCCAGTCTTGAAGGTAAAATACCATTTTAGTGTTTGTATATGTGTCATTTTCATCATATACAATGACGGTGACCCTTTTGCTTAATTACCAGATTGGTTTAGCGGTAGATGACATTAAAGGAGTACAAGAACAGGCTGTACTGAAAAGATATGCCATGCAGGTAAGATCCCCACTGGTTAAAATATATATTAACAGTCCATGCAGATATAATTAGAGAAAGTGTCGTTCACTATTCTATCAATCTGTATATCTATCTGTACATCTGTCTCAGTCATTAATCGGACATGCCGTACCCGGATGATGTCAGACTTGTCACGAAGGCTATTCAATGTCATACATACTTATGTCAGTGCTTTACATATTACAGTGTTTGGCCTGGTCGTAATTCTTTTTGCCATGTGAAGAACCATTGCTCACACAAGACTGGTTATGATATACACGATTGCATCCGGTTCTTCTGCAATCCAAACCCACATTGCCACTAGGCCATGCTTTGTTATAGGGCTACTTAGTAGGCTACTTATATCAGTAGGCTACTTATATCAGGGGACATTACTAACACATTTAGTCACGTCAATTCAAACTGAGCATCAGAATAATGCACCATGTTGTAGTCATTACTGTTTGTTTCATGCAACGATCAAATAAAGGATAACATTGCATTGTATTTTTTCATGTCTTGAAAGCCACCACTCACTTACACATGCATCGATTTTGAAATGTTGTATAGTATTACATCGAATAAAAGAAAAAAACAATAGTTAGGGTAAGGTTTGTTTAAATAAGTTTGTTGTTTCGTAGTCGAGTGAGATGCCCTTTTTAATAATAATAATAATAATAGTTCTTTATTTCAGACTGAAATGTCCATATAAGGAGAATACAAAAGGAATCACCTGAAAAATTCTCTCAGTCCCTGGGATATATGCTTTTTGCTCAAAAGTTTACAATTTAAAAAAAAATACACACCAGAGGAAAAAAATTACAAAAGATACAATTGCTTTCTCCAATGCTTAAAGAATATACTATCTGTCACTCTATCTGATGAACAGATCGCAACAAGTAAAACATTTCAAGCCTACACTTAAAACTGTACATATTACGCCTAATAACTTCACCTAGAGACATGACATGGTTTGTTGCGAACATAGCTGATGCACTACAAAATGGAGGAAGACCGAGAAGTCTTCTCCAGACGTTGTTATACATAGTTTTAAAGTTGTTCATCATTTTAACTTTCAAGTTCACCAAAGGATTGCAACAGTAAAGATTGCTACAATATGCCATAAATAATGCTTTCTTTACATTCGGACTACATACTTTAAATTGTCTGAGTAACATGTTTGCTCTTACACAAAAAGCACGTCTCTGTCTTGCGATATCCTCGTTGTCACACCCATCACAACATATTACATGTCCAAGATAGGTGTGCACAGAAACAAAGTTAAATTTGTTACCATTAGGTTTTACTGAGGGTATTCGTGGAATGTTCGTTTTCCTCCCATTGAAAAGCATGCACACAGTCTTATTAGCATTATAAATTATATCATATTCCTTGCCATACACTTCACATATCCTGAGAAGATGGCGTAAGCCCTTCACACTTGGACTGAGTAAAGTCATATCATCAGCGTAACCTAAAGTGTTAGCACTGACACCACACATAGTAAAGCCAACATTGCATTTACAGAGCTCATTGATGAGATCATCAATATAGACATTAAAAAGACGGAGAGAGTACTCCCCCTTGTCTTACACCGTTAAAAGCAGAAAACCACTCTGATATAACATTGCTCCATTTCACAGAAAACAGTTGATTTCTGTACCAATAGTACAATATTCGTACAACATATAAAGGAACCTTCTTGTCGATGAGCTTTTTGCCCAATTTAAAGTGATTAACTCTGTCAAAAGCGTTAGATGCATCAAGGAAGCAAGTAACCACAGATCCTCCATTACTGGTGTAATAACTAACGATTTCTTTAAATGCAAATAAACACATGTCAGTGGAATGTTTTCGTTTAAAACCAAATTGTAAATAGTGTGAATTAATAAATTCCTCACAACGTGACAGTAAAATGTGTTCAAAGACTTTCGAGAAAACAGTTGCTAATGCTATCGGACGGTAATTGCCGGCATCACTGGTAAGTTTAGTTTTGTCCTTGATAATGGGGACTAAGATTACCTTTATAACCTCACTTGGCAAATAACCATGGACAATCATTGCATTAACACAACGTGTCAGAACAGGAATTTAGAGGAATCTGAAAATTTCAAATGCGCAGCAGTAATTCTGTCAATACCAGATGTCTTGCTATCCGGTAACTTTTGTATAGCATTAAGTACTTCCTCAGGAGAAACACACATATCAGAAGAAAAATTGACATATTTCATTTTCTTATCAATTTCAGTTTTGCAAGACTGGGAGTGGACAGAATTCAGAATCTCACTGAAATGCTTTTGCCACATGTTAACAATTTCACTCTCGCCTGTTACACCATCTACTGTATCTGAAAGTGGCGATTTTCTGCTATTTTGCTTTCTTACTTCATTCCAGAAATCTTTCTGTTTGTGACAATGAAGATTGTTTGCCATCTTATCAGCCCTGTTTTGATTTTCAAGCCTTTTACAAGCACGCAAAGCATACTTAAAACGAGCTCTAGAGGTTTTCATGACTTCAAAAAGAGGTCCCTCTTTAAGTTTACCCCTATTGACCCACAATAAAAACATGGAGCGGGCATAGTCATGACACTCTTTTACAAAATCATTCCACCCTGGCACAACATAAATTTTCTGACGACTTTTACACTCAATGGCTTCTTTTGCAACACTATTCAACGCATCCACAATTATTATACTATTATAACATGTATCAATTGCCTGCAAATGTGAATGATCACTACAGTTCACATCCGTGCACATTAAACCTTCAGACAACTTGATCTTATCAATCTTGGCTTTAGTACACTGAGTATAGGCAGAAATATTCTGCCGTGACAGCTTTTTCCAATCAACACGAAAACTGCTTTGCTGAGAGGGGCAACGATTAAGTCTTCTATCGGCAGAAATGTTAAAACGAACATCTATTGAAACAGGAATGTGGTCAGAGCCTATAACATTGTAGAGATTCGAAACAGAAAGCACATTGCTATGAGAGACTTAATATACAATGGTCGATCCATGAAGTGCTACCATGAGCATCGCTAATATAAGTAAACGTACCGGAATCTTTGCCTAGCAAATCAACATCAGAAATGACATAGCCAAACTGCTCACAATACTCCATCAACTCACGGCCAAATCCTGTATCAGTAGTTACATCAGCGTTTAAATCAACGACTGTCATCAAAGTCAAGAATTCTTACAAGGCTACCTAGAGATCTACGCCAAAGGATTGCAACACCCCCGTAAGGTCTACCGATACGGAGTTCAGAAGAATCAAATACAGATAACCCATATGACATAAAATCAGGATGAATGTCATGTAAAATTGACAACTCCTCTTTGGCAAGCCAATGCTCCTGTAAAAGACAGATATCATGACTTTCACACAATTCACACACTGAATGAAAACGAGATTCACGGATCTACAATTATACGTTACAATACGTAAACTTGTTTTGTGTTCCGTCATGTTTTCTAAGACTTATAATATTTTCTTACAAGAGTATCCTGAGGCCAATTTAACGGATCTAGCGCAGCACGAATGTCTACATCCGACAGTTCAACCATGAAGGATGCATAAGTATCATATTTTGTTTTCAGTTTCGTACACTTAACACTTACGCCAAATTTATCTGCAGCATATCGTTCAACATCTTCAGATGGTGTTGTTGGATGCAACCGCGACACGAAAACTGTACATAACCCCCGTAAGCCAGCTGCTGTACTTGGTGCAGTGCCTATCATAGGTTGCTTTCTCTTCCGCTCTCCTCGCTGAAAAAGAATGAAATCCTCGCTTTCCGCCCTGGAGACTTGTGAATTGTCACACGTACGAAGACGGTTGTCAGGTACTGGTTTAGCCACCACTTGTGAGTAAAGAGCTTTCACAGATGTATTCCCCTCAAAGTCGGCATTTGTATTGACGTTGCTCGTAAGATCGATATCGTCTTTGTCCGTCGTGCGCTGGGATTTAACACCTCGCATCCTGGGGTTTTCATCCTTTAGAGTCATGACATCATCAATTAACACCATGACTGTATCATCAGCTTTCTGAATTTGTGACTGCTGTTGCATCTGGACGGACTTGATAGTATTGATCTCATTGCGTAATTCTCGAATTTCTCTCAGCAAGCCAGTAACATCAATATGCGTAATGTCAACAAGGGGAAGTTTCGATAAATTTTAGCAACAAAATTGGGCATTTCTTCTTCATCTAGCTGCTGCAATAGATTGTAAATATCTTGCAAATTGTTCTGCTTTTTATGTTGTCCTTGCCGGCGAATATATCTCGTATCGGTTGCACAAAGAAATGCCGTAGATAGATCAAACAGCAATTTCTTCGCAGACTCAACATCATTGTCATCATAAAAATCAGCACACACTTTCAAAAGTGGCTCCATGGGCATGATGTCCATTTTGCAAACTAAGAAGCAAAGGAGCTCGTTTATCACAATGTCATGAGTTTGATTGATACCTGCATCAACATTTGGCTGGCCACAATAACTTCCAGCACATCTCTCATATCTGAGTAATCAGCAACACCACTGCAGCCACTTTGACGTTCCCGGTCACCAATCTGGTTATCATTTTGAGCGATTCTTCCACCAGAACCAAAACGTTTTTTCTTACATTTTGGACACAACAGTAGATCCCCTTGGCTTAGTTCAACACTACTTGAGGTTACCTTACAGTCTTCGCACTGTCGTGGCATATCTATGCAAATTGGGGTCCAACAAAGAAGAACGACTGCTGACAAACTCAGGAAAAAGTAAATCTTCTGAAATCCTCACCAACTCCAAAAATCCCTACCACAGGTACCGTACTACATGCAGCATGAATTCACAAACATCTCATCGGTAGATTACTCTTTCGTAGGTCCCATGTGTCATAAAATTCAGCAATTTTGCGGGAACACACAGGCGCGATGTCTACACCTCGCCGATATGCAAATTCATCCTTTTGATGAGTTGCGCAGCCATGAGACAAAGTGCAGAAATATCGCAAGATATATCACAATGCATATACTTGATATCTACCCGACTTTGTGTAATAAGTCCTCTATCGTATATACGTATTTAAGAGAAGATTATTTTGTTCAACAAAAGCAGTCGACCTTTCTTGCTTTTCGATGTATTCATATAATTTTGTTTGCAATGGGGTCGTTGGTGAACGTGCAATTGTGATAATTCTTAATTTGACGATGCCACTCATCGTTCTTCATAAATGTACTGTGTGCACCATTTTAATTTTGAGGATATTTGATATAAAGTAAAACAGCATGAGTGAAATTATTATGGAGAGGAAAAAATTGGTGCGTTCCATTTTTTCCGAGATATAATTGACATTTAATGAAAGTTGAGTGGTCCATCAGCCAGTGAGTCAAATTGAAATTAGCTGTGGCCTGCCTACCTGACTCACTTGGGTCACTATGGAAACAAGCATTTCCATTTAGCTACTTCAAACCCCTCAGCAATTCAAGGCTAGACCATATTTAAATTGTAGTAAGCGGGTCACCTGCCCCTTATTGTACTATCCTGAATAAAACTACGCAAAGTTTGTGTTAATTTGAACTACACGGAATAGCAAAGACATATCCAACCTGACGTTTTTTTTTCAAGGGTAGTAATGTTTTATGCCTTATTGAAATTGTTGCAGCAATTCTGCCCATATGCCGTTAATTACAAAAGTTTATTTTTTTACAAATAAGCAATGAATTACCAAGACTTTGCTAAATGCTTAAATGTATCACACTGCAATCTTAAATGTTTGAGCTCATTTGCACATGCATCGGTAAATTGATTTTGGATCTACATCCCCTGACGGTAACAGGGAACTAACAATGCAAATTAGCAGTCCATCAATAAGTGCGACGCTGCTTGTCATACATTGTCATACGTAACTTATTTTGTATTGTTTTGCATTCACTTATGTCTTACATTTGTGCAATCGGTTTATCGGTATGAAAAACGTCAAACGAGTAATCTCTAACCCAGTTACTTGTTGATTTCCCGTTACGGTACGGTCTTGTCTGACCAATTCTTTACTAAAATGCCGACCTCTAAATGTGAGCCATTAATATTAGTATGGTCTCGAGATGTTTGAGGGAACGGATGTGACTATGTTTTTTCTATTTTTCCACTGATCGTTTATGTCAGTCGATTATAGCAATACTATAAAGGAATAGTCGGCAGCGAATAGTTATGCCTATAATTACGTCATCGTCTCTTCAGGGGCGTTTCAATCTTATGCATCTCACAAGAAAAATGAAATTGTAAGACAATTAAGCAGTTGCAAAACAACTCAATTTTTTTCAAATCGTTTTTCACCTGCCCCACCCTCCCCATACATAGAAACTACCATGGAAAGATAAACAATCAATCGACCCAACTTGATGCTGCAGAGAGTTACAAAGACATCTCAAAATGGTATAGATGACGTGATAGTATAACGAAATGGGAAACTCATATGTAACAATTTAAATTCAAGAGGTTTACACATACGGAAAACATAATAGAAATGCTGTGACTTTATCATTGCCAGGTTGAAATGGCTTTGGATGTAGAGTTTTCGATTCCTATGTTTCTCAAGAGAAAATTGAAATACTATGTTCGGAAGGAAAAGATCAAACAAGATGACAAGTTACAAGAGTTGTTGTATAACTCTCGGGCAGGAACAAGTGCTCAATCAGTCGCCAAAGGTTTAAGAATATATCAGGTAAGTAGAAGCCTAAATCGTCCACTTTACTTTTATTTTGCTCATACCGATGTATACGGTCGTCAGAAACCGATCCGTAATTTTCATAAGAACCATAATTTATGAGCGTAGTAAGGATAAAGTGCTCGTCGGAATTTTAGGTGCCACGTAGTCTAAATATAAAGTAAATTTCTTCAAATATATTAATACAATGTAAACTAAACTACATACACATAAAGTTCCGTGCGCCACTTCGACCTAAATGCAGGTAAGAAGTTCTATAAGTGAGCTTTTTTTTAATGTCAGCACATTGGGACAAACTGAGAACTTCCAATTATGTCCCCATACAGATGAAATGCAGGCACACTTAATTTTCAGCACAAGATTTACCACATCCTTATTATAATCATAAAAATATAATGAAATTAAATGCAGCTTACAAGTACCTCAGGCGAGCTTTGCTTTAATGTTGACACTTTGAGACGAAGTGGGAACTATATCAATATCAACATTACAAAATATTACGAAAAGATAATGTCATTTCTAAAATCATTTTGGTTTTATATCAGGTTTGACCTTCCTTTCTGCTCTGAATACTTGACAAAATTACCGGACGTGTACGAATTATACTTGGTAGACTAGGTTCCGGTGCGTCTAATGTAGTTTAAGATATAAAAGGGGAATGCGGCCTGTTTCAACACCTTGCGGCCATTCTGTACATGTCTGCGCCATACAGACGAGTTGTAACGGAGTTTGCTTTAGTTTGATGCATGTATATGTACAATAAACATTACTTACCTAGATTTGTTTCCTGATTCATTACATACAGCTGATATTTTTGTGATGGCAAAATAAAATTGGATCATCTTACTAATATAGCAAGGCTGGGTAGACATTTAAGAAATTACATTCATGCTACGATAACAAATTGTTTTAATTCAACTACATTAATATCAAACTAAAGAGTTTTGGTTGCTTAGGTGACTAAACTGCCCATTTTTAGCAAATATACAACCAAATCAAACAATCTTGATGCTTTGGCAATAGTGCATATAATTTGAAGCGGATTGTAGGAAATTGCTTTCAGTTAGCCATGGTTTATGGCTTGTAGGAAACTTCCGCAAAACTGCAGCTGTCTCCCAAAATTTACATGCTCACAAAAAATATGCAGTGCCAAAACAATAGGACTTAGCTTCAATATTGAATCAGACATTGCCATTAAGTGGACGCCACTTTGATAATTAGAAAAACCTATACAATACAATATTTTGTTCATTGTCTAAAATGTCACCAGGAACCCCACAATGAAGGCATTGACAATCAAGAGTCTCTTACTGCTACTGTCCAAAGCCTGCAACAACAAATCGGCAATGTTGAAAGCAAGTTGAATGAAATTATGCAAAGTCTAAAAACTGCATTTAAAAAAGAAGAGAAGAAAAATGATGGTGATGCCAAGAAATAAAAGATCGTACCAGCTATATGTCGGGAAAATCTAAAGGTCAAGATTTCTATCAGCTTTATCTCAAGACAAAAAAGTTTAATTTGATAACATTTTCAAGGAGCAAAAAAGACATTAACCATGTCAATACTCCGTCAAACCAGAATTAATAAGGACCGTAGACTAAGAACGTTAACTATGGCTGATTTAGAAAATACACAATCATAGTTTATCAAAACTCGAGTATAAATGGTAACCTTTCTCATTTTGTAGAAAAGTAGAACGAGTGATTAATGAACATTGTTTTGTAAAAAAGGTTAGGATTCCTACCATAGAAAGACGGTATTTTACTCAGTAGATAGTTAAGCCAGCCATTACCACATGTAAAATTAGTATTTTATCATATTCGTGTGTTACTGGGGAAACATGTGTTATTCTTCATTGTGCTATTTGTCTAAATCATAATTTCTCAGTTAACATTTTTGTTCATAGCCCGTTTTGATTTATATTGAAATATTAAGTACTATTTTATGGTTTTAATGTTCTCAAACTTATTCAGTATGTGATGTATGCATCTACAGCTGCACCAATGTAACAGTGCTGTGTATTTCTATCGTCATCGGAATATCCAGTTGTAATGTGTGCACTTTGTAACTATATAATAGCAATGTATAATGTTGGGTGAAATGAAATTAAAATTAAGAAAGAAGACATTGCCCAACATTGTCTCTATATATCTTTAGCTCTAAAACACAAATTGAAATATGGTTTGTCTTACAATGAGTACAATGCAGCTGTCGACGTTTTTGTAATTGATTATAAAACAGTTCAATGTTCTAACACTGTTGTATATAAAAGTAGATTTGTTTACGATTATTAAGAAGAATGCTTAATTATGAAAACATTCTTTAAAACGCAACCCACAAATGTCAAATTGCGCTGCACGTGTACATAAAAAAGAAAGATAAAGAAACTACAATAGCAATCTAAGAGAGGGAAATGTAACCACAATACCACAAATCAAATATAGTACTGGTTAAAAGGTTTTTAAAGTGACCTTTTACAGGAGGAAATATTGCTTGCAAACAAAAGGTATTACTGATTAAAGACATTGGTTTTCAAACCGTGCTTGAAAGACTCAACGGTCCTTACAAAACCGATCCCAAGTGGAAAAAGTTCCACAACGATCGAGCGCACACAGGAACGATATCCGTCTGTAAACCTTGGTAAACTTGCTGCGGCGTGGAATAAGACATTAAATGGTCTATGCTGAAATGAGATCTCTAGCTGGAACATGGTGATCGATCAGCGCCGTCAAACACATTTCAGTGTACTTCATTCATTTAAAAGTAATCTACAGAATCTTAACATACGTTTCAACAGGCAGTAAATGTAATTCAACAAGGAGTGCTTGCTTTACAGTAGATTTGGCGCTTATCCTACTGACCCTAATGTTGTACTATAAATTTCACCTAAGAATGTTATTAGTTAGTCAAGAGACTGTCTATAGGCAAAGGTGTATTTCAAACATTTAAGGTTTGATATTTAACTATAGATGTGGTATTCTACTCATTGGTTTGCCAGCAATGGCTACATGTAACACATGATCAACACGTATAGGATATTGCATTTCATTATATTTTGGTGTGTTTTTTGTGAAATATTTGTTGTGATATATTGTACGATTCACCAGATAATTATTAAATTCAAATCTGTTTACTAGCTCAGTTCGATATATTCAAACTGCATGTAATATTATATGGTTCTACATTCTTAATATTTTAAGTATGTGATGCATGTACAGCTAGCACCAATGTAAACAGTGTGGTCTATAGTCCTATTTTCACCGACCTCACTAATATTGTCTTGCATACGCAAATTGTGAGTATGGGACCCACGATATGTTATCTAACACAAACATATGAATAGTAATTACACCTATAGGTAAGTACACTTGAACTTGAAGCTAAGCGTGACCACGTCAGGTAACAAAAGATAAAGTTCCATATGAATGACCGCTACTCTAGCTACTCTACCAGCTGTAATTAGTTCAATTAGATGGCATCTCTTCTATAAGACGCACAGTTCTTCATGTAGGATCGCACAGAGAGGGATCCATACACACAGTGTATTAGCGAGGTCAAGTGAAAGCTGCTGTAGTAAAGGGGAATGCTTGCCATTACAGCTTGTTTTCTTTTCTCCAACTCAAGGAGATCAAAGAGGAAAATGTGTTATTCTATGATCTGTACGAATCTTAGCTGCTTATTTCTGTTTGATCAGGAACAGTTGATTGTTGCAACATGATCATTATTGTATCCTGCCGTAATTTTCTTTGCATCTTTACCATGATTTTGGTGCTTATAAGGACAGACAAATAATCCAATATTGCAAATATCACATTGCCATGACCAATTTAGAAATAACTTTATTTTAAAATTTGTCTGTGATGGTCTTTATTTCTTCTTGACATTTATCTTCATCAAAGGTGGTTCTGAGCTTAAAATCAGCTCAGGCTGTTATTCAAGAATGTTTGTTTACAACAGAGGTAAAGTATATCCCACCACACTTTACTGCTGATGCTAATATGAACACGATTGGAACAATTGGGGTAACTGGATCTTCATAATTTTAAAATTTCTCAGAAGTGTTAGGTCCCCGATAGCTGAATGTTGCAATATTGAAAATTACTCATAAAAATAAGTGTGTAACTTTAAAGAAAAGCAGATGAGCTTACATTTGCAGATTAAACCGACATTACTTCACCGTCCAATTATCCCAAATTAGTTCCAATCGTGTTTATGGCTTAAATTTTGATTTAAAAATTGCAAAGGAAAAGCCTGGAAGATGAACGCTGTAAGATTTAATTTTGAAACTTATGAGATGAAGATTCATCTTGAATCAGAAATTTCTCCCTTCAATGTTATACGAGTTACGAGTTACGTTTAACACCATTGGAACTAATTTGGGATAATTGGATCTTCATATATTTCAAATTTCACAAAAGTGTTTGCTGTCATATAGCTGAATGTTGCAATATTACAAATTAGCCATAAAAGACAAGTGTGAAACTTAAAAAGAAAAGCAGATGAGCTTACATTTGCAGATTAAAACGACCTTACTTCAGCATCCATTATCCCAAATTACTTTCAATCGTGTTGTTTACAGATAAAAATATATATTATACATTTTAGCTTTCAAATTTTACTGGAGAGGTTGTACTTTATTCAGTGCTTGACCATGCATATTATTTCCTCAGGTATTTTCTCTGCTATCTTTCAGCTGAGTATCTCTTAACATGATTGGAACTAATTTGGATAATTGGATTTTCATATTTTTTAAATTTCTCAAAAGTGTTAGGTGCCATATACTTGAATGTTGCAATTATACAAATTACTCATGAAGACAAGTGTGTAATGTATAAAAAAAGCAGATGAGATACATTTGTAGATTAAATCGGCATTATCCCAAATTAGTTCCAATCGTGTTTCTTATAATTCATTGTATTTTGACACTACCTTTTAAATACAATCACGAAATAAAATATATGTTATTATAAATCAAACCTATTCATGACCTCTACATATAAATAAAGGCACCATGTCGTGATATACCTATATAGGTAAAGTCGAACAATGCTACTATCCGATTCAATGTTTTGGACTTAGCAGCATTCAATAAGATCAGAACACTGACCCATTTGGTCATTATTTTATTTCAAACCACATTTTCAAAGCTTTGTGTAGAGTTTAGATTGATAATTAAATCATTGAGGGACAAAGCACTTAACTGCATGAACTGTAGGTTTTAATTTTTACATGTTGAACACTTGTGTATTTCTACATTTAGTATATTCACTTCAAATTGGATGGATGGATGGACAGTAAATGGTGTTTGGGAAATTCCATTTTTAAGGCCTCAATCTGGCGGTGACGAAGTAATTAAAGTTTTGTAGGTTGGATGACCATTGAGCCTAGTGTGTATTTTTATATTATTGCCTAAAAACTGTGGCTTAGGGGCTGAGAAGACTGGTGTCTGTCTGATGAGAAATAGCAAATGGTTTCATGTCATGCAGGGTAGCTATCCATGTATCAAGCTTCGTTGTTTTATTTCATGCCTATGAATTTCAATATCATGTATTTACCCCCTGGCATGACAACAATCATTCATTCTGAGACTCTGACACCATGTCATCACTTTGGTCAATATACCTGGTGAGCAGGACAGATTTATAAATGAAATTTTGTCAAGTGTGTAGATACGTATTTGCAAAGCAACGAGGACTAATCATACATTTATGACCACATATTAGAAACAAGCGACCCAACGGCCGATATAGCTCCGCTCTGTTATGTAGGGAATAACTATTTTGACACATGCGATGGTGAAGAAGTGGAAATCTTTGATTGCTCATATCAGTGGCCAGAAAAATATGGCAAAAATAGCTGCAAAAATACACAATTGAAGATTTCATCATAATTTGAACATATCACATTAAGATCATCCCTAAGAACATGTCAACCAAACCTATCTGAGGAGTAGTTTTTTTGAGAATCACATTTTCTGACCAAAATTGGCAAAAATTGTCCCAAAAAATACAAAATTGCAGATTTCATCATACTTTCAATATATCATATTAAAATAATCCCTTGGAACCTGTATACCAAATATCAGAGCTATCAGACATGCAGTTTTTGAGAAACAAATTTTTTGACGACAAATGGCAAAAATTGCCCGAAAAATACAGATTTCATCAGAATTTCAATATATCACATTTAGTTCATTTGAAGGACCTGCACACCAAATTTCAAAGCTATCAGACGAGTAGTTGTTGAGGAACACATTTTTTGACCAAAAAAGCAAAAATTTTCCCAATAATACAAAATTTCAGATTTCATCAAAATTTCAATACAAAACACTTAGTTTATCTGTAGAAACCTGTATACCAAATTTCAAAGCTATCAGACGAGCCCTTTTTGAGAAACAAATTTTTTGACCAAAGGTGACAAAATAACCTTAAAAATACAAATTTGCATATTTCTGCACAATTTGAAAATCTGAAATAGATTATCGCTAGGGACCTATATACCAAATATCAAAGCTATCTGACATGTAGTTTGGAGAAGATTTTTAAAGATTTGTTGACTAAAAATGACAAAAAATGCCTTAAAAATACAAATATGCAAATTTTACCACGATTTGAACAATCTTAATGAAGTCACCCTAAGTAAACTACACAATTGGAACTAATTTGGGATAATTGGATGGTGAAGTAATGTCGATATAATCTACAAATATTATCTCAGCTGCTTTTCTTTAATTATTAAACACTTGTTTTTATGAGTAATTTGCGATGTTTCAACATTTAGCTATATTGCACCAAAAACGTTTGAGAAATCTGCAAAATATGAAAATCCAATTATCCCAAATTAGTTCCAATCGTGTTAAACTGCATATCAAGTGTCAAAGCAATCGGACATGCGGTTCCAGAGAAGACGATTTTTGACCAAAAGCAGCAAAAAATGCCCCAAAAATACAAATATGCAAAGTTCCCCACAATTTGAACAAACTTAAGTGAGGTCACCCCAAGTGAACTGCACATGAAATTTCAAAGCAATCGGACTTGTGGTTTCAGAGGAGAAGGCAATTGTTGAAGGCCAACAGACGACGACGGACGACAACGGAAAATCATCTTATTGATAAGCGGAGCTAAAAGATGTAGTCAATGATCCTGACAATTTTGAAGAGAATGCCTGATAATTGATTTTGCTGAATTCTACTTTAAATTACTAATGGCATATTTAGGTACATAAGGTGCAAAATTACCGACCATCTCCAAAATTTACGGGTTCAACATGAGAATTCCAACCATAGAATATGCAGTAATACATTGCAGCAGCTTATCTACTGCTGATCAAATACATCTTTATAATTCATTGCACAGTTCTGTAGGAATAGATGCGTAAGAGCAGTTATTTATCAAATACCGAAATGATATCATTATTGCACAAGTAGACCACAGGATCTTCTAAGGCACTGTGTATGGTAATGAGGTTGAAACCATCTTGGAGACACATATTCAGATTCTCGAATTTTTTACGATTCTTTTCTGATCTGCCACTTGTGAGGGCTTGTTACAACCGATAACGTAATAACTAAGGTATAACGTATCAAACCCAATAACGTAGTAAACTGTGACCGATAACGTAGTAACTAACCGATAACGTATCAAACCCGATAACGTGGTAAAAATTTACCGATAAGTAGTAATTTTTCCTAAACCGATAACATATCAAAAAATTTACTGATAACGTATCAACGAACCAATAATGGATTAAATCAACTGATAATGCAGAAAAGTCAACCAATGCTGCATCAAAACAACCAAAAAACGTATCAATTGACCGATAACTTATCTGATCAAGAATGCGATGGAGTGTGATAGATCGATCGATTGATAGATAGATAGATAGATAGATAGATAGATAAATAGATAGATAGATAGATAGATAGATAGATAGATAGATAGATAGATAGATAGATAGATAGATAGATAGATAAAGATAAAAGATAGGTCGATCGATCGATCGATAGATTGATAGATCGATCTATCGATGTTCGATAGATGATCGATAGATCGATCAATAGATCAATCAATGATCCACGATCAATCTATCTATCGATATATAAATTAATGGGTAGATCGAGCAATAGAAAGATGGATCTATCAATTCGATAGAAACACACCAATCAATCGATAGATCGATCGATAGAATGATCAATCTATCGATCGATCGATTCAATAAATTGGTCGAGAGATAGCTAGATAGATCGATCGATAGATCGATCTGTTATCACACTGTGTGGTACTTAATTTTCTTTTCTTTCTATTTATTTGATTATAAGGAATTCAACTGAACAATGAGTCAAATTACCTGTAATTTAGTCAAAGGATGAGAGTTACATTGTTAAGATTTGTCATTTTGATATACTGACGTTGTAAGTAACGAAATTTTACTATCGGTCTTGTTGAAAACTTTTTTTCTAACACTCACATGTGTGTTTTATCATCCTGCAGGAATACTTATTAATTAGGGCTGATTTCCAAATTGATTGAATTGGAATCCTGATGTCTGTTAATATCATGAAAACAGTATACTCCAACTATATGTACTCTTAAGGTATAACTGGTTGATTATGAAAGCACGAAAGATACACGATCATTTATATTCGGCTAAGTTCCATTTATTAATACTTTATTGGTTGATTGATATTTTATTGGTTGAATTGATGCATTATCAGTCGATTTGAATCTTTATTCTTTGACTTGGCAACGTTATTAGTTGATTTGATACGTCATCGGTTGATTTGACACGTTATTGTTCACTTGGCTACATAAGGTATCGATCTATCTATCCATTCGTCGATCGATCTATCTATCTAAAGATCGATATATTATATATAAAGATTTATCAATCATTCTATTAATAGATCAGTCAATCAATCAAGTCATTCAATCACACCATCGATAGAAAGGTCGATCGATTTATAGATCAATCATCGATCGATAAACCTTCGCTCGATTGATTGATCTATGGATAGATCGATAGATCGATCGAGGATAGATGTATCCCCATGAATATATTCCGATGAATCACTTGATCCAATACGTTATCAGTTGATTTGATACTTGATCGGTAAATTTGTTGATACGTTATCGGTAAGGAAAAATTGCTAAGTTATCGGTTAGAAAAAATTACTACATTATCGGTTCGTTACTACATTATCAGTTGATTTGATAAGTTATTGGTAAATTCTTGCTATGTTATCGGGTTTGATATGTTATCGGTTAGAAAAAATACTACGTTATAGGTTCGTTCTACGTTATCGGTTGATTTTGATACGTTATCGGTAACTTTTACCACCTTATCGGGATTGATACGTTATCGGTTAGTTACTATGTTATCGGTTGTAACAGGGCTCCTTCTAAGGTCTTTGAGTAAGAAAAGTTCTCACCATCTTAGTTTTTGCAAATCAAAAATATCATTTTCCCTATAGAGTGATGGCGCCATTTTGAATTTCAAATATTGGTAAATGTCATTAAATTTTTTTTCTCTAGTACCAAACTTTATACACTGACAAAGTTTTTCACTACTGAGGCGCATATTACCTTAAATGCTTCAGCCTTATGACAAAAACCAAGAACATTGATTCGAATATTACAAATTTTAATGCTTTCACAAAACTGTTGCTATACACGAACATTATAAATGCCATACTGTAATACAATATATCACTGGATAACCATTGTAAAAGTTTCCATTTTAACTCTGAACTGTCCTGTAACATCACTATGGTGCATTTTCTGCAAAATGCCACTTTGTTGTAAAATCTCACTAGAGAGAGATCCCTGACAATTAGTTTTAGACATTAAATATGAGAATGAAATGATCAATTTATATTAGAAGGTCTTGAAATTGCACTATCATAAAAATAATCTACCCTGAAGAATTGTCATAGAGTTTACATTGCAATTACTTTTGTGATAATAAGTTCATTTGAATTCATTATCAACTAAATCGAGAGAACAGCCATCAAAATAATCGATATTCATGAAAATTTTCTTAAAGGAAAAGTCTAACTCCATTGAATTTAAATGTATGTAGACAGCACGAATGAATTTACATTTCATTTTTTTTAAGAAGATAGATCAAAGTTGATATCAACAAAAACTCTATTTTGAAGTAAATGGCACTTTGAGTAAAAAATAAGAGTATATTACATTACATAAATGAATTGATTGTTGACATGCATAAGCTTAGTCAAAATATGTATATAAAAATACAATATGGAATTATTTACTTTGCAGTTTAATGGAAAAATACAGTTTGCAGTAGTGCAAGGATGGTACTTTAATAAAACAATGAGATACTCTTGTGTAAATTCCGTCTTATTAACACCTGCTCATCACAAGCATCCAGTGAAGCAAAAATATTGAGATCAGATACACCTTTGTGACTTGGAGTCAAAACTGGCAATTATCATGGCCGCCTGGTTCCTGTAATATGAATTCTCTTCACCAATGTTATTGTAGGAAATTTGAAAGGTGAATTTTGTAAATTCATCAATTCAATAATTCAAGTTATTTCATTCACAATTTTGCAGACAATTCTAATTTCATCACAAGTCATTGACTGCAGACTTCCCCAGTTTGGACCAACTTTAATTTTGACTGGTAGTACCACAGATAACTTCATAGCCCTTTGAATGAATGCTTTTTTTCACCAGATGCTTCACAGTATGTACAACAAGTCATCGTTGATGACACAGTCCCCGCTTGTCCATTTTGTTATAATCATTGGTGTCTAGGTAGCTGTGGTCTAGGTCGCTGTGGAATGACATTGATGCAATGGGTGCATCAGGCCTGTGACTTGCATAATAAAGTAATCTGAGGAACATGTAATAAATGACTCATCTCTGCCGGTAATGAACCACTGAAGGAATTTTTGATTACATCACACATAACGATGCCCTCACTGCCTCTAGTGTCATGACGGCACATACTATACACATGGTTTGTGGAATTTTCGAAATGCTATGGGATTGGGTATGTTGTTGTAATCAGCCATTTCGGATCATATAATGAAACAATTTAATGTGCACAAGAATGCAGCCATAGTATTTTATCTTCGTATCACGTTTGAACAAAATCAGTCCATCGAGGGACAGTGACCTATGTTTATGTTTCAAAGACATAAAAAATCACACCAAAATTGAAATCAAATGGCTGTCTCTTGACCATATGGATCATAGCACAAAATTAGTAGACATGCATATGTATGCCATAGTACTTTATCTTTGTACCAAGTCTCAACAACATTGGTTAAGAAATATTTGCATATGATTAAGAGATATTGGAAAAAAATTTACAATCTGGCAGCCATATTGGAACATGTCACGAAGTAAATTGACATGTATGCCATAGTGCTTGATCTTTGTGCCAAGTTTGGACAAAATAGGTGTAATGACCTTTGAATTATGCTTCAAAGACATGCAAAATTCCAACAAAATGGCAGTTCTGCAGCCATATTGGATCCTATTGCAAGGTTAATTGATACATGCATATGCATGCCATAGTACGTGCTTTGCCTTTGTGCCAAGTTTGAACAAAATCGGTTCAAGGATGTTTGAGTTACGGTTCAAAGACATGAAAAAATCGCAAAAAAATGGCCACCTGTCAGCCATATTGGATCATTTCACAAAATAAATTGGTATTCATATGAAGGCATACTGTTTTGCTTTTGTGCCAAATTTGAACAGAATCGGTTCAAGATGTCTGAGTTATGGTCCATAGACATGAAAAATCGCAACAAAATGGCCGCCTCACGCCCATATTGGATCGTATCGCAATATAATTTGACATGCATGTGTAGGCCATAGTGTTATGCCTTTGTGCCAAGTTTGAACAGAATCAGTTCGAGGATGTTTGAGTTATGGTTCAAAGACATGAAAAATCGCAAACAAAATGGCCGCCTCGCGGCCATATTGGATTTATCGCAAACCCATTTGACATGCACATGTAGGCCATAGTGTTATGCCTTTGTGCCAAGTTTGAACAGAATCTGTTCAAGGATGTCTGAGTTATGGTCCAAAGACATGAAAAATTGCAACAAAATGGCCGCCTCGCGCCCATATTGGATTATATCGCAAAATTATTTGACATGGATATGAAAGCCATAGTGTTATGCCTTTGTGCCAAGTTTGAACATAATCTGCTCAAGGATGTCTGAGTTATGGTCCAAAGACATGAAAAATTGCAACAAAATGGCCGCCTCGCGCCCATATTGAATTATATCGCAAAATTATTTGACATGGATATGAAAGCCATAGTGTTATGCCTTTGTGCCAAGTTTGAACATAATCTGCTCAAGGATGTCTGAGTTATGGTCCAAAGACATGAAAAATCGCAACAAATGGCCGCCTCGCGGCCAAATTCGATCGTATCACAAAATAAATCGACATGCATCTGTAGGTCATAGTGCTATGCCTTTGTGCCAAGTTTGAACGAAATTGGTTCAGCAGTGTCTGAGAAACTGTTGATGACGGACGGACGGACGGACGGACGGACACACACAGACGGGACCCAATCTATAAGTCCCCGCCGGACTTCGTCCGCGGGGACTAATAATGAAAATTATAAGAAACTGTGTATTACTGAAGTTGTACAAAGTCAAAGAAAAGAAAGAAGAACATTGCAGTATTGTAAAATCTGGCGGGGACCATGAAAATAGTCTAAAAGGACTAGTCGAGTTCATGGCCCATGAGTATACTAATAATTATTCAGTTCAAGCTTAAGTGTGATGGGGGATAGAAACAAACAGTTTTAATGTAGATTCAGTAAGTGATGTTTCAATGCGGACTTGAAAACTTGTCTACTTGACAATTGTTTGAGATAGTCAGTCAGGGATTCCAGTGTTTCACATCACAGCTGCATACCTAATGTTATGTTGTGAAATTGTCAATTTGAGCACGGAATACGAAAATTTTCAACTTGTGTTAAACGTGTTGGATACGAGTGCTTTGGAATATCAAAGTAGTGTTCAACTGTATGAGGAAGATTGTTCTGTTTTAAATCATAAACAAACATACAAGTACAATATTTACTCATTTTTTAGATATCTAAAATATTCAGTTAGTAAAACAGAGGTTCGGAATGAGCAATAAAATGAGAAAAGGTGATTGAGCGAACAATCCCTTTTCCATTTCCATCCTGACCACCTGTGCTACTTGAATTGTGTCCTCCTGGTTTACTTCATAGATCAGCTCATCATGGAGCTGCAAGACCAGGTAGCCTCCAGAGGGATTGCTGACACCTGATGTATTCAACCTCCTGCTTCGGCGTCTTTGAGGCGAGGCATCTGTGAGGAGTTATACATACGAGATTTAATGACCAATTAGGATAACAAGACACACAAAAGTACCAGTAGACTTCACTAGCAGATAGACTTTTTGAAAACAAATACGCATACATTCACTACAGGCAATGACTCAATATGATTTGATTTGCATGTTTTATAGGGTGCAATATATATACGTATATTAATTAACATTTATTTGCATATGCAAATAACACTGGATAATACACTTTGCATAAATGAATATATTATGACACTCACTCATTGGATGCCCTTTATGGTACAGCTCAAGAGGATGCCCCATACAAGATTTTCAGCCAAAGATAGAATCAAACTTTTTTCATAGCACAGGATAACCTACCTATTTCTGAATGACATTTTACCCTGTGTGGCCTCCTTGTGTCCTGAAAGACTTCAGCCAACTTCCTATCAATGCTGACCATGGCAATCTTGACCAGGTCAGCTGCCGATCCCTGAACGGTTGTGTTGACGGCCTGACGTTCGGCATGATTTTTGGAATGAAGGTTTGCATCGTGGATGGCTGGCAGGAATCTCTTCCTTCCCAGGATGGTCTGGACATAGCCATGCTCCTTGCAGAATGCAATGGTGTCTTTCATGTACTTCTTAAGGCCTGATGAAGAAAATGCCAATTAATTACTTTTCTAGGCAAACAAATTAAAGGTCATTTGGTCTTTAGTGATATGAAAATATCACAATACGACTTCTGATACCAGACACTTGACCATGGATACTCATCACTCTTAAGTAGAGTTGTAAGCATAAAACATAATATTAGTCTGAAAATTCAAACGTTCATGAAGCCTTAGTAAGCACCTATATTTGGTTCACAGTTGCATGTTCTAAGGCAGATATACACTACCACACAATCTAGAATTTCATCAGGGTATACAGTGTGCAATACACTGCCATTTTTTTGTCTTACATATGTCAAAATCTGCCAGGAATGAAAGCTTAACTGTTCCAGTAACTGTGATTTGACTCTAATAAATGATGTGAGTAATAAATACAGTGAGATGGATTTATTTTCAGATAACCTCTAAAGCATGTGCATTGGAAAATAATGATGAAAACTATTGTATCATAGCTTATTGTTATTTATTTACTATTTACACTTTTCGTCAAATGCCATTCTCTTTTGATCAATTGACTAAACCAAAGTATTGAGAATCTGACATTACGGGGGTTGAGAAAAGAACACAAAACAATGAAGTACAGAAATAATTTTATAAATAAAATTGTTGGTGTAAAGAAAATCAGGTCAGAGAGAAAGGGTTCTGATAATGAAATTCAAACACTCAAGAATTATAATTGTACCCATGTAGCCACAATCACATACAGTATGCCAAACATTACTTCAAACAATACATTATTTTGGAGCAGTGTATGGCATATGCAGGTATATTGCTATTTGACAACAAGATAGTGAAAGTCTCTTACCTGAGTATTTAGTTTTGAAACTCTCAATGAAATACCCAGCATCCTCTTCTCATACACCCTAACTGTTCACCACGGGCTTTTTGATCCAATGCCATATATCATACCATAACATACCTGTAATGAGATTAGAAAAGTGCACATTGCACTTCACATATTATGATTTTCTCATGAAAATGTAAAAAGATACATGTTCTATCAATTTGTTTGAAAGAATCTACTGATTCTCCGATTGAAAAAAGTTTAAAGGGGATGTTCATGTTCAGTGTCATGTGCTCCCAACAGAACAGTACTTCACCTAATTCACAGCTTATGAATATACGTTGTCTGACAACTGTGGCTGTATGTTGGTGACAAGATGGAACAAAGTTGCATTCACCAATGTGTACAAGCATTTTCTATAGTTGACTTAACAGAGTTATGACCGCCACACATTGATAGAATCGCTTATACTGTTATATTGTGGTGTGTTTAGTAGGGGATGGGGATGTTCGGTGTGACAAAGATCAGAATTACTGTGGAATATTGTGGATATTGGGAGCCTACTTCATAGTTGTCCGCATAAGCGTACTGTTTGGTCAGATAAACATTCTGTACTTCCCATAACTGCCTTTTTGTAACAAACTTTCCACTTTCATCTTAATGGCCAAAAGTTTGGATAAATGGTTGAATTCATTGTTTTTTGTGTACCCATAACCTCAAAATTCCAATAAAAGGAAAAGGAATTTCTAATGGATTGTCAAAACGGCATTTCCACTTACTTGTTTTGCCTGCTGTCTCTGTGTATTATTGACTTTTTCCAACAGACACTCCCTTCCACTCAGCAGCTATCATTTTGAAGACATCGCCCAAACTGTTGAGAACTTTAATCAACTTCCTGTCCTTACACAGGTGAGCTATGATACGCAGCTTAAGCTGTGAATAGTCAGCGGCTAGCATAACACCACCTGGTGCAAAAACATATTATGGGATGTTGGTCAACTGCTATTCACTCAGAGACTCACAAAAGTATCTGTACATAGAAAGATGAGAAGGTACCTAGTACAAGCACAAGTGCTTATAATCCAAACCTGGAAAAAATAAACTTTCTACTTTTTTGGTATTAGCACGTTGCTAACAACTAATTCAAGATTTATTGGCTTGACCTTTAAAACGTCATGGATATTTTCTTTTCGTTATCATGAATCTGACATTCCTTGGGGTCATAAATCATGCCCTATTCAGGTCACAGGTCATACATGTAAGACAATAATCATACATCGAAGATTGACATTTCAAGCCTCATTGTAAAATTTGTCGTGGAGAAATACTGGGTACCTTTGCATACCATTTGCATATTCAACACAACTAACCTGCGAAAGGGACAAATGCATGCCTCATGCTGACAAAGAACTGGTTGTCAGGGTTACCAGTACAGCTTGCAGACTGGGTTGGCCTTATCTGTTTTTTGCTTGATCTCGTTCTGTGTAGAGTTTTGCCATCTGTAAAGTGTGACCCACTGGTCTGAGTTGGGCTTTCACCAATCACTGTTAGCATCTCAATTTCAAAGTCTTTGGGAACTTTCTGCAGGTTAGCCTCCGACATTATTACTCTGCCTGTATGGATAGAGGATAACTAATGTGTAATAATTGTCCACACGCCATTGTGATAGTTCATACAGGAGACAAAAGACATGAGCAAGTCCATAAAAGTGATATCCGTGTTACTGAATTTTACACTCAAACCAGAGAACTTGCAATCCCTACACTCTGACAGACCACACTAATGATCATGTGTGATAAATAATGTATGCAGACTGGCTGACTAGATCGCTCAATCATATGGGCTCAAATTGCTACTGAGAACCACCAATGCACTGAAAAGCTTTGCTCATCTCCAGGTATAGAAACAGCACTTTCACAAGACTAGTGCATAGCAAACTTGTTCTTTAATGTCAATATCAAAGGTAAATTACAATCTGTTCTCTCTTTTTGAGTGTATCTTCTGCCTTACATACACCATATTTCCAAAAACAAGTACTGGAACAAAAGACCCTTTCTCTAGGGTCTATGCTGCAACTGATGCATTGCTAAGCAGAAAATCACACAAAAAGTCAAAGTCGTACCTGTAGCTGTTAATGTCTGGCATAAACTGTAAATTCTATCCATTTGTAACTTGGAGTGAAAAACTTTCTCCTTTTGCATGGGAAAAACCACTTTTGACATTGCTGAATTGATTCTCCTTCATTCCAAGATGATTCCAGGCAGTGCATGGAAGGCTTTTCACATCTCCAGGATGTCCTTGGAGGTGCTGAATTGCTTTGGAAGCCTCTGGTGCCCTCCAGCAGTTGTTCCCAAAGTTCTCCTGTTTAGCACAGTTGGCGCAGCAGCTGGGTCCCCATTGGGTGGAAGTTTCAGTTCAACATACAAAACCTGTGTGAATTGAGTTGTGGTGTAAAAATTCAATATGTACTGCAAGATCATGGTTAATACAACAGAACTAGTTACATAACATTTCATTTAATTGTGAAAAGTTCATATGGTAATAACTTATCCCTGTTTATTTGCTACTTGGAACCTATGTCATTGACAACAGTGCAACATCACTGATGCCCTGCCATTTAAAGTTGTACTGTGCAGTCTGTGGGATCACATGTACTTCTGCACAGTAACTTAGTCAAACTTCCATATATTTTCTAACAGTAAGGTGAAAAAGCTTCTTTGTATCTCTGAAAAAAAATAAATATTTCATTCAGCAAGAGCAGATAACTAATCCCACACTAAAACCAAATGACTAAGTGAAAATAATAGCACCTAGAAGTACAAATTTTGTAGTCATTTCAGCATCCCCACCCAAATCTCTTTCATTCTGCAGAGTTCAAAGGTTGCAATGGAACACACTTGGGTTAATGTGCTTGTCTCCAATGTGCCACATGACAACTTTTGACAGATGCATATTCTTCATCAAGCAGAAAGAAGTTTGGGGAATTTTATGCACCCTTTACCAAGCAATCTCTGCAGTTGAGTTTTTGTTGTCAAGTCATCTGTGTTCTAACCCTTTAGCTAAGATTCCCCTTATCACGGTCCGACTATACCATTTCGAAATTTGCTGTTTGAACATATAAAGGAAATTAAAAATTATTCAGTTCTTGCTGAAGCTTTGCTTTATATCTTTTATAACCATAAGAAATGAATTGCTTTTGTAATTTCCAAGGACTCAAAGTTACTCTAAAGGACCCAGCTTGAACTCACCAAGACGAAATGTATTGTTAGCCACAGCAGAATTGATAATCATCTTGTATTTCTTAAATAACCCTACCTGTGTGACAGGGGTCAGCATGTTTTTTAGCACTATGATTGGAGTTGAAATACAGTTACAATATATGATTTCTAGACTAGTTATTAGGTTTAGAGTATATTTAGTGCGTAAAGGACAGTCCCATGCTCGCAAAGTTTTAGATTCGCTTTTGAGTCCCAACGGACACCGTCCGGGGAGACATATTACCTCACATGTTCAAAAACGTGAACTAATGTCATCGCGTCGTGTCTGTCTGTCTGTCCGTGTGTGTGTGTGTGTGTGTGTGGTGTCTGTCTGTCTGTCTGTCTGTCTGCCTGTCTGTCTGTCTGTATGTTTACACGATAACTCAAAAACGCCTAAACAAATTCAAGTCAGATTTAGTAGACAGGTACCATATGCTACTTGCAAGAACTGATTCGATTTTGGTTAGTGTAGCTTGTATATTGATGAAGTTATGAAATATTTTTTTTAGCTCACGTGTTCACACACGTGGGCTAATGTTATAGCGATGCCTGTCTGTCTCTGTGTGTGTGAGTGTGTCTGTCTGTCTGTCTGTCTGTCTGTCTGTCTGCTGTCTGTCTCACAAATTAATCTTTGGTGTTGATGATTATGCCTGGTAGGTAATAAATTCATTGAAAAGGAACAAATGATATATTACTGCATAATACTGGCAACTATTTTCTCACAAGGAAAATCAAGTAAAGGCAAGCTTCTACAGTAGCTACATGTCAGCAAACTAGGCATTTTGTGTTTGTTCTTTCAAAAATTGAGAAAAAGTACAAAGATTACGCTCCAAGAGAAATAACTTTTCAGCAGAATTTGACTCCCACTGCAGTTTGCAATAATTATGAAGACCAATACATGGTGTTTGATTCTTGATTGGGTGAAAATTAATGAAGTTATGCAATATCATTTTTTTCATATAATGGTTTCCCTATGGAGACAGTAATGACAGTGTCTACAAACATCAAGAAATGCTACAGAAAATTTCATAAATCTTTTCACAGATTACAATCTCAGAACATTCTGATGGTTCTGTGAGTGTCATGTCAATTATCTGCTCATTTGCATATTTAATGAACTTTTGTATTTAGAGACATAACTCTGAAATGCCTGCACCACATTTGATGATACAGAAACAAATATTGATCTGATATCTATCTAATTGTAGTGAAAAGTATTGAGCAGTGTCAAGTTATTAACTAGCACATTTGCATATTTTATGAAGTTCTGTAATTAGTCATATAACTCCGAAATAAATGCACCAAATTTGATGAAATCTGCTGCAGATACTGATACGACAGATATGTGACTGTGTTGTAAAGTATTTAATAGTGTGAAGTTTATTGATGGTTCATTCACATTATTTAATGAACTTTGTAATTAGGCATATAGCTCTGAAATTACGACACAAAATTTGGTGAAACCTGCTACAGGTACTGATCTGATAAATATCTACTTGTGCCATGACACATTGGGCAGTGTCAAGTTAATTAGGGTCATTTCATATTTATTAAGTTTGCAATTAGTGATATTACTCCAAAATTACAGCATTAAAGGAAACGGCATTTGAGGAAACGTATTACAGATGTTGATCTGATAGATATCTAATTATGCTGAGAAGCATTGGGCGTGTCAAATTAATAATTAGCTCATTTACATATTAAATAAAGTTTTGTAATCAGTGATTTAACTCTGAGAGTACTCTGTGAAGTTGGTAAAACCTGCTACATATAATTATCAGTTCGTGTACACTCTAAAATAGGAGACGCTCAAAATATATCCCATAAACGCCCATGTGACTAAAATGAACCAATCACTGTGTCGATAACGTCATGCGGAACACCGCCGCCAACGTTAAGACGTACGTCTGTGGTCTGACACATGCGCATATCGCTCGCTGCTCGCTTCCGCATATCGAGAAAAACAACAGAGTCGCAGCAACAGAATCATGGAACTTCAACATCGTAAAGTTCATGCCTTGGAGGGAAGACACTTTCATATGTCTTCAAGACGTTTTTAGCTAAGGACGCACAAGTGATGTAACCATCGAATGGCCAGTCATTTCATGTCCTCGTCCCCAGTTCGATATAACGCCGGGAAAACAGTCCTGTACGCAGGGCTTACGGCTGCAATAGGCGACCTGCGATCAACAATGCTTCCCGTTTTCAAAACCGCACACCATTGCGCACCTATCCGTGGGACCCAAGTGTTAGGCATTATTAGAAAGCTAGTTTTCTGCCCCTACGAATGATATAAGAAATAACTAAGTAAGCTAGAACTACGATCGTAAAACGCCCGCAAAAATTAGTCGACTGTCAACGTTAAAATCGCGGGAAAGTGTGATGGCGATTTGCGTATTTCAATGACTAACTTCAAAATGATGTAACGAGAAATATCTCGCACGTACCACCCTCCAAAGCTGCCATTTTAAAGTGTAGACCATTTTCGATATATTTTCATTCGAAAGACACCGAATATCTGTCAACTGCGGTTAAAAAACCCCACCAAATGTTGCCAATGGGTTCGTTCCCGCAAATCGTACGTTCACTTCCGCTTTTACAAATTTAAATAGTCATGAGAAATTCCCTTCTGCCATTGGCCAATACAAAAGGTAATGACTTCAGCAAACGTCTCCTATTTTAGAGTGTACACGAACTGATTATATACAACAGATCTAGATTTCTAATTGTTCTTGTTACACGCCTCACACGGGTGTCAACTACATTTGTATGAATTGATTTATTGACAGGAATATTGAAAAACATAATACAATAAATCCTCGTCAGAGATAGCTACTCTGGCAGTAGACCGTATACACATCTAGTCATATCAGTAGTGTGTCTTTCTCTCCGCGTCATGTGCTGTCAGAATATACAATGTCTTTCTTTGTTCTTGTGTTTTCGTTAGTAATTATCCTGAGGTCTGCAAATGTTGCATAACATCCCCTTGCTCGTTGTTTTGTCACCATAAAATGAAACAGGTTAAAGGTACAATTGTTTTATACGACTTTATAACAGTCAAAAAGCATGCAGTGATTCATGTCATACTGTATTATTTCATACGTCCATTTAGAAATGTTGCATCAAATTTGATGAAGCTCGGCACAGATGTTGATCTTTTGGTGATGTAATGACCTGCATTGATATGTAGTAGTGTCATGTCAATTAACTCCTGATTTGCAAATTTAATAACTTTCCTAATTAGACTGATATATAAAGAAATTATTCATCAAATTTCATGAAACTTACTTTAGATGTTGAGCTCACATTGCTTTAATATTTAAATATAGACATTTACTAATTTACTTATTAATGACCTTTAACTTTTACTAATTGACTTATTTAATGACCTCTTGTAATTAGGGTCCAGCCCACGTTGGTTTTATGTTTTTACCACCATTGAACTCATTCTTAATCTGAGACCAATTAATGAACAGTACTAAATCCCCTCTAAGGACTTGTAATCCAAGTACCTATTAACAAGTGGGGACTGTGTCATCAACGATGACTTGTTTGAAAATGCAAGGAAGAGTAATTCAGCTAGACATATCTGGTGTGTTTAATAGCCTAATCAAATTCGAACTATGTTTGTATGTTTATCTAGTGTTTTGAGCAGGGCCTAATCAATTATATGTAGAGTTCAACTACTTTTTATTAAAATGTGGGGATTTAGCTAAGTGGTTTTGACTGTACATGTGATGTCTTGGCTAGGTGACTAGGTAACGTACATTGTGAATTCGAATCCGATGGAGGATTTAATGGATTTTCTTCTGTGGCCGGGTAATAATAGTGCAGCAGACATCACTAAAGGTGAACGCCAACCTTTATTCGGTGAACATGACGTTACAAAAAAACCCAACTAATAATTCATGCTGTACACCATGACAGTGTCGACAACAGTAGAGTAATAGACGTATTCCAGTCTGTCATACCAACTCAACAAATCCAGGCCCGCAAAGACCAGGGATAGGTGATGCGACTCCACGACGGCAGCAAAGGTGTACGTGGCAAGGTATTTATAGTGAAAGCTGTTGCATTGTGGGCGGAGCATCAAACGAGACATAACACGTGAAAAGACGTGATGATATCAAAAGTAATAACAATATCAGAAAGTTACAACTAGAAGTTACCTAAAGTATTTCTCCTAGAATTATAACGGTATTTCTGAGCATAAAATTAATGTGTAATAGCATTTTGCAATCACGACACGTTTCACCAAAAGAGCGCCCTCCAGAGGTAAGTATAGGGCATGAAAGTTTTTTCCCCCCACTTCCTTGACTGATAGCTCTGCTGGTCCCCAAGGCTATCTTTCGAAAAGTGAACAGATTATTCATTGCTTTGATGAAGTTTGTGTGCAATGTTTGATAGCAAATATGTATGTGCAAGTGGACTCTACAATGTATGGAGGATCCTAAATAAAAAAAGCATGGCATTACGTCTTAGGTTGATCAAAAGGGTATTGCGGTCAAAGGTTCCAATAATCGATTGAGTTTATCAGTGACCAGAATCACGCCCACAGTTTAATCATTATTGATCAGCCATGAACGTCCTGTTTGCAAGTAGTCCATTGTAGGTTGCTCCCTGGTACACGACGACATTCAAGTTATTTATTAAAGCTGTCATCTCTCGTAAGTACTGACATAATTACACCAAGCACATAAAACGAATCGTTGTTTCTTAAATCCTTACTGGTGCACTCTAAGGTTGCATTCACAAAACAATATTAGGAGGATGAGAGGGGCGAGGAGGCATCTGTCTGGAGGAATCGCGATAGAAATTTTTTTGTCAGATACCCCTCAATACCTCAAAATTTCAAATTCGCACTTCCATAGGGTCGAAATTGTTCAAGGCCCCCAATTATCATATCAGGTGCAGCCAACGAACAATGCACTTTTAAAGGGGTCCTTATAAAAGGGGTCAATCGATAGGCTAAGTAGTCTGGGTAACCTTTAAAAGGTATAAGTACTTGCCCTGTGTCCCCATCCCCGGAAATGATAAGATATATTGTACATGACAAGTAATGTGAACTGACTAATTTTAAGTCAAGAGGGTAATTAATTAGCTGTTCATAATTTGCCCTCCCACTGAAAATTTTTCGACTTACCCTGCCGCACTCAAACTTATTTTTTCCCACTCCCCACATATTTTTGCCTGTTTCCCCTCCCCACTGTGAATGTTTGAAGCTCCCCTGCCCTGTGGCGAAAAAAAAATTGCCGGTTTTCCCTGCCCTGGAAAAAATTACCCTCGAAATTTTGTCATTCCATTTCCCCTGCAGACATGAAGCTACCCTATACGCTGTGATGAAAAAAACCTGTTGATTTTCCCCTGCCCTGAGAAAAAAATTCCCTGAAAATTAACATTCCCATGCAGAAACATACTGCAGTGGCCTTCTATTTGGTTTCCATCTCGCAGTACATAGAGTGAGATGTGGGGTCAATCGATAAGCTAAGTAGTCTGGGTAACTTTTAAAAGGTATAAGTACTTGCCCTGTGTCCCCATCCCCGGAAACACCATGGCTGAAATTCCCCTGTCCCCGTTTTAAAAGTAGCTTCCCCTCTCCTCGTTTTTCGCCAAGCCCTGTCCCCAGGACAATCAACCAATATCTGCCCTGCCCGACAAAAAAAACTAAAATTTGCTCCCCTGCCACCTAAAAATATGTCCCCTGCCCTAGTAAAATTAAAATTTCCCCTGCCCTCAAAAAATGCTTCCGGAATAGCTTTTTCGATGAATAGCTCCGTTGGCTGCACCTGTCATATAGCAGAATTTTTATTAGAGACATAAGCACGCAAAAAATAACATGTATTGCACAGCTAGATGTTCGACATTATCGTTTTTCGACCCCACATGCATATTCTGTTGTTGTTTTAAAATGTTGTCGGCAGTTTATAGAGCCTATTCCTAAGCCAATGCTCTGAAATTGATTCTTTAAATGGAATGGACTTTTTGGATTTATCTGTCTAAGTGACTAAGCTGATATAATAAGACGGGTATTCTGTTGATACAATGTTGTTTCATACGTAGGCCTAAACTATAGGCAGCCACAAAAATTCCCATGAAACATTTTTCCCTGTCCATCGGGAAACGTTTTAAGCCAATCATCTGCACGATAATTCACATTAAATTCATCAATTCATGGCAGCAACGAAAATCTCTCGAAAATCGGCCGTAATCCACGAAGGAAAAGAACTTTGCCGCAGTTTGCGAATAATGAGCCGACAGGCATGTCAGTCACCGCGGTCGGAGAAAACACTTTTCTATTTGTGCCTTTCGACAATTATTTTCCGAAGCCATCATATGATCAGTATAGTTACTCAATCGCCGACTTAGTAGGACAAGGGAATTGATTAGTCGTATGGTCATCCACTTTCCAAATGATTAATTTCTCAACCTGCCGATGGACGTGTACACGTACGTACGTGTCTCCAGAGAAACACGCCCGGACAAAAATCTAAAACTATGTTGAACTGGTATGTTGGTTTTTTTGTATCTCACGCCTGTCGTATAGAACACAGTTTTCATCGAAACTGAAGTCCCGTATCTCTGGGAAGGCAGTGCCTATGAATAGTTTACACGGTTAGCCCCGCGGCGCCACTGCTGTGCTAACTGCTAGTAGTTACATAGTGTGGGGCTATGTCGGGTCATAACCACTGGTGCTCTCAATATACTTTTGCTTGGATAGTCCGTCGAAAGCTGCAACTTTTCAATGAATTACTTTAATTACTTTTAAAAAAACTTCCAATACAGTCTGCAGTCTACATCATGCTATGTTACGTACGCGTACAGCGATCGCGATTGCGAGGACTTTGTACCGGAAGTAATAGTATCACGCCTGATGACATCATAGATCATGTGAAGACTTCGTTGTGATTGGTCAGATTGGCGTGTCACAGGTCAAATCTCAGCGGCAAATCTGATATCAGAACGGCAGTTACGACCCTTTTGAATTGCTGAGTGAATTGTCGCTGTTTTTTCACTCGATTTTTGACAAAATTTCACTGAAATTTGCCGTCGGACATCGCCGTGACAGCTTCATATACGCTAGCTATGAATGTACAACCTATAGGCAATGTTCAAGACGCGTTAATTTTCATGTCACCGTCGTCACGATCAGCGTGTGGAGATCGGCTTTGAACAATGGTCACCATTTATAATATACTAGTAACACCCTGAGGATCAAGGCGATCGTTTGAATTTCGGTAAGTAAATTTTCGATTATCCTTCTCTGCAAAGTAACAACAAATTTTATCTGTTTTTTATCTGTGCAATTCTCGAGTAACACTGTTCAATTGTCAGAATAACTCCCGAGGTTGAACGTTGAGTAAACAGTGTATGTATACAAAGGAGTGGCCTTCATCTGATTCATGCCGATAACATGATGGTGTCTATGCCTGGGGAATAGACTATACGTACTTCTCTCTTGCTTTGGCGAGGCACAGTCTCTTCGGGGACTGTGGCCAGGGTGAAACTTTGCTTATGTATACAAATTACCCCGATGTACGGTATAAAACAAAGAAAGAACAATGCATTTAGGGATTGTTGGGTAAGAATTAAGTTCTCAAACTCTGGACCTAGTAAGTTTGTACATGTATTCCCAAAAAGTTTCATGTCATGAAATATAAAGATTGTTTATATGATCATGTTGAACGTCTTTGTCTTTGAACTTAAGTTTCTTTTGAAATCTTCATAAACGTATTTTGACATGTGTTCACACGTAACCCGTAAATATTTTGCTGGCATATTGTTAGGGGAATCAATAATTGATTTACAATATTTCATTGAAGTTCTACATGAACTCTTACATGACAAAACATGCATTGAATATTATCGCTCTGTAGCTGTGGGTCACTGGTAGCGTTGTCTTCTCCCACTAAAGTAATTTGGATTCACAACATGTCTTTGATGCAACGGACGCTGAGAAAAAGCAATGCTGATGATAACTCTGCATCATCAATCTCATAAACCCACATTAGTCCAAAAAGAGTAACCAAGATTACAAGGCCAACTATATAAAATGTAAGTACCGTTTGAAATATCTTTACAATTTAGTGACCTGGATTCCATTTCATGACATGTGCAAGACTAATTGTGAAAGGTATGTCAAGGCAGTTGCAATTACATACTGACTAGCAGATTGTTCTCTTGGCATTTTGTCTACTGTACTGTACTGGTATATGTGATTGCATTAATGCTTCTTTTCTTGTTTTTCTTTTTGTTTAATTTTAGCCCTTTCTGTAGTCCACGGAAAGGAAACCAAGAGACCTGAAAATCAACTGGATCAAAAGTAACTGTACCCAAGATATTGTTGGATATGCCAACATTTCGTTATGAATATGCCAAGGACTAGGGAAGATATCCTGTGAAAGAACTGTTGATGACCTTCTGATTTCTTTTGTTTTGTGTCATTTGTTAACATTTCCATCTGCAATAAATGTAAGGTAGAAATTCAATGAAAACACCTTGTAGATTTTCTTTTGTATGTGAATTTGTACGAGTGTTTGTACCTGTGGCTATACTCTGAAAACTTATATGAGCACAAGAATGAGTAATGACAGATAGAGAGTGAGTGGTTGTAGCAAAGTGTGTAAGGGTAGGGGTATGCTACTGGGGTGGGGCTACCCATGGGGTCAGCTTCAATAGCGGTATGTATACCGTAAATCCTGTTTGGGGCAAGTATATCTCGCAAAACAAATTCTGCAAAGCCTAAACTTTGTGGCAAACATACCAGGACATGCATGAGTGTCGTGGTAAGCATACCACAATATGTGCGCCGCAAAATTCGTCAACATGCGAAAATATCAACCTATGCGAAGATTTACCACAACTTGTTGTGATGAAAATACCAGGCGATTTACCAGGCACAACTGTTCGCCACAAGCTTTAAATTTTAGTAAGAGATGGAACCTGCTGTAGAGCGCCCGAAAATTGGTGCAATAATCACAAATGTGGAAAATATAAAACTTCCATTTTTTCACAATTTTATTTCATTTAAGTTCGAATTCAAGTAGCAATTTTCAATGTAAGTTTGTTTATTACCATAGCCCGGACTTTTATTGGCAATTAAGTAATGTTTGTAGACTTTGTTTACATCTATGTTTATACGTTTCCAAAGCAATCAACAAATAGTGGCACATCTTACATTTTAAGAATGATTTGTGTTCACGGACGACTGACCTAAATGCAATAATCAGAAATTGCAATGCACTCTACTGTGGAATGTACAAAGCAGTGACGTCGAAGTTTTTTGAAGTATAATCCCGCATAGGATTGCTATCAGATCGATGCAGAGGCATTTTGCCATGGCATCCTAATCCAGAATTTTATCCATGACTAGAAAGTGTCAGTTGACCCTTTACCCCTCCTATTACAAGACTATGTAGATTATGTGGTCTCCTTTCAAAGTTTACAACAGTAAAGGTTAGTGGTTTGATTTTGTCTCCTTAGTTCCCTTTTGTTGACAGATTGTAATGAATTATGTATGTGTTTAGACTGACCCCTAGTCGCTTGGCTTTTCTCAGCAGCAGGAGTGGGCAATTATGTTCACCCAACGATCTATGTGATAGCCTATTTCTAACGTGACAGTCTGCTGTTCTATTTTGGTCTTTCTGTGCCCACAGACTTGGAGTTATCTAGTATTTGTTCATTTCTTATACGTACAATGTACATATCATGCACTTCTCAGGAGCCATTGAACAAAAACACATATGGCCATTTCCGTGATCACTGCTTGGACCACATATCCTGGTATTTCTGTTATATACGCCTTCAAGCTTGATTGGAAACTCTTCAACCACATTTCCACCAAGACTTACTTCCAAGGGAAAATTTGAATTTCACATTGATGCATTTTCTCAGAGGAAAATGTTGCATTTGGAATTCCCTCATATAACCAAAAATACCAGGATATAAGCTGTTAATGAAGGGGGCAAACATTTCAACAAATGTCCTAGAGGCTTGCATATTGCAACTTTCATTATCATTTGTACAAAACGAAATGAGGTTTCCCAGAATATTTATGATCACTGCTTTTTGACGGGATGGATACATATGAAAATCAAATGACCCCTTTATGCTCTTTGAAATATAAGTGAAGATGACACATCGATTTTTGCCGGGCGACCTCTTACCGTAATAACTGAACGCTCCCTTATGTTGAAATGTGCATTAATAAATTTACCAGTATATCTCATTGACAGTATATCGTTGACATTGGTGGTCCAAAACACATGAAGTGTTTAATATATATTTGAACAAATTTCTGATACGAAGCAATGAAAATGCCACCGATCAAGATAAGCGAAAACCCGGTTACTTCCTCGTGATCGACACTCAAAGAATCATCGATGACATACAGCCGGGTACAAGGGCACATAACTGATATAAAGGGGTTGCAAATTTACATGCATAAACTATATTACCGCTCACCGTCCTTTACACTTACCCAAAATGCAATCAAAATACTGAATTTATGGCTTTTTAAAATATTATTGCGACTGGAAACCTTGAAATCTAATCAGGCTATTTACATATACGCTAATAAACATTAGGTATCTGTCAATCGTAAAAGCAAGGGGCTATTGATATTATGAATTATATATTTTAGGCAGAGATCCCGTAAAATCCATACTTTGAAGATGAAATGGTAAAAGTAGTCATGCAAAACAAATTCCATAACAGTATGGTCGTTTCATCTTAGAAAATACACAGCAAATGAATTTGAAATAAGATCAGCATTTTAGAATCTTCTGAAGATACAAATATTTCTAAAATTCATATTTTTGGCAAACATTAATGTCAGCAGACGGAACATAAAAGTGTCATGCAGGTGGCGTGAGAGAAACAAGAAAATAACATTAACGCATTCATTAGCAAATGCGATTCAAATGGGGAAAATGCGCCTATAAATGCGCCTTTCATAATGTTCTTCTCGTTCAGATCGTAGCGGCGACAGTGGAGCCACGCCGTTAACATCTGTTGGTATTTCTAAATTCGAGTGAAATCGATGTATACTAAACGGTCCGCGTTATTGATAATCTCAATTTTTTTTGATTTGTATTGTTAGTTTTTTGACATTCAAGGAAGTAACTGAAAAATTAATCAACTAAAGTGCGGTGAGGCGGTGCTACTTGAGCCAAGCCGTAAGCCGGCCCGGCTCATTTTCGAGTACATGGTACCCAGTGATTTCATCTCGAAATGGTGACAAATTTTGCCCTACTTAAAGTCATACTATTTTTTTCTATCATTTATTTCTGATAATGCGATCTGCTTCCTGTACCTTTCTCCTTATAGTGACGAAACCAGGCAAGGGTGTACTTCATTAAATTGTGTAGAAGTTCCTTGTGATCATTTTGTCTTGACTAGGTAAGATACACATTCCATAGCTCTTTCTCAGTCGTCTAACATACTACTCTAGTTATGTGATGCTTTCATCAGGTGGTAAGGAAGGTGCTTTTTGTAAGATTCCTCACGCTCAACCAATTGTACACAAAATATGTATTGAAGAACTGCGTATTTAAGTGCACAATCAAATGTATAAACGTATATTTATGGAACGAGTCGTTTCTTTATAACCCAAGAAAAACCTATCACTAAAATGTACACCGTTACATAGTTCATGCCAAGGAAAGGTGAAATTGAGTGACTCATAATCTTTAGTTGATATGGTTTCAAAACGAATGCACAGAACTGGTGTTTACACTACCATAGTTACATATAACATTGTTACGTGGCATACACACACACATATCTGCGTTGGGCCGACACAGGAGCTACTGTGTGACATGTTTTGTGATTCAAGTAGCAATTTTTCAATGTAAGCTTGTTTGTTTCACCGTAGCCCGGATTTTTTATTTGCAAATCAGTAATGTTTGTAGACTTTGTCTACATCTATGTTTATACGTTTCCAAAGCAATCTTTATCTGTTGAGCCAAAGCCAAACAACATGTTGACACATCTCACATTTTAGGAATGATTTGTGTTCACGGATGACTGACCTTAATGCAATAATCAGAATTGCAATGCACTCCACTGTGGAATGTACAAAGCAGTGACGTCGAAGTTTTTTGAAGTATAATCCTGCATAGGATTGCTATCAGATCGATGCAGAGGCATTTTGCCATGGCATCCTAATCCAGAATTTTATCCATGACTAGAAAGTGTCAGTTGACCCTTTACCCCTCCTATTACAAGACTATGTAGATTATGTGGTCTCCTTTCAAAGTTTACAACAGTACAGGTAATTGGTTTGATTTTGTCTCCTTAGTTCCCTTTTGTTGACAGATTGTAATGAATTATGTATGTGTTTAGCTGACCCCTAGTCGCTTGGCTTTTCTCGGCAGCAGGAGTGGGCCATTGCGTTCAGCCAACGATCTATGCGATAGCATACTTCTGACGTGACAGTCTGCTGTTCTTATTTTGGTATTTCTCTGCCGATAAACTTGGAGTAATCTAGTATTTCTTCATTTCTTGTACGTATGATGTACATATCATGTACCGCTCAAGAGCCATTGAACCAAAACGTTTATTGCCATCTCCGTGATCACTGCTTTGACCACATATCCTGGTATTTCTATTGATATACGTCTTCAAGCTTGATTGGAGCTCTTCAACCAAATTTTCACCAAGTCTTACTTTCGAGGAAAAATTTGAATTTTCACATTGATGCATTTTCTCAGAGGAAAATGTTGCATTTGGAATTCCCTCATATAACCAAAAATGCCAGGATATAAGCTCATATGAAGGAGGCAAACATTTCAACAAGTGACCTAGAGGCTTGCATATCCAACTTTCATCATCATTTGTACAAAACGAAATGAGGTTTCCGAGAATATTTATGAGCACTGCTTTTTGACGGGATGGACACATATGAAAATCAAATGAGCCCTTTATAGTCTTTGAAAAATGCGTGAAGATGACACATCGATTTTGCCGGCCTAACCCTAACCGTAATAACTGAACGCTCCCTTATTTTGAAATTTGCATTAATAAATTTTTCAGTATATCTCAGTCACACTATATCTTTGACATTGGCGGCCCCCAACACATGAAGTGTTTATACATCTGAACAAATTTCAGATGGGAAGCAATGAAAATGCCACAGACCAAGATAAGCGAATACCAGGTAACTTCCTCATGATCGACACTCAAAAAAACATCGATGACATACAGCCGGGTACAAGGGCACATAACTAATATGAAGGGATTGCAAATTTACTTGCATAAACTACATTACCCGCTCACCGTCCTTTACACTTACCAAAAATGCAGTTAATATCAAAATACTGAATTAATAGCTTGCTTTAATATTATTGAGACTGGAAACCTTGAAATCTAATCATGTTATTTATATATACGCTAATAAACGATAGGTATCTGTCGATCGTACAAGCAAGGGCTATTGATTTTTATGAATCATATATTTTAGGCAGGAATTCCTGTAAAATCCGTACTTTCTAATAAAGTGGTGAAAGTAGTCATGCAAATATTCAATAACAGTATGATACGTTTCATCTTAGAAAATACACAGCAAATGAATTTAAAACAAGATCAGCATTTTAGAATCTTCTGAAGATACAAATATTTCTCAAAATACACATTTTTGGAAAACATGAATGTCAGCAGACGGAACATAAACTGTCATGCAGGTGGCGTGAGAAAACAAGAAAATAACATTAACGCATTCATTAGCAAATGCGATTCAAATGGGGAAAATGCGCCTATAAATGCGCCTTTCATAACATGTTTTTTCGTTCAGATCGTAGCGGCGACAGTGGAGCCACGCCATTAATATCGGTTGGTATTTCTAATTCGAGTGAAATCGATGTATACTAAATGGCCCGCGTTATTGATAATCTCAGTTGTTTTTTGTTTTTTTGTATTGTTAGTTTTTTGACATATAAGGAAGTAAACTGAAAAACTAATGAACTCAAGTGCAGCGACACAATGCTACTTGAGCCAAGCCGTCAGCCGGCCGTCGCTCATTTTCGAGTACATGGTACCCAGTGATTTCATCTCGAAATGGTGACAAATTTTGCCGTACTTAAAGTCATACTATTTTTTTCTATCATTTTATTTCTGATGATGAGATCTCGCTTCCTGTAGCTTTCTTCTAATAGTGACGAATGCAGGCAAGGGTGTACTTCATTAAATTGTGTAGAAGTTCCTTGTGATCATTTTGTCTTGACTTGGTAAGATACACATTCCATAGCTTTTTCTCAGTCATCTAACATACTACTCTAGTTATGTGATGCTTTCATCAGGTGGTAAGGAAGGTGCTTTTTGTAAGATTCCTCACGCTCAACCAATTGTACACAAAATATGTATTGAAGAACTGCGTATTTAAGTGCACAATCAAATGTATAAACGTATATTTATGGAACGAGTCGTTTCTGTATCAGCCAAGAATCACTAAAATGCACATGGTAACAAAGTTCATTCCAAGGAAAGGTGAAATTGAGTAACTCACAATCTTTTGTTAATATGATTTCAAAACGAATGCACTGAACTGGTGTTTACACTACCATAGCTACATATAACATTTTTACATGGCATATACACACACATATCTGCGTTGGGCCGACACAGGAGCTACTGTGTGACATGTTTTGTGATTCAAGTAGCAATTTTTCAATGCAAGCTTGTTTGTTTTTCCGTAGCCCAGATTTTTTATTTGCAAATCAGTAATGTTTGTAGACTTTGTCAACATCTATGTTTCTACGTTTCTAGGGCAATCTTTTCCTGTTGAGCGCAAGGCAAACAAATGGTGACACATCTCACATTTTAGGAAAGATTTGTGTACACGTACGACTGACCTAAATGCAATAATCAAACATTGCAATGTACTCTACTGCTGGATGTACAAAGCAGTGACATTTTTCTAAAGTATAATCGTGCATAGGATTGCTATCAGATCGATGCATTGCCATTTTGGTATGGCATACCAATTCTGAATTTACCCATGCCTAGAAAGTGTCAGTTGACCCTTACCCCTCTATTACAAGACTATGTAGATTATGTGGTCTCCTTTCAAAATTGACAATAGTACAATTTGATAAATTTCCTGAGACGTAGATTGTTCGAAACTCTGTAACCCAAAAGCGTATTGCGGTAAAAGGTTTCAGTTGGTGAGTGCAACAGTGTGAAGAATCACGCGCACAGTTTAATCATTATTGATCAGCCACTAACGAACCTGTTTGCAAGTGGTCCAGGGTAGTTTTCTCGCTGACACACGACAACATTCACGTAATTTATTATAGCTACCATCTCTAGTACGTCCTGACATATTTACACCCATCACAGAAAAACAAAGTTTTTCTTTAATCCAAATGGTGCCTTCTAAGTCTGTATTCGTGAATTACTGTTGGATGGGGAGGAATCGAGACTGAAATGTGTTTGAGATCCCCCTGAATACCTCGAAAATTTCATGTCTCCTATTCTGTAGGGTCAAAGTTTTTCAAGTCCCCCCTCAAATTATTATATTGCCGAATATTTATAAGAGAAGTACAGAAAAAGTGAATACGTATTTCGCAGTTCTGCTCGCAGACGTTTTACACTGACCTTTTTTTGACCTACACATTAATACTCGGTAGTGGTTATAGAAATGTTGTGAGCAGTTTGTAGAGCCATATTCCTAAAGCACGTTCTTAAAATGATTTAGTTTTAAATGGAGTGGACGTTTTGGATTTATCAGTCTAAGCAGACTCTATTTAGTAAAAATCTGGGCGGGTCAATGGAACCTGTTGTGGAGCACCCAAAATGGCGATCAATAGAGAGTATGTAAATTATGAATTCCTGCCTACCCTTTGCCAAATAGTGAAAAACGGACACAGCGACCAGCCAAAAACGTTCATAAAAATTGAAGACCCATGTGACCAAATGTTACTAATAAATGTTTTTCAAAATTGACAATACTTGGAGATTGAAAAATTCAATCAAATAAACTTTTAATCTCTTAAATTGTGGTTGTCCTAATGGCAAATGTGGTAAAAACTTACAATTTTCATTTTTGTCATTTAAATTGGAATCTTTACTGTTCAAACTTGTAATTTTGTTTTATTGCGCGATGGGAATGTAGTGATTTTCTACAACCCCCAGAATTTTCAATTCCTCTGAATTCCTGCAGCTCCCAGGATTTGTGAATTTAGCATAATTTGTCCGGGCAGCGGAGGGGCGAGCGCAATGAGCTCCTTGTGAGAAATTCCAAATAAAGACGTCTAAATCAATATTTAAATACAGTATTTACAAAATACACAGCAAATATTCCACCAGGGAGCGTTCTGCTTCATGGTCAAGGGGTGACAGGCACATTATTCCTATGCATCAGTCAAAATAAGCGAACTCCCCTACCCATTGCCCCATAAAATTGATCACCCCTCCCTTTAAGATGATAGAAATGTCATGACCCCATTGCTTGGGTAAGTATTGATCCTATTGTCAAATTGTATGATAAGCATTGCCATTAACGGTGCATAGATACAATATAACATCCGTGGAAAAAAGATTTTCCCAAGATCCTGCTCTTCTTCCATAATTTGTATACACTGTACACTATGTCTTTGAGGGTTCAAAAAGTTCTCCATCACTTATGCTGCCGCCAATTTCATTGATTACAAATTTAATATTGTCTCCCCAGTTTGCTTTTCATGACATATTGTAATGAATTATGTATGTGTTTAGACTAGTCCCTAGTCGCTTGACTTTTCTTGGAAGCAGAATAGGCCATCATTCCAACTTTCCCCACACAGAAACTGGGCAGTTTGGATTATTCATACCTATCTTAATCCTACTGTTCGTAATGTTATGTCGTAAACACATCTATCGCACACTTTTAACACCTTTCCGGGTTCTTGAACCCGTTGGTCAAAATTGGCTGTTCTGGCCTTTTTGATCACCCCTCTTAAAATGCTTGGATAGTTGACTTGGAAAACAATAAAAATTAAAAGTTTCATTAGCAATTAAGCCAAACACCGGAAAACACAGAAAACATGGCTCATTACGCGTTCTCAGTAGGTGAAAAAGTTGAGGCCCTCGATGACTGTTACTGGTGGACAAAAGGTGCAGTGAAGAAAATATTGTAGTTGAAGAAGGACCGTGTCAGTATCTTGTCGGGTTCAACGGTTGGTCAGCAAAATGGGACAGAATTGTCGATGAAAATGAAATAAGGCCGCCAACAAAAGTAAGTAGCACAAATACTTTTCAGGGCCACCAAATACTCCAAAAAGAGAACTACCAAAAAACACCATAAAATGACATAGAACACACAAACAAATAAAAAATCACCGTAACGTAACAGAAAAAATGGCCGTGGAAATAAATCAGCTATTTCCAAAGAAAAGCCGACAACAACATGAAACTCAGCAAGAACCTATCATCGCTCAAACTATGAAACTCCGAAAAATAGCACTAGGCAAAAGCCTTAACATTCATTCGGACACCAACAAAACCAAACAGATTAAAACCACCTCAGGATTTCAACAAATATAGTCGTAAAATGTGACTACGCTACATCATGAGACACAAACAATCGCAACAACACCAATTCAAAGAAAAGTCAAATTGGACTCCACGAACAGCACAAATACAAAACCTGAAAGCTATCTGAAGCTGCTAAACTCGCACTTCTAGAGATACCCTTTCAAACAAGGAAACAAAACATGTCGCGTGCCCAAAGAATCGCGATAAACCAGCTTGCAAACAGTAGACAAATTACCATAAAAACCCTTCGACAAGGGTCGGGTTTTCGTCTTGGTCAACACAAAAGATTACGTACACGAATGCGAAAGGCAATTACGCAACACTAAGTATTATACACAACTAGCCAGTGACGACACAGAACAAACAGTAAACAAAGTACACGAACTATTAAACAAAATGTACGAGAACAAACACATCGATCATGATACTTGTAAGTATCTTGATCCAGAAAACATAAAATCCGTACCCCGCAGTGGTACTTATTGCCTAAAAATTCACAAACCTCGGCAAAAATCTGAAAGACACACTAATCAAAACAAAATTTACTGAAGTAAAGAAACATAGAACAAACAAACTGAACCACCAAACGGACTCACAACGAGACCCAAACATTAATATACTTGCCTCGCTACTCGAAGAGCAAGACCACTAAAATGCATTAAAATAATTTTTCACAAACACAAACTAAGGAAAGAATCTACACTGCGACTGATGAGAAACCACACTCGGGTTTCGAAACGCAAGCGTCAAAGGGCCACTCTATCAACTTTGTAACACAATAGGTCCGGCTGCGTCTCGCCATAAGTTTTCCCCACACAAACAATACATTACCGTACACACTAATACAAACTTCCCTACAAATATCCGAGGCGAAACAAACATTTTTATTAACACAAACAATCGGATAAGAATGTAGGAACACAGTTTTGGACGAATCAAACACAAACTCGACACAAAAACATTTTGGATAGTTAGGTGGGGAGCCTCTTTCACACTTTTTACATTCGATTTTTCCAGTAACCGCGAGTTACTGGTAGTGGTAGCCTGCGGTAACTTATGCACTCAAATACGATCACGTACGTACCACGCACGTACAAATACCAAGATAGTAAGCTTACGATGTTGTGTGGGCCGCTGTGTGCATGTTTCATTCACAGCGTTACCGACGAACATATCACTGCACACGGGCACGAGCTTTAATAGGCGGCTTCAAATTGTCCCTTTCCAATGAACATTAGTGTTGTATTTGTAGTGACATGTGTGGAACCAACTAATTTGTCATGCTTTGTAAAGAGTAAGTGACATGTGTGGAACCAACAAATTTGTCCGCATGCTTTGTAAAGAGTAATTTTAATTCATTGCTCTTGTGTGGGGGGTTGTCAACCTGATGTAATCGCAAATCCTCAGATTTCCATCTGATATAAGTATGTACGTAAACAAGAAAAGTAAACTCATGAATTTTAATAGACGTGGTGGCTATGACCAATTTCAGCCAGATTGGTCACAGCCACCACGTCTAAGTCTGTGTGGGGAAAAGTTGTCATGACATATTGTAATGAATTATGTATGTGTTTAGAATAGCCCCTAGTCGCTTGACTTTTCTCGGCAGCAGGAATAGGCCATTGCGTTCACCCAACGATCTTTGTGATAGCCTACTTCTAACGTGACAGTCTGCTGTTCTATTTTGGTACTTCTGTTCCCAAAGACTTAAAGTAATCTGGTATTTGTTCATTTCTTGTACGCATAATGTACATATCATGTACTTCGCAAGAGCCATTGAACCAAAACACATATGGCCATTTCCGTGATCACTGCTTGGACCACATATCCTGGTATTTCTGTAGATATACGCCTTCAAGCTTGATTGGAAACTCTTCAACCACATTTCTTCCAAGGGAAAATGTGCATTTTCACATTGATGCATTTTCTCAGAGGAAATGTTGCATTTGGAATTTCTTCATATAACCAAAAATAAGCTCATATGAGGGGGCAAACATTTCAACAAGTGAACTAGAGGCTTGCATATACAACATTCATTATCATTTGTACAAAACGAAATGAGGTTTCCCAGAATATTTATAAGCACTGCTTTTTGACGGGATGGATAGATATGAAAATCAAATGACCCTTTATGCTTTTGAAATATACGTGAAGATGACACCTCGATTTTTGCCGGCCCACCCATAAGCGTAATTACTGAACGCTTCCTTACGTTAATTTTTGCATTTATAAATTTACCAGTGTATCTCATTGACAGTATATCTTTGACATTGGCGGCCCCCAACACATGAAGTGTTTATACATCTAAACAAATTTCTGATGGGAAGCAATGAAATGCCACAGACCAAGATAAGCGAATACCAGGTAACTTCCTCATGATCGACACTCAAAAAACATGGATGGCATACAGCCGGGTACAAGGGCACATAACTAATATAAAGGGATTGCAAATTTACATGCATAAACTATATTACCCGCTCACCGCCCCTTACTTCATATCAAAATACTGAATTTACGGCTTTTTTCATATTATTGCGAATGGAAACCTTGAAATCTAATCAGGTTATTTATATATACGCTAATAAACGATAGTTATCTGTCAATCGTAAAAGCAAGGGGCTATTGATTTTTATGAATCATATAAATAAGGCAAGGATTCCTGTAAAATCCATACTTTGGAGATAAAATGGTAAAAGTAGTCATGCAAAATATTTTCCCTAACAGTATGGTACGTTTCATCTTAGAAAATACACAGCAAATTAATTTAAAATAAGATCTGCATTTTAGAATCTTCTGAAGATACAAATATTTCTCAAAATTCACATTTTTGGCAAACATGAATGTCAGCAGACGGAACATAAAACTGTCATGCAGGTGGCGTGAGGAAACAAGAAAATAAAGTTACGCATTCATTAGCAAATGCGATTCAAATGGGGGAAATGCTCCTATACATGCGCCTTTCATAACATGTTTTTTTCGTTCAGATCGTAGCGGCGATAGTGGAGCCACGCCATTAATATCGGTTGGTATTTCTAAATTCGAGTGAAATCGATGTATACTAAATGGCCCGCGTTATTGATAATCTCAGTTTTTTTTTTTTTTTTGTATTGTTAGTTTTTTGACATATAAGGAAGTAAACTGAAAAACTAATGAACTCAAGTGCAGCGACACAATGCTACTTGAGCCAAGCCGTCAGCCGGCCGTCGCTCATTTTCGAGTACATGGTACCCAGTGATTCATCTCGAAATGGTGACAAATTTTGCCGTACTTAAAGTCATACTATTTTTTTCTATCATTTTATTTCTGATGATGAGATCTCGCTTCCTGTAGCTTTCTTCTAATAGTGACGAACGCAGGCAAGGGTGTACTTCATTAAATTGTGTAGAAGTTCCTTGTGATCATTTTGCCTTGACTAGGTAGGATACACATTCCATAGCTTTTTCTCAGTCATCTAACATACTACTCTAGTTATGTGATGCTTTCATCAGGTGGTAAGGAAGGTGCTTTTTGTAAGATTCCTCACGCTCAACCAATTGTACACAAAATATGTATTGAAGAACTGCGTATTTAAGTGCACAATCAAATGTATAAACGTATATTTATGGAACGAGTCGTTTCTGTATCAGCCAAGAATCACTAAAATGCACATGGTAACAAAGTTCATTCCAAGGAAAGGTGAAATTGAGTAACTCACAATCTTTTGTTAATATGATTTCAAAACGAATGCACTGAACTGGTGTTTACACTACCATAGCTACATATAACATTTTTACATGGCATATACACACACATATCTGCGTTGGCCGACACAGGAGCTACTGTGTGACATGTTTTGTGATTCAAGTAGCAATTTTTCAATGCAAGCTTGTTTGTTTTTCCGTAGCCCAGATTTTTTATTTGCAAATCAGTAATGTTTGTAGACTTTGTCTACATCTATGTTTATACGTTTCCAAAGCAATCCTTATCTGTTGAGCCAAAGCAAACACATGGTGACACATCTCACATTTTAGGAATGATTTGTGTTCACGTAAGACTGACCTAAATGCAATAATCAGAAATTGCACTGCACTCCACTGTGGAATGTACAAAGCAGTGACGTCGAAGTTTTTTGAAGTATGATCCTGCATAGGATTGCTATCAGATCGATGCAGAGGCATTTTGCCATGGCATCCTAATCCAGAATTTTATCCATGCCTAGAAAGTGTCAGTTGACCCTTAACCCCTGTTATTACATGACTATGTAGATTATGTGGTTTCCTTTCAAAATTGACAATAGTACAATATGATAAATTTCCTGAGACGTAGGTTGTTCGCAACTCTGTAACTCAAAAGCATATTGCGGTAAAAGGTTTCAGTTGATTGAGTGAAGAATCACGCGCACAGTTTAATCATTATTGATCAGCCACGAACGAACCTGTTTGCAAGTGGTCCAGGGTAGTTTCTCCCCGACACACGACAACTTTCACGTAATTTATTATAGCTACCATCTCTAGTACGTCCTGACATATTTACACCCATCACAGAAAAACAAAGTTGTTTCTTAAATTCAAATGGTGTATTCTAAGTCTGTGTATATGTATGAGAACCTTATATGTGCATTAATAAATTTGCCAGTATATCTCATTGAAAGTATATCTTTGACATTGGCATCCCAAACACATGAAGTGATTATACATTCGATCAAAGTTCAGAGGCGAAGCAATGAAAATGCCACAGACCAAGAGAAGCGAATACCAGGTAACTTCCTCATGATCGACACTCAAAAAATCATCGATGGCATACAGCCGGGTACAAGGGCACATAACTGATATAAAGGGATTGCAAATTTATATGCATAAACTATATTACCCGCTCACCGTTCTTTACACTTAACCAAAATGCAGTAAATATCAAAATACTGAATTTATGGCTTTTTTAATATCATTGAAACTGGAAACCTTGAAATCTAATCAGGTTATTTATATATACGCTTAGCCTAATAAAACATAGGTATCTGTCAATCGTAAAAGAACGGGGTATTGATTTTTATGAATCATATAACTTAGGCAGGGATTCCTGTATAATCCGTACTTTCTAATAAAATGGTAAAAGTAGTCATGCAAATATTTCCTTAACAGTATGGTTCGTTTCATCTTAGAAATACACAGCAAATAAATTTTAAATAAGATCTGCATTTTAGAATGTTCTTAAGATACAAATATTCTAAAAATTCATATTTTTGGCAAACATGAATGTCAGCAGACGGAACATAAAACTGTCATGCAGGTGGCGTGAGGAAACAAGAAAATAAAATTAACACATTCATTAGCAAATAGGATTCACCAATGAGAAAATGAGTCTATAGTAAATAACTTTAATCATTTGTCACCTCTTTCAGATCTTAGCGGCGACAGTGGAGCCACGCCGTTGACATCGGTTGGTATTTCTAAATTCAAGTGAAATCGAGTGTATACTAAACAGCCCGCGTTATTGATAATCTCAGTTTTGCTTGTTTTGTATTGTTAGTTTTTTTGACATGTAAGGAAGTAAACTGACGAACTAATCAAATCAAGTGCGGTGACGCAATGCTACTTGAGCCAAACTGTAAGCGGTCGTCTCTCATTTTCGAGTACATGGTGCCCAGTGATTTCATCTCGAAATGGTGACAAATTTTGCCCTACTTAAAGTCATACTATTTTTTTCTATCATTTTTGCTGATGATGAAATCTCACTGCCTGTAGCTTCCTCCTAATAATGACGGAAGCAGGCAAGGATGTACTTAATAAAACATACTTCTTGAATAGTTTGTATCACTCTCAACCTGTGTGAAATAATGTTTAGGTCTGAGGTTTCGTTAGCTGTGACTTATCAAAAATTAAAATACCAACAAAAATACAAAATAATGTGTGTATGGAGGTAACTCCATCTATGCATTAGGCAACAGTGATAAAAACTTGAAGACTATGGGTAATGTCAATGTCATGATAACACAGACTCAAAAACTTGTGGTAAGGCCCGCTGACCCAATCATTGGCGGCTTTTGATAAACATCCCCCCCCCCCCGTTTTGTGACATTCTGCATTTTTGTAATACATTGAAGTGACAGCAGAACAATGTACTACTCATTCTTCTGTACATCCCTTGTGTACTATACACTGTAAAAGCAAACACAGAAAAGAAGAAGAAGATAGACATTACAAATTCAAATATAACAATAGAAAATTCTCACGCGTAGGCCAGGTGTAGATGGGATGAACGGAAATAGGCCTGAACCAGTACTGATTTGTTTGTCCTTTTTATTACTGCCCGTTACTGTCTTGGGAAAACTTACCAACTTTATCGTTTTTCAACAAGTATGAAATTACTTGAAATCGCTTTCCTTAATTTTCTGCAGTAAAAATAAACTCGTGTCCTGTTTGGATATCCTTTGCTAAAGCACAATAGCTGGTGAGGAAGAAATGTCCAAGAAAAGTCCTCGAATCACTTGTAAAGGTACTTCTAATGTCAAAATAAATGGGTAATCGTGTCATCTTTCTACTTCATCTCGAGAAAAGTCATCTTATTAGACATAGGTAGGCGAGCACATCCCCGGAAGGCGAGCACATCACCAAGGGCACGCGTGACCTAGTGAGCGTCTTGTTTGACCCAGAGGAGGTGGTCATCAAGACCGAACAAACATGCAAAGCCATAGATGTCTTAAGTGAAGTAAATAATGATTATATTAGGGGCGACGTCAAAAGTTCAATGAAGGATAAAAAACTTAATTCTTTTAGTTTGGGGGTGGGGGGGTTTTGACCTAAAAAAGTTTCTATCCTACAAATCGATTTAAGGTAAAAATTGCCAGGGGAATGAATATTTTGAAAAAATAGAGCAGAAATGCACACTTTCGTGTTGAAGCCAGCGGAGGGAGTTGTTTTAACACGGTGCAGAGCTGCACCTGGCCTAGTTAGTGTAAACAATGCAGGTTGTTGGCCTCTGTTGCACCATAGACGGTAGTTTCTCTACTGTCTATATGGTTGCACTCGGAATTTATAATTGTATTTTGCTACATTTCTGGTGCACGTGTAGTCCGCCTAAATGGAGTAGTGTGAACTGAGTTGTTACAACCACCAGGACAGTTGAGAGAGTTTTTATACCTCTGGAAGGAGAAACCTGGACTTTATTGTTGTTGTTCTTGTTCATTCATTGATAAACTTCAAGTTTGTTGTTAGTATGTTGTATTTACATTTGATGAAACACAAAGTGTGTTCCCAATCTTAAGCCCCACTAGCTTTATCTTTTAGCATTATTTTTATGATTTTACTTTCAAACTAAAATAAGTTGGTGACAATGTAGTCATTTAGGTCTGTGTACACACTTATAACTACCTGCGGGGGCTATATATGCAATTTTGAACAAGATAAAGATTACACTGCGATTAAATGTTCGCCCAAACATTAAATCACAGCCCCATGCAGAAAAGCTAAAACCTTGATACTATGCATATCTGCACTGAAATCTTCACATAAACTGCACAGAGTAGTCCAAATTGTAATGCATACGGGTGGATGTTTTCAACTGTGACACTGTATGTTCTGATTCCTTTTTAATATTACCAATTTTTGAAAATGCCAGGAAATCAAAATGACCGTTAAAATTTTAATTTACATATGTGAAATGTTTCTGAAAGGAATGGTTTCCTAATGCAGTAAAAGTTCATATCTCTTCAGAGGGTAGATTTCAGAAAGGAGAGAATAGGTAGATAATTTGAGGTCAACAAATTTCAAGAGTTACAGCTAGTGGGGCTTTAACGATGCATTACTTTATTTCACCCCTAAATTGACTGATCCTTAGCTTTGCTTTACATAGAAAGAGACTGGCAACAGGTTCAATATAAGTCAATTAAGTTTCTAGGGGGGTGGGGGGGGTTGGGGGAGAAACTAAGGGAATTAAGTTTTTTATCCTACATTGAACTTTTGACGTCGCCCCTTATATCATGCTACCATGCGCCATTCTGATTGGACGAGAGCTCATTCCACCGATGCTAAAATACTGTTTTAGCACTGCTAGCAGTGCTAAAACGGGCCCCTAAACCAGCATTTTCGAAAATTGCCCGGTCGGTGCATTTGAACGTACCTATCTAAACCATAGACCCTCGAGAAAGACCGAACCACTTTGTTTCAAAGACCGGAGACCGAATTTTGATACAAAGATGAAGTGTGGGTCTTTAACTCACCTTTTGGTGTAAATAAGTTGGGATCGATGATGAAAGACATCTCTGAAGCAGCATGTTTGGGGTATGATGCACACAAATATTAGGGCGACAGCGCACCGTGCACTTTGCGGGAGTCGAGACGCGATATATCCAAATAAATTGACACTTCCTCACAGTAACGGTACCGGTATGTCAGATATTATTTACCAAAGTTTGGGCTATAACAGATCGGGATGTCCTAACGACGTAGACCAAGAAGTTCAAAATAACAATGGGATGACTCCTGGCGACTGCGACGATATTTGACATCAAATCCAAATGCAACGAGCAGTGTCAGCGTCCAGCTCTCCCTGCATCGGGCAACACACTCAGTATTATCTGCACAACTGTTCATCACAGTTGCAGTCATAGCAAGTCTGGATTATTTTAAAACTGCTTGTTTTCTGGTACAATTAACGTCCAAATTATCCATCAAAAATAGATCCTGTAACTTCACTGTGCCACCACTGAATGTCGCGACGGTATGCGGTACAGAATGAGTCAAATCTATTTTTAGTATGCCAAAAAAGCCAGGACTATTGTTCTTATGTAAATTAACGAAAAAAATTGTTACTTTTTTCTTTTGATTTGAACTCTTGACCCATTTTCTCTGTGAGTGCTGCAGGTATTTTTGACAAGTATCGTTCGTGTTGCATGCGAATAAAATGAATGTCGATATGGACGTAATGCGTATCGTAGGATACCTTGTGCCTGAACGGAATCCTTATAAAAATGCTCGGTCTCGGGCGCAGAATTTCCGACGTTCGATCTCTCAGACGTCCGTTTTCTGCATTTGGGGCTTAGAGTAATGAAAATACCCAAGTAAGACAACAAATACACACAAGTTGATATAATATAATAGCAATAACCCCCGCCGCAGGAGGGTATACACTCGATTTTGGTACAATTCGCTCCATATAGCACTCGCCTATCGGCTCGTGCTATATGTCGCGCATTGTACCAAAATCTCGTGTATACCCTCCTGCGGCGGGGGTTATTGCTTAATTTGATGCACATTTGTTATATGGTGATGCAAATTTGTTAGGCCTATATAGTGTTTGGCATTTGTTATATGGTGATGGGCATTTGTTATATGGTGATGGGCATTTTTATATGGTGATGGGCATATGTGATATAGTGATGGACATTGTGTTATATGGTGACGGGCATGTGACAGACAAACATTGTGACAGACACACACTCACACACACACGCGCGCGCGCGGACTGATCATGGATGTAATTACATCCATGGACTGATAGACAGACATCGCTATGACATATCCCACGTGTTCACACACTTTAGCTAAAAAGGGGTGGAGATCACAGATAGAGTGTCACGAAAAAATGCAAATCGAAGCAGGTAGAGAAGTACATCGAAATTTAACGACTATCAATAGTATCACTTTATTGATGAACTGCTACATGTCAATTTACGCCGTCTAAAATTGTCGTCTTCAGCAAAAAAAACAGTGTATTTCCAGTGCAGTCGAGTAGTTAACATATTTCCCATGATGCTTTAGATGTTCTGAAAGGTCAAAGTCGCATTGTCTGTCTGTGCTTCGATGTACTACAAGTTTCGACTTCTTATTTCTCTTTAGACGGAACAGTGAATTTTCATCGACATGTCATGTTACTACACGTTGTCACATAAATGTGAGTGAACATTGACTTGCAATGAACTGTCGCTTCACATTTCCCGGTGTACATAATTTTCCGTAAAGGCGAGACTTTGCACAATTTTTGAATATCAGATGTTTACCATCTTGTATCGACGTTTGGCATATGAGCGATTTCAGGACACTAATATTGTTACTAAACTATACTACAAAAATGATTTGCCTTGTGTCTCGGCACGCCAGGTCTGTGAAATTGCCGATATGTATCGGCATTTTCGGACTCTTATATCGATACTAGACGATACTAGAATGACTTGCCTTGTGCCTATACAAGTCGGGTCAGTGAAATCGCGGATACAGATCTGACCCGCCCGATCCCGACTTCGGTAGCTTGATTCTAACTTAGATACAAGATGATACTATATTCAGTAGATTTGTCAAAGCGCGGATAAATATCTGAAATGTATGTCACCACATTTACCAATCTAACTTCGATACTGTATAGTCTAGTAGCTGTAAATATCCGATATCATGAAATTGCGGTGTCCTCCTATTTTCTGTGTTTTACTATTCGATCGCATCCTTTGAGCGTCGTAAAGCTGCACGTTTTCTCCTCGATCCCCTTCCCTGCCTATAGACATTATTTCTTCAACAGGGACGCTTTTCCCGGTGTCTCGCTCATGAAAATGTTGGCACAGCCTGTAACGTATACCCAAAATAAATCACAAGACAGTCGTTATTCCACACTCAAAGAGCTCAGGGTGTAAGACTTTTGCGACGACTGAATGCACGTCTGGAATCTAGATTTTGATTTCCATGGAGGTAGCTTCCAAGGCATTTCTACGCAACAACTTATCATCTTATTTTTATATCCTTCTCCACTATTGGTAAGATATGGAAATGGAAACGTGCCAACTAACTAACCGTGGTCAGGTTTCATAACGGTTTCGTCGCTGAAAGCCTATTCTTTTTAGCTATACGGACTTTCGGCGGCCCAGGTAGAACAAGCCTTTTAGTTTCTTACTTACCACATCATAAAAGAGCCAACTACGTTACGATCGTTTGACTGCTAAGTATCCCTGGTCGACGCATTCCCTGAAATATTTGAAATGTCAATTACCGCCAAAGGTGCCCGTCAAACGCACATCAACGGCAAAGCCAGTCTAGCATTATGCATTCTAGCACTAGGCATTGTCACCGGCGAGCCTAAATCCCGTTTATTTACACGAATATTGAATTGTGTATCTTCCTGTTTATTTCTGAATTCATGAATATTTTAAGGGTCAACTAGTTTTACGGACGACATCGTGACACTGTTTCTGTGATCTTTAGCCCTTCTCTTATTTTACTGCGTGTGGGACGGCTGTGGTGTTGACTCAATCAATTAATCGGCTGATACGGACAGCCGATTAGCAAGTTGGCAACGTTTGTGGAACAATTAACGTGGTATGTAAAAAGGTTGAAGAGGAGATAAGGACATGTAGGTAATAACAAAAGCAGTCGGACGGTTTGGAGTCAAAATCTTTATCTGAAATATCACAGTCAAGATTAATGAAATGACTGGTAAACTTACTAGTACTAAACAAGCAGTCAGACGGTTTGTAGTCAAAATCTTAACTTGAAATATCACAGTCAAAATTAATAAAATAATCTAAACCTTTGCACAAAATCCCCACCCCTCCCCCACCCCAGGGGACTGACTCCTTCCCCTGTGGTTAAAATAAGTAACCTTACGTTTCCCCTGGCAGTCCCAGCAGTAATTAAGCCCAGTAGGACCAGAATTTTTTGATCACTGCGCGTTCTATGACTGTGATAACTATTAAGGGACTGTACACAAATTACAGGGGGGTGGGCCGGTGTTTTTCGAAACACCACTGCGTCAAAAATAGTGACCCTTCAAAAGTTCATGCACAAAAATTTGTGACCCTACCCCTTATCTGTGCATGAAAATAAATGACCCTCCCCTGTAACTCAATACCCCCCAACAAACCCGCAATGTGTTCAAGACCCGCCTTCTGACTTGCTATACTTTTGGAATCCTCCTCCCAAAAGGAAGGCAAATGTGGCTGATATAACGCTTTGTCCAAAAATTTCAAATCATATGTGTGTGATAATTCATGTGAACGTACTTTGCGTGAAGTGGCAGGTAATAAGTGCATGCATGTACAAACAATGTAATTTTTAGATTTCATCGATAATGTTGATTCACAATACATGGGAGTCTATGACAAAACTGGAAAAAAAATTCTTTCACAATTAATAATATGCACTTTTTCTGCATATATGGACCCTGAATAATTGACATAATTGTACTTGATTAGAAGAGGGTGGTAACACGTGCATCTGTGTACAAGAACTTTGTTTTTGGCATTTCACATAAAAAGTTCATCCATCATACATTGTAGTCTATGACAAAAGTAAGAATAATTGTTTTAAAATACAAACGTGGCAAATCTGTCTATTTATGTACACTCGATTATTGGTATAAATGTTCATGATTAGACTAGAGTGGTTTCAAGTCCATGGTTATGCAAGAAATTTCATTTTGGCATATCACTGAAATGTTGATTCACTATACATGGCAGTCTATGACAAAACTATGAATAATTTTTTTCCAATACAAAACTAAGTAAATCTGTGCATTTATGTACACCTAATTATTAGTATTAATGTTCATGATTAGACCAGGGTGGTTTCAAGTCCATGGTTGTGCAAGAAATTTGATTTTGGAATTTCACTGAAATGTCGATTCACTATGCATAGCAGTCTATGACAAAACTATGAATATTTTTTTTCCAATACAAAACTAAGTAAATCTGTGCATTTATGTACACCTAATTATTAGTATTAATGTTAATGATTAGACCAGAGTGGTTTCAAGTCCATGGTTGTGCAATAAATTTGATTCTGGAATTTAACTGAAATGTCGATTCACAATACCTAGCAGTCTATGACAAAACTATGAATATTTTTTTTCCAATACAAAACTAAGTAAATCTGTGCATTAATGTACACCTAATTATTAGTATTAATGTTAATGATTAGACCAGAGTGGTTTCAAGTCCATGGTTGTGCAATAAATTTGATTTTGGAATTTCACTGAAATGTCGATTCACTATGCATAGCAGTCTATGACAAAACTATGAATATTTTTTCCAATACAAAACTATGTAAATCTGTGCATTAATGTACACCTAATTATAAGTATTACTGTTAATGATTAGACCAGAGTGGTTTCAAGTCCATGGTTGTGCAATAAATTTGATTTGGAATTTCACTGAAATGTCGATTCACAATGCATAGCAGTCTATGACAAAACTATGAATATTGTTTTCCAATACAAAACTAAGTAAATCTGTGCATTAATGTACACCTAATTATTAGTCTTAATGTTCATGATTAGACCAGAGTGGTTTCAAGTCCATGGTTGTGCAATAAATTTGATTTGGAATTTCACTGAAATGTCGATTCACTATGGTATGGATAGCAGTCTATGACAAAACTATGAATATTTTTTTCCAATACAAAATTTAATAAATCTGTGCATTAATGTACACCTAATTATTAGTATTAATGTTAATGATTAGACCAGAGGGGTTTCAAGTCTATGGTTGTGCAAGAAATTTGATTTTGGAATTTCACTGAAATGTCGATTCACTATGCATAGCAGTCTATGACAAAACTGTGAATATTTTTTCCATTACAAAACTAAGTAAATCTGTGCATTTGTGTACACTTAATTATTAGTATTAATGTTAATGATTAGACTAGAGTGGTTTCAAGTCCATGGTTGTGCAAGAAATTTGATTTTGGAATTTCATCGAAATGTTGATTCACTATACATTGTAGGCTATGAGGACACTACAAATAACTCATAGGTTATGTGATCCTAAATTGTTATTCAAAAGTTGTTCGACCTGAAGCTTCCAGTTGTTATTGATGACATTTTGCACTATTCTGAATAGTTTGTATTCTGTCAATGTCCTCAAAATAAAAAATGTACATACGGCGACTTGAACATTTGACACTAACCTATACCTAATGTATTGCCAATGGGAGAATGATATCAAATAAGTGATCTCCCAAATTGTTATTGAAAGAGTCATAATAGGGGACAGTTATGCACAATAGAGGAGTTGGATAAGTAGAAATCATGACAACTTAAATTAATGTGGCTGCTTGGATCATCAATACATTGTTTATTATCCCTTAAAATTGCGCCCAAAGGGTGTGCCGAAAATGGAAATGGCAGAAAATGAAAGTGCCAGGAGGTATTTTTTCTTTTTCAGTATTCCATATTCTTCAATACATGCACATGCAAGTTCAGCTTTGATGCATAAAAAAAGGTGACCCTCCCCCATAGGCATACACAAAATTGTATGACCCTTCAAAAATGCTTGCGCGAAAAATGGCGACCCACCCCCAAAAAACACCGGCCCACCCCCCCTGTAATTTGTGTCCAGTCCCTAACACTTGATCTTGTCATAGACCCTCGAGAAAACTCGAGGGTCTATGATCTTGTGAAGCAGTTGGGTTTGTCAAAACTCTGACAACAACACAAGTTGTCCGAGGGTCACGCAAACATGCACAAACATGAACGAAACAATTTCCCTCCTACTGCAATAATTTTAATTGATTGATAACTGTGGAAAAATATTTGACGCGTGTAAGTGTCCTCTTTGAGCATTAGCATACAATCAAAGATGTAAATCATTATTAAGATTATTTAATATAAGATAATTATTAATTAAATTCGCGGCGTGAAGTCAAGTATATAAAGCCCGGTAAGTCCATGATTTCTAACATACCAGCCAGAGGTCGAAAAACAGCGAACGCATGCAAAGACTTCGTCATATGTGGATAAAAAGATACCGTACATTAAATTTGGGTGAGTCAAACGTTTCTATTCATTCCATATTTTAAGAAAATATGTGTGATTATTATATTCACGAAAGTTATGTTGTACTTAAGCTTTTACGTTTTTTTCATAAAATAAATGCCACTAGTTCTTAATTCGTATGATTTTCGGCAACCAAATGCCGCAGGCTTTGTGAAGTACAAAGTTTTCAGCGTGATTCATATTGCAAAGCCTAACCTTTTGGATAGGTAGTGTAGGTTATTGTGTTGAAAATTGTCAGCATATTATTGTTTCCAACCTTGCCTTTTCGACTAAAAATATTGCCTTATCGTACACTATGGTTCGAATTGACAACTGTACAGTATATTAGCGTGTTTATTGTACACTTTTACGCATTAAGATTGTCTTAAATCATATGGAATGGTTATATTTCAACACATGACATCATTTTTGGTTGTCAAATAATGATTAAAGCTTAAGAAATGTATACTTACATTGATAATGAACAAGGCACCGAGTATGAGATCGGTTTATCGAGCTGATGATTAATCGACCAAGTAGACTACCCAAATCGCGAGCGCCTGTGCATGCATAAATGGCAAGCAAATTAAACTTGCTGTTGGAAGGCTATCTTAATCCAGATTAGTTGCGTTTGAAGTAGCTAGTGAGTGTGCATGAGAGGATGTTTCAGAGGAATCATGATAAGAAAATTTTAATGCCGTTTTAATGGTGGGAATTTTGTTGAGTGGATTTGACTGTTGATGTCTTAAAGTTTGCTACATTATCGTGTTCGAATCAGATTTAGAATTTACTAATTTACTTATTGACAGTGGTTTAAAAATGCAAAAAGATGTGGCGAGTTCCTTCATCTTTATATGATATTTCTTTCAAATAGTCTGTTCTTCTGTTGTCTGTTAATATTCTAAAAGATTACTCTGAAACTTTTTGTTGTAGGATTCTAATTATCGTCGTGAAATCTTTCACTTATATTGCAGTATTTTATATGCTTAGCGAGAACTGGTCTGTTCGTTATGTGTATTTCACCGGAAAAATCGAAAAGGTCACGATAAATCAGAGAATACCTGTGATAGACCACAAGATTTGTGAATAGTCATATCAACGGCTGCTGTGTGGTGTGCATTTTCTAATACATACCACACCGCGGGCGCGTGTATCGGCTCACAAGCCATTGTAAATGAACATACCCTGGAGAAGCTCGGCACACTACAAATGTTCGATCTTTTTTTTAGACTGCATAATAGCGTAGTATATTCCAACTAAAAAGAGGAAAACAAAGCTTCTCTTGTCGTAGGTCTTCCGATTTAATTGGTCGACAATTTTGGTGCAATCGGTACGTGCATTGTGCTTAGGACCAGGTCACACCTTGACGATTTAACCATCGTACGCCGACGTAACAAAATTTCTCTTAAACGCTATTTTTCAATTTGTGGCGTATACATAGCGTATTCATAACGTACTCATAGGTTATAAATACGTTGTTGGTTGCTAGACAGTTATCTTCACGCTTTTCGACTCATGAGCAACTTACAAGTAACGTGAACGTGTGTCAACGAGCGCATAACCTACCTATAACTCATGGCCCGCGTGTGTGGGACGTATGAGCCATACGCTGCTGCATATGTCGAAAAGTTTTGTGCATGCACAAAATACCAGCGTTCTTCTTCAGCGTGCCCTTAGGGACCGAGCACAATTAACGGCAGGGGGCGGAAGAGAAAATGGGGGGGGGGCACGAAAAAAATGAGTGTTCTTGGGGTGGGCCATGAAAATTCCAGGGAAGGTAAGGGGTGGGCCACCAAAATTTTTTACACCATGACAGACAGAGAATAATTTTCAGCATTTTTGTTCCTTGTTGAAGCTGGAGTTCCTTGTTAAACTTCTTGTAGCATGATGAAATACCAAGTCTTAAACCTCACAATGCAGTTGTTATGTGTAAAATGAGCAATATTATTATTGAAAATTGACTTCATTTCCGGTATTCATTGTCAGTCTGTGTGTATGTAAGTTTGTCTGTATGTATGTCTGAATGTATGTATGTATGTATGTATGTATGTATGTATGTATGTATGTATGTATGTATGTATGTATGTATGTATGTATGTATGTATGTATGTATGTTTGTGAGGTTGTTTTTTAGGCATTTTTTGTCAATATACTTGTTCTCAAAAACTACTTGTTTGAAAGCTTTGCAATTTTGCATAAAATTCCCTAGGGATGTTATGAGATAAATCTTTTACTCAGTGTTGTGAAACCAGTATTTTTAGGCATTTTCTCAGTCTGTGACCTTAAATAATCTATATGAACATGAAAGTGTTTAAGACGGTATCATAGTCATAATGTAGTTGTATTTCCTATCAGTTTATAATGAAATTTGATCCAGAAAACACATTTTAGGTTATTTTTGAGACAGCAGACCATTTTCAGCCAATATTTCTAGTATGAGCCACACTAAAACTGTTATTCTGTTACAGTAAACAAAAGATCTTTGTACTTGGTATCTGCTTTGATGCTGTCTACCTCTTCCAGACCATTCATGTTTATATTTGCTTTAGTGACAATTGTTGCTCTTTTTGTTCAAAGTATGTTCTATTTTGATCGCCTGCCTTGGAGTGTGCATCATTTGGAAAGGTATTGAGGGTCAGTAGCTTTACATAATTTGGCTATTTTTTTAGTATTTTGTGTTCTGTGTGTTTCACTTGAAGTTCTTATTTTACTCAGAGTATTATAAAATGCACAATATTGAGATTGTTAGACTAACTTAGAGATGTGCAGTGAACACTGTCATCATTAAAAATAATTCATGTCTAAATCAATGCTTCAACTATAACAACTATAATAGCACTCAATGAACTTGTAGATTGTTTATAAGGTATTGGTAATTTCATCATTCTTTGGGATTAAATAGCACAACACAATACTGAAAAGTAGCTGTAGGTGTAAAGCTTGTAGTAAAGCTTGAACATATGTTATTTTTTTGTTTATTATTTATATATTTATTTGTTTTTCAAGAATGTTGTTTTCACTAAAGCATATTTTAAAAGTTATAAGGATTATATATATGTGTCAACTTTGTATCTATGTAATCTTTCTTTTTTGGGGACGGGGGCCCCAAAAATTTTGTTGCCCTTGATGGGGACCACTAAAATTTTTGCTGGTGTTAGGGGGGCCTGTAAAAAATATATGCACCACATATTTTCTCTTCCAGGCCCCCTGCCGTTAATTGCGCTCGTTCCCTTAACTTATACAAAACTTACCCGTAACGTGTTAGACGTAACCAAGCGTATTCGCCAATTTTATAACGCTGGCATACGCTTGCTAAATCATCAAGGTGTGACAGGGTCATTAGTCTTTTAACTGTGGCCTGGTCACACCATACTCGCGATTCCTGTTTAGGCCGCACGAACATCACATCATAAGTCATATAGTCATGCTGTCGTTGAATAAGGGCCTGAAAAGAATTAACGGGGTGGGGTTGCTTTTCAAGAACAAGTTGCATGAAAAATGCCACCCTCACCTGATTGCGACAAAAATGTTGACCCACCCCTCATCCTTATTAACAAAATATGACCCTCCCTATGCAAAATAATTTGAATTTCAATAGGGCCGTTTGCAAATGACGTCATCATTGTCTCGATAAATTGAAAAATAGACGTGTGGACTTAATTATAGGTAACATGCTATTCATAATTACGCATGCAAGAACACGAAACATGACTTGAAATCAGTGAGCCTCGCTTGCTAGGAAGGCCGTTGAGGGCGCGTCATCATATAGTACAATATCTAGTAGAGCTACCCAGGGAAACAAGGTCTGTCAGGGAGTCAAATATCCTATGTTTTCCCTAAAGTCTACGCAATTTTCAATTTTAAGTGAAGGAACATTTACAAGTTCTTGCAATCACATACAAATGTATCGAATATAGTTTGTTTGGTAGATTTTTTTTAAATTTTAGACCATAATCCTTTTAAGATATAATGGTCTTTCTTTATTTTCCTGAACTAATCTCGTGTTGTACACATGACATTATTTTTCGTCAGCAAACAATCATAAAATCTTACGAAATGTACATTAACATTGATAATGAGCAAAACACAGAGTATGAGATCGATTGATCGAGCTGACGATTAATCGACCGAGTAGACTGCCCAACGTGCGCGAGCGCCTTGTAACCTCCACAAATTTAATAATCTCCACAATGTAATATCACCACAATTGTAATAAAATCAACCTCAAAAGGTAATAAAACAGCCAACCATTAATGTAACAACCCGGAACCACAAATGTAATTAACAAATTAATCATAAATGTATTAAATCTCAACCAAAAATGTAGTAAACTTGAACTTGTATATATAATCATTTGTTTGTCAATGCCCTGAGTAAAATATAAACTTAAGTAAGATTAGTGTAATATTATTGCAAACTTTCCTTAAAAAAGGTTTCGTTTCCGAAACACTGAATAGAATACGTTAAGAACACTATCAGAAAACGGCGAGGTACCGATCTAACCGTTAGATAGAGGAAGTGGAACAGCAGTTCAAGACAATAATGATGACATAATAAGGAAACGTCAAAATAGCTCATCAATGAGTGATACCACTTGAAGTTTACAACAGACGACTCAGAACAAACAACAGATAAATCTACAGCCTTAATAACAGAAACTTACGACACAAAACATGTTGGCGAGAGCATATATCTATATTTCGATCTAGTAAACACAATACGAACACCACCTTGAACACAGTAGAACAAAATTAACATCCCAGTGAAGGAACGAACTTCAAGGGGGGCAACATAGGAATATAGACAATTTATCAATTGTTTCACACAATTTATCCACTGAAAATTAATTTGAGGAGACTGAAGAAGAAATTATGGCAAATTTTCGAAAAACAGTGTTAAAGAATAATAGTGTTATACAGTCTTCTCCAGTCTGGAGAAGAGACTGCACTGACACTCAGATTACAGCTGTGTCGCCGTGGCCAATCAGTTCTATACACAAAAAAGCGAAACTTAAAAGACACTTTCGTAACACCAAAACACACTAAACGCAAACAATTACGATATGATTCCGTATTACATATATAAATATTTAGGGGCTAATTCTTCAATTGCGTTGACAAAATAGATTTATTACATTTATGGTTGACAAGTATTATGGATCTGTTTTAATTACACTTATGGTTACCATTTATTACAATAATGGTTAGTGTTTTTATTACTTTTATGTAGAATTTTGTTACATTTATGGGCGATATAACATTTATGGGTGCATTTTATTGCAATTATGGTTGATGTCGTATTTATGGAGATTATAACATTTATAGAGGTTACACGCCTGTGCATGAACCCAATCAAACCAGTTACTGGTCGTGTATATTTGCTGTCGGAAGGCTATGGTAAGCCTAGTGCACAGATGAATTCATAGCTTTGATTTAGTTGCGTGTGAAGTTGGATAGAGAACATGCATGTGAAGGCGTTCAGAGGTCATTGAACCACTTGTTTGAAAAGTGGGAACTTTTGAGAGTGGTTTTGACTGTTGATATCTTTGGTACGTTGTGTTGGAATTAGATCGAGAATTTACCAAATTACTTATTGGCAGTGGAGTGAACATGTAAAAAGGGATATTTTCATAATTATAAGTTACGACGACAATGGCAATTTTGCGAGTTCCTTCATTTTGACGAAGTATTTCTTCATTCAAAGCTTTGTTGTGGTTTTATTAGATTACTCTACAATACTTTGTTGTAGGGAAACCTTCCACATGTTTTGTAATACTTATGTGCTTAGTACGGTGGCCCAAAACTACATACCTGTTCTCTGCATTTAAAATCTGCGTCGCATTCAATTGTTTTTCTCTCACATATGTCTCCGCATTCAAAGTCTGCGTCGCATTCAATTTTTTTTCTCTCACATATGTCTCCGCATTCAAAGTTTGCGTCGCATTCAATTTTTTTTCTCTCACATAAGCTTATGTCTCCGCATTCAAAGTCTGCGTCGCATTCAATTGTTTTTCTCTCACATATGTCTCCGCATTCAAAGTCTGCGTCGCATTCAATTGTTTTTCTCTCACATATGTCTCCGCATTCAAAGTCTGCGTCGCATTCAATTTTTTTCTCTCACATAAGCTTATGTCTCCGCATTCAAAGTCTGCGTCGCATTGAATTGTTTTTCTCTCACATAGGTCTCCACATTCAAAGTCTGCGTCGCATTCAATTTTTTTCTCTCTCAAATAAGCTTATGTCTCCGCATTCAAAGTCTGCGTCGCAATCAAATGTTTTTCTCTCACATATATGTCTCCGCATTCAAAGTCTGCGTCGCATTCAATTGTTTTTTTCTCACTTATGTCTACGCATTCAAAGTCTGCGTCGCATTCAATTGTTTTTCTCACACACATGTCTCCGCATTCAAAGTCTGCGTCGCATTCAATTATTTCTTTCTCACATGTGTGTCCGCATTAAAAGTCTGCGTCGCATTCAGTTGTTTCTCTCTCAATATGTGTCCGCATTCAAAGTCTGCGTCGCATTCAATTGTTTCTCTCCTAGATGGGCCACAGGCGGTCCAAAGACTATTAATAAGCTTATTATTGAGTTTTTCTCAGTTTTCTCTATCAGTTCTTTTCCCTTTCTTCACGCTCTGATTGATCGTAGTAAATAAAAAGAAATTACTTTATAGCCTAACCTAGCCTCTTGACTTTTTATTTATTTTACACCCCATTACAAGGACGTTTATCTCTCATATACACACATCTTGTAATTAATTAGTCAACAAAACTAATTATGCTAATCGTGGACTTATCAGGGATTTTATAGGTTAGTCAACATCGCGAAAGACAGGAAAGGTTACTAAAACTCATTTTTCATTTACATCTCTATCTTTCCAATGTTGACCAACCCTTGCAGCACGGTCTTGCGTATACTGCCTTAATAAAAATTAAAATTGCAACGGACAATTCTATTGGCTACCTGAATTGCTTATCCCGATGTGGTGACCTTTATATACGCCAATGAAAACGTGCGTACTACACCTGTCGACTGTCATTATTTCAATTCAAAATGATCGATGAACAAATTAAGACGGAAGCGATCGCAAGGTCAAGCTGCTCTGTACGATCTTCGGTTTTGAAGTGGACCAAGAAACAAGAGACGGATAATTACGTGGATTTAAACTGTTTTCGAAGACAATGACCTGATTTTTTTCTCACAAAAAACTTCCCGATTACAGTTCGAATTTTACTATGCTGACGTGCGTTGCACCGTGGTAGGCGTAAATGTCAAGGTATATAACCAGCTGGACGTATTATATGTACTGCTTTTCGGTCTATCCACGCCAATAAAAACGTCACCCAGAGAGTGACGATAAGACCTCTAAAATTCACTTCAAAAGCGATCGTCAGATTAAATCCAAATGTGAGCTTCTGAACGTACAAATTTTCATATCCTATATCAAGGTTCTTACTTTGCATACCCATATAGTAAAATAACCTTGAGGGTCTTTGTTTCTATTTGCGAAATATGGTAATGATTGTCATTTTTCATCGTTATTGTTAAATAAATTATCCTTTTTACCTCCCCAGTGGTATAAAAGTTCTTCATCTACAGATTGCCATACCAAACATTAGGGTTCTTACATTAAGTTTTAAGAGGCACTGTCTGTAAAAACCTGCAAAGGTGGCCAAGGTCAAATTTTCAATAAGACGAAACATATCACATGATAGGGCAAAATTTAACTAAGAAGGAATGAATTTTAATTTTTGTTTAAACGGACCCATTTTGATGTTACAGGCCATGTCACGTGATGTGGTGAGGACCTAATATTTCCTTACGATTTCCCCTTTAAAAAGTTGAAAATTCTCTGAAAATGCAACATATTCACTATATTGTAGATTTTTAACTAACAAAAAGTGACGGTATCAGTATATATATTTGTCATGAGTAAGGTCCCCTCAGGACGTCCGTAACCTTATATTGACATTTGACCCTTCTCTGCCATAGAGGGCGCTCTAATGCCGGAGAAGTGAAATCTGAGCAAAATTCAGCATTAAAAACTTCCAATTTTATAAATTAAAAATGGTAACCCTTGTGCGAGATCCCGTAGTGACATATACATCATGTTACGTAACATGACTAATGTTTTGTGAATCACTTTTAAAACTTGCGGGCAAACAGTTATTTTTTATGTTATGCTGTCATGAAAAGTGATGAAATATTGCTACTTTCTTATTTTGATTTTTGCTAAAGCCTGTCTTAATCATTTATCAACAAGTTCGTTTTTTATACCATTGACAAAAAATAAACCGAAAAAACATATTTTCAAATTTACAAACAACAACAATAACAACAACAACACAAGTAGGAACTTCGTGACACGTTTTTTTTGTACCATACGAATACATATACTCCGGATGTAAGGGTGACGAATTCATACATTAATTTCTTTGTTATTATCTTCATCATCGGTTTATTGCTAACAGTTTACTTTCGAAAAAATGGAATATGACATTTAACACACACCAAAAAAAATAATTTGAACAATTTCAAAGTCCAAACTAAACAAAATACGATGACACATTTCCTTGTAAGCTTGAAGTAGCTGTAAATACTACAAATAATGGTTTGAGTTCTTGTATGTATTTACTGAAAGTCTGTCGCCGGGGAAAGTATTTGACATTAGGAAGTGTTTAGATACACAAACAAGTAAGCACTGCTTCTACTACAATTATAAAAATATTTACCGTCATTGGAACTGCTCGTGGGATTCCTTGACGTTTGTAAGTGAAGACATAAAAAGCAAATAATCCAAAGGTTTCTGTCACTATGGGGTCAAAGGTTAACGACATTACGTAACCATAGCTGCAACACGCAGTCCAACGTAAACAATAGACCCGCTTGCCACAATCCGGAAGCAGCCTAGCCGCCGGTGCACTCCGAGAAAATGGTGAGTATTGGCATTTCTATCCATGATATTATCAACGAAAATAAATTCGACACACCAAACAGTTTTGTTTCTTTAGTTTTACAAACATCGGAAGTGAAATTCAGTGATAAAATCCAGGCAACCTGCATCGGTCGAAAGGGCGGGAATTTCAAATTGGTGATAGCGATCCCGGTGTGTTGACTTGACGTTTATTTATCAAAATAATGATAATAATAATATTTGGTTCTTATATAGCGCACATATCCATAAGTAGATGTGATCAAGGCGCTTTACAATTATTATTACCCCTGGTCACTGGACCTAATATGATACCACTCAACTCCCTGGGGAGCAGACAACAGCTCACATGTGCAGCCAATAAGCGCAGCAGAGCTAAACGCACACATAACAACCTCTGTCCTACCAGGTACCCATCACTCCTGGGTGGGGAGAAGCAATGAGGAATAAAGTGCCTTGCCCAAGGACACAACACCACAGCCATGCCGGGGCTCGAACTCACCATCCTTTGATCGTGAGTCCACTGCTCTAGCCACTGGCCCATGATGCCTCTCTCTTTTGCTGAAACTTCATGAGTCAATGTCAGTCAATGTCATATTTCAGCTTGGTGACTTGATGAATCCTAGCAATGTACTGCTATCTTGAATTGCTGTGACATTATCAGCAATCGCTTTACCTGGAAACATGGAGGCAGTAGGGGAAACCCTGGCTAGCAATGCCCTGAGTGTCGAATGATTAGACCTACCGTCGCATCACATTATCAGATGCTGCGTATGAGAGCTTAGCCGTTCATGATTCTAAATAGGCGAGTGTGTACAAGTGTCTGAGAGAGGTACAAGCAAATAATCATAAGGAACGTAATTTTGTTTTATCCTCAATTCACAATAATTTCAGATCTACCTGTTGTCGTGAAATGGATATCTCTGTCACAGCTGTGGGTTGTGATGTCGACATTGCTGCCGGAAAAGCAAGTGAATGCCATGGATCGCTAACAGCCCTTGAATTTTGTACTCGAGACATCACTGCACATCTCAAATTTCAATGCGCTTTCAGAACGACTTTAAATATAATTGTTTTGGTTGTGCTGTCATGTTTTCAGGTCATTATAGAATGAACCCATCATGAACGAATCACTTTTACCAAAGTCAATATTTTTTTTTGCATTATATCATCATTTTGTGTCTTTTTCAATGCTGAAAATTGGCACGTTTTAAACCGTTGACTATTTTTGCCATTTTCAGATTTAAACTTTTGCTGAAACTTTCAGAATAAATTATAGGGGATATTTGAAAGACAATAAGGCTAAACAATTAGGGGGTCACAACGTGAATTTGTTTGGTAGAAGAAGTCAAAGATAGACTATATGAATGTTTTTATATTTAGTTATATTTTATTTATTCACATTAAACGATAACCCATTTACAGGCACCTTTTTGGTAAAAATTCCAAACAGGGCTGTAATCTTCCATGGGGTCCTAAAAACACTAAATACTATAAAAAATACAAATAAAGTACAGCGAAATAAACACATGAGTAGTTAAAGTAGTTAAGAAATAAACAAAGTGACCGTATTCATAAAAAATTGTAAGACAATGTTATCTTTTATAAAAAGTTTCAATTGTATTGTAAAGATACTGAAACTAGGGCTACATCGAAGATTTTCTGGGAGGGAATTCTAAATTCTGGATGCACGCATTACAAAAGTTCTCTGACCTGATTCCGTTCGAGGAAGAAGGAGGTTACGGGAACGGTAACATTGCTGCGCGTGTTGGATAATCATGAACATTCATTAAAGGCATAAACATGTCTGCAATGTACGTCGGAACAGAGTTCTCAAAATATTTAAAGAATAAGAGACAAGTGAAATAGAAAATACGTTGCTTAACGGAAAGAACATCAGCGGCTTTGAAAAGATCATTACTAGGTGTATCAAAATCTGCGTTAAGTAGAATCCTCAATGCTCTTTTCTGCATTTTATACACCCTGTCCATGTTGTTCTTACTGGTACTTCCCCAAACCACACTACAATAGTCAAGAGTTGATTGAATTAAACCATAATACAGAATTTTTCTAAGGTGAAAAGGAAGTAGTTTATGTAAGAGTCTTAGTAGACCTATTCTCTGACTCAGTGTGGTGCACATATTGTTAATATGCTTATTTCAAGAAACCACATCATCAATAGTCACACCAAGGATCCTCTCAAAATTAACACACGAAATACTTATATCATTTATGACAACATCAATTTTGTCGTAACGACGGTCAATATTGTGTAGCTTATGCCGCGACCCAACAAGCAAAGCCTTGGTTTTGTTTGCATTAATTAACATACCGTTGCTAGTTATCCAATTGTTAACAGCAATAGCGTTATTTTGAAGTAGATTTTTGACTTGGGAAATCGTAAAGCCAGATGATAGAAGAGTCTGGTCATCGGCGTACATGAGGAATGTTAAAAACTGCATCATCACGTTTTCCACGAAGATGATCTTCTAACAGTGAGAAATCGGTGTCTTTGTTGACGGTAACATTTAAAGTATTTGAAATATTAGAAATTTAAAGAAAGAATTGAAAGCGTTCACAATAACAGAAGGGTCAGAAACAAGAATACCATTAACTAAAATCGGAGTAGTATTTTCTTTTGAAGGTTTGACAATGCTGCTAAAAATATCCCAGAGAGATTTTGCATTCGAACCTTTCTGTCTGTAAAAATACTCCTGTTTTGACTTTTCAATCATATGGACAACTTTATTCCTTGATTGCCTATAAAGAGGTAGTTTGCTAGCATCAGATTTTGCTTGGTTAAGAAAAGCATCTCTCTCATGCATGGCATTCAAAATATCGCCGTTCATCCATGGCGGTTGTCTAACACGTCGAAAACGTTTTTCAATAAATGGAGCGTGAATGTCACAAATTTTGTTAAAAATGGTAACTCAAATCCTCATTACAATATTAACATCAGTCGCAGAATCAACTAAACACCACGACGCATGATGAAGGTCACGGAGAAAAAGACTATAGTTAATGTTGGTTTATAACGAACGAAATTTGACCGTGAGATGAGAAGTTACATGTGGATAATGAGAGTTTCGTTTACGTACCATTACAACAGGATAATGATCAGAAATTCCAATTTCAGGCACCAAAACGCTAGCAACATTTTCTCGATTGGAAGTATAGATATGATCAATACATGTCTTAGAAACTGGTCTTGTAGGAAGTGAAATAAGTTGAACTAAGGACAAGTTACTCAGCGAATTGTAAATATAGTGACTCTGGCCACTCTCCGTGAATAAGTCAATGTTGAAGTCACCCAATAAGTAAAGTTCTTTACCAGTATAGAAACCCTTTTCCAAATTCGATTCAATACAAATATCAACGCTATGAGAGGTACTAGGTGGTCTATAAACACCAGCAACTAAAAAACTATCATTTTAGGAGGCTTGATCTTAAGCCACAATATTTCCAAGACATCAGATTCCAGGTCAAACCTTCTCGTGTAGCAAACATTACAACGAATATAAGCCAAAAGACCACTGCCCTTTTTTCCGATCTTATCTTTTCTTTCAATTTGAAAACCGGCAATTTTAAAATCATTGACAGAGTTCGTATTACTAAAAAAAAGGTTTCAGCAAGAAACAATACATCCAATGAAAACGTTTTGTCAACAGAAAGATAATGAGTAATCTGATCAATTTTGTTAGTTAAGTGTTGAACAGTCCAATATCCAATCTTTAGACCATTAGAAAAGCTTGTCCGAGAAGCGTGTGTGTTCACAGAGTCCACGGCTTGAGCTTCCTCGCCGAGACTCTAACGTTGCCGAAAGTTCACACAGTGTAGTGCTTTGTGGCCCGGAAGACTACAAGCCCAGCAGTTGATACGGATTCCATGTCTGCAGACTCTCTCAATATGACCAGATTCGCCACAGAGATAGCAGTATACCGCCCTTCTAGAATTCGCTTGATCGCTATATCGTTGAGAATTCGAGTCTCGACCGTTGCAGACATTGTTGTGCTTACTGCTACCAGAGGTAAAGCGCCTTCCCTTAGACGGAAATTTCGTTGTGAAGCAGCAGCTGGAGAGATTTGCATTTGTGAGGAGCTTATCACATCCAGAATACGTTAGGTGCACACCATCACGCAGTAACAGAGACGTGTCAACTGAACCATCCCGAAATCAAAAATTAGCATCATTATCAATAAATGCAGCGGCAAGGTCTCCATTTTCACACAGCTGGGAAAGTTCATGATTTACTCGATCAAGAAGGTCAGGATTTGACTGGTCAATCCTGGGACAGATGCTGAAAATAGTAGTTTTCTCACGCGCAATCTTCTTTGTTTCATTTAGAAGTAGTTCATAGTCAGCAGTCAAGTTTTCAACAGTGAGGTCTTGTGAACTGCAGTCATTTCCACCTACTTCTAAAATAACCTCCTTGAAAGAATCGTTGCCAGAGTATTTCGTGGCGATGAAGTGACGCATTCTATTTATGGTAGCACCTGGCAGACACTTGACAATAGTGTCAGTTGAATTGCTTGAAAAATTGCGTAATAACAGAACAGTACCTTATTTACATTTTTCTGGCGGCCAGCTGCAGAGTTGTCCCCGTAGGCTGTTGAGGAATTTGTACGCGATCGAATTGATGTAGATTGGCAGAGTGTCAGTTATCTGCGTTGTAATTAGAAATGGAGTCATGGTTTACATCGGTATTCGTATTGCATGGCGTATTAAGTTCCTGTCGCTTGGACTGGCAGTTAGATTCAAGTTCATGACATCTATTTCGTATACGTAGTTGTTCATTTTCAGTCGTTTTCATAGAGAGCTGTGTTATTAAATCAGAGTTTACGGCCTGAAGTGAAGAAAGTTCAACTCTGAACTTGGCCTGTTCGTTCAACATTTCAGTAAGTTTCAATTCAGTGGACTTCAACAATTTTGTGATAGTTCTACCTTCAGGACACGGCCTGAAGTACCGCTGCGTTTCATCCTCAGTAGCATTCACACAGCGAAGATGAAACCAAATAAAGTACAGACTACATCTTACCATTTCACCCGTACTACTGCGGTCGAATCTACAGAATTCCGTACACAATGGTGGATCGGTATCTTTCTCCTGAACACGATTGCTGCGCTTTTCCCCTTTAGTTATTTTTCAATTGGTTTTCATCATCTACGTTCACAGACGATGAAGATCGCAGCCGAAGTCTAGACGTAGTTTCGTGTTCATGGCTATCCAGTCTTTCTTTAGCGATAATAGCGTCTAGCCTTTCCTTAGCATTATTATTCAAAGCATTTCCGATATAGTGGCATTTGGATTTGATTTTGTCCATAGGAAGTTCGGGTAACAGAGATTGCATCTCACCTTCAAGTCTCTTCACATAAGGCCATTTGCTGAACTTTTTAAGTTGATTTAAGTCAGCGTTTAATGATGCCCGCTAGTTCGGTTGCTATGGTAACAAATGATGATATGGTATGGGAATATCATGGGTGTACATAACAAACAATAATGTCATATTATAAACCGCATCATAAACAACAGAGCGAAATTAAAGGCTACTATTCAAATACCAACTTACTCTAAAAGTTCCACTGTTAGTGCGTTATTACACAGCATAGGGCATATTCTGCTCCTATGCACTCACTGTCTTTATGATAAAACACTTCAAAATGCTGCCATAACTTCTTTATATGATTTAGTCTCCATAATTGGACCGTTGAATCATATTTGCAAGTGATAAATGGTGGCGATAGAAATGTGTACACAAACATCGACAGAAAGGGTTGTTTTGGCATACCGGAAATGAGCTGTGACATACTGCGCAGAACTATGCGCAAAATTAAAAAATAACAGAGGCGCAGTATACTTTAAGACTTAATACACATTGGATTCTTCCAAAACGTGTTATAATTTTGTATGTGTTCGATGACATAAGGTTGTATATTTGTGAACACTAAAATACTCCTGTTCGCCAAATACTCGTTTCCCCATAGATCCCCAATAAAATCAAGCATTTCTTTGGTTTAACAGTGACCTTTGACCTTTGCCCTTAACCGAAATTTAGTGCCATATCGAATAACTAACACAACATTTATACTATTTTTTGTGACATGTGTAATATTTATTCATATTAACAACTATGCATGCAGCAGAATAATTGGTATAATATAATTTAACTAATTGTATAATTATTGCAAGAATTTACAAAAACATTAATAATTTCAATCATTTATACTACTCTGATCGATATCAATGGAAACAGAAATAAAGCAGTACAAGGAAATTTAACAATCAAAATGTACGTATTTTAAGAATAATAACATATGAGCACTATCCATTCCGACAGGGGCATGCGGGATTGTGCTAGAATCAGTGAAAATCATTGGAAATGACGAGAAAACGCCATTTTTAGAAGTGTTGCCATGGCAACGAACTTTGCCAAATTAATACGATTTTTAATATTTTTGATAGAACTGAATTTTGATGTTTTATAGTATACAAGATATCTTAATTCAATTTAGTTTTTCTCCATTAAACAGTTTTTTAAAAAACGGGAAGGCTTAGCCAATATTTCTAATTTTCCATAATTTTAAAATAAAATTAAAGCAAAAAAACAATGAGTGCCCGCACGTTTTTAATTGGATTATTAGACATCGGTCTTGGGTTAAAGTAAATATTATATCTGCTTATTACGGTCCCGCTTCCTTTTTGAGTAAAACACGTTTGAATTTGAGAAGTTTTCTCTCTTTCCACAAATCCGAAAAACATGGCCACTTGAGGGCGCTATCACGAACTTAAGATGGGGTCAAAGGTCAAATAATAGCCATTGTCTTAATTGACTTGACCATTCGCGTAACTATTTTACTGTACTTGTACAATTGGAAAATTAGACAAGACAAGTAATGATTGGTGAAATATTGGTATATTTGTTATATAGAAATGTTGTTTTTGACCGTTTTATGTAAAATTTGCGCCATTGACGTCTTATTTTTCAAACGCTGTTACTATGGTAACAGAAGGTAGCACAACAAAATTATTATACTTGTACTTTAGTTAGGTAACGGCCTATCTTTTGGTATATAATTTATATGTTTTTGAAATTTACCCTTGGCCACCTCATATAGGCGCTCTGCAGGTTTTTACAGACAGTGCCTCTTAAATGCATAACCTTATATATTAATGAAAATTTTCTCATTTACTGTGCTTAAAATATCAGTGTTTCATCCAGATGGCATCAACAAGGAGGATTTCCCCCTTTAATAGAAAATTTCGGGGGGATTTCGCCAGTTCATTTGTTCTACGTGTACCTCTACGGTGTGACTGGCACCATTTCATTTGGGGGAGTGGTCCGCCTTGACAAATTAATTGGGGTGCCAACATTTCAACAGAGGGGCAATCCCCTAACCCCCTGTCTAGATGTAACACTTATAACATCGTCTACAATATCAAATTTAATAGTGAATTATTATAGTTTACCTCCTAAAAGCATAAAGGTTCTTAGGTTCTAAGACTTCAGTTTTCTTTGTTCATAATATCGTCAACATTACCACATTTTATTATTTGTAATTATGATTTATCATATTTAGGCCTAATCTCCCAGGAAAATGGCTTTTATGATATGAACACAAATTGCCCTGGAACACTGCTGACAATTCTCCTGAAAATACTAGAAATTCATGTGACTGTGAGCTGTAAAATGTGAATTTGAACTCATTTTTCAGGGTTTCCGGCCTCCGGCTGGGAGGGGGTGAACCCCCTCCCGGACCCTCCCCCACGACGACTGCTTTGTGGTCATGGCAGCTGCAAGCCGCCTACTTTTTCATTCTGGCCCCCTACTTCAAAACTTAATGAAACCCCTGTATATATAATATATATATGTGTGTGTGTGTATGTATGTATACATTTTACTCACATACATGCATGTGGCTACACATATGTATGCATATATATGCATACACATAAACATACATTATACGTTAGCACAAACATTCGCATATACATGCATAAACACATACATACATAAATAATAGATACATAGATACACACACACATACATACATACATACATACATACATACATACATACATACATACATACATACATACATACATACATACATACATACATACATACATACATACATACATACATACATACATACATACATACATACATACATATTCGATTTGGATAAAGCTCGAAACGTTTACATATAGACTCGATTTGGATACAGCTCGACAATTTTTCATACAGCCCCGATTTTTATACAGCTCCAAAATTGCACATACAGCCTCGATTTGGATACAGCTGCAAAATTTTACATACACCTAGATTTCGATACACCTGGAAAATTTTATATAAGGACTTGGATCGGCTACCGCTGAAATTTTTAAATGTACACTCGTTCTCGAAACAGAGTCACAACTTTTAAAGATATATACGGACTTGGAAAATTTTATACATGTACATCCTCTTTTTCGAAACGAGATATTGACTTTCAAATGTTCATGTAATGTTGATTGCGACTGGATTTATATACAAAACGTAGCGCTCACAATGCTTCATTCACAGCAGGGCTTATGTCATGTGTTTTACAAGACCGTAGAAGACCTGTGACGAAACTAACGCTAATACATGCAAAGTAAGCTAGCCGCAACAATGATCATAGTATTTGTATCAGGTGAGATCAACACTGATCAGGGCTGGTCATAGAACAAAGGACAAGCATCGACTATTATTGCATTTTCAAAGTTGCCGTTGTTTTACATCAAAATAAAGCTGCTGTCAATTTCAATAATGAAACCAAGTTGCGGGCGTCTCAGCTCTGTACCGCATGAAGCTAAGGGATTCATGAGGTCGACGAAAAAATCGAGTCTAGATGTGGTAACCATGGTGACAGGAACGTTTTGACACCGATTTGTTCTGATGATATTTCATTATATACAGCCTGAACAGAAAACGCTCATGCATTTACAGTGTCTATAAACCACCAATTTGCTTTCACAAAGTTCATTAAATTTGCGTTAGACGATGATTATGGTAATCATGTGACACACTGTTGATGTAATTGTGTTCATGTTTGACAAAAAGGTACAAGCTTGCAAAACTATTACTCCAACTACAGGGACGCAAGGGAAAGGCAAACAAACAAGTATATAAACAAACAAAAAAAATAAATAAATAAATAAAAACAAGAAATAAACAAACATACAAATATACAATATCATAGAACATTGAATAAATATCAAAATAAATAAATATCAAACACAAACAAATAAACAAACGAATATATACACACATACATATATATATATATATATATATATATATATATATATATATATATATATTTATATACATATGTGTGTATGTATATATATATATGTGTGTGCGTGTGTTTTTGTACGCATGTGTGTATACATTTGTTCGTTTATTTGTTTGTGTTTGTTATTTATTCAATGTTCGTCAATGTTCTATGATATTGTATGTTTGTTTGTTTATTTATCAATTTGTTTTTTTTTCTGTATGTTGTTTATTTTCTATTTATATATTAGTATGCGTGTTTGTATGTTTGTTTATTTTTGGTTATGCTTGTTTATTTGTGTGTTTGCGTGTTTGTTTGTTTGTCTTTCCCTGTCTTCCCTGTTCTCCAACCCCGGAAATAATGTTCAATGGATTTGCTTTGACACTCCAGTAAATCCGCGTTAACATGGCCACAGATGACCTTTTTTAAATCATAAAAAGCTATTCAAAAGAATTCTACTTCGGAACCTGGCTTCAAGGTACCGGTACACTGATCTACTGGTCAGTGTTTTGTCTCAAAATCCTTAAAATTGAAGACTCCGGCCAATTCTACTACCTTTGCATTGTAGCTGATCAAGTCAAAATTAAAGCTAGTGGTGGTCAGTGAAGACATATTATGACATTTCATTGTTTTGATAGAAAAGTAGACAGTTTAGAAATTCTGTATTTACAAAAATAGCACTGTTTTACTTGTTGGGTTAGAGTTCAAAGAAGGAGTCATAGCAATAAAATTTGCAATTTTGTCAATGTGACTATATTGAATAACTCTCCGTGTTAGGGCCACAACATCATTGTAAGAAAGATCATGGAGCAATGTGTGGTTTAACTGTTTGATGAATCTCTTAGAGAATGGCATTTTCGGGCCTAGATTACCCATAATGCAATGGTACTGGAAAGAAAGAGTTATGCCGCAGACTGATAATTTGATAGTAAAACTAAATCTACTAGTCTGAACAGAAAATATCAGGGGCAAAGATACAGCCAGCTAGTGTTATAGGCAGTTAATCTTTCTGAAATTACAGTAAACTTGAGAAACTGTATTATTTGAAATGATATTTCAAGAGCACATTTGATATCAATTGATTTTTTGTGGTTTGTTGAATCATGACAATCATGTGTTAGTAATTTTCATACACGTATGTTTCAGGTACATTAGGAAAATTCCTTGTAAGCAGACAGATTCAGAAGGAAAAGGGTTGGTGTATACAATGGTAAGTACCTGGTCTGTCCAGTTTAGTGTACACAGGCAAAATACACACATGAATCTTTTGAGTAATCATATGAGTCCCTTGCATACGGGTAATTAAGTATTTAAGGAAGGCCTTTATTTTCTCATTACAAAAACCCACAGGTAGGTTAATATTACATCAAATCAATTCCAGATCATCCAGAGCATCGTCATACATGGCAAGCAAATCACAAGGTTCAAGAAACAATACAAAAACAAACAAAGAACAAAAAGTTGCTGACGCTAGTTAGTGGTGGTACCAAGTGTCAGGAATGGTAAGCCTACTCTGTTAGCGTGCTGTACCCATCAAGATTAAACCTAAGTATTTCTTCACAAAGTGAGTGACATTTTTTCAGCCAGGTTCACATCACCAATCATGTATGTCTGTGTTCGGTATTTTAAGCCAGCGTAGAGCCTCAACAGTTGCACTTTTTGCATTATTTTGGTCATTTACCTCAAATAAAAATTAGTTCATGTAAACATGCTTACTGAAGGACATGATTAGCAGCATTATTGCTCACTGATTTGGACTTGGAAAAAACATTTTACAAGATAAACAGCTGCTGTTCTCATAAAATGGCCACATAACTGAAAAAGTGTAAAATTGGTGGATGTGGATTACCTACTCATCATAATTTTTCCAGAAACAATGACACTCCATGTTCATGATTTTGTAGTTTACATCTTTATTTTCTCTGTTATAAAGCCAGTTGTTGATCATGGCAGGATATCTAACATTATGGAAAAATGATAAATTCACTTGAATGCTAACAGTAATGAGTATGTACCATACTCTTTCAAAGGGCATTCTCTATTTAGTAAGTGTAGAATTCAAAGATATAGCCAAAGAAAAGGAGAGCAACAGTTTACATAGTGGTAGCTCTTGGGTCATTCGATGCACCCTCTTCAGTTCAAAATGTGTATATGGACAAGTATTATGCTGTACACATGAGATGTCATTGCTTATTTAGACGTCCAAGTCAATAGTTTTTTGGTTAGCTCCTCTTGTACATGTGTATATTCAAGTTTTTCCCATGTTTTTTCTTCCATCCTTTTTTTTGTTGACTTAAAACTCAAAAGCCATTTGCAATAAGAATTGTCAAATTTGGCATAGTGTTTTGGGCAAGGGACAACCCTTGAATTTTAAGTAGTCACTTGACCCTGTATAAATAATGACTATACTGGATTTTTATTCTCGCGTCACCTATTTTTGCCTTTCTAGAACTCAGCAGCCATTGCACCAATTCTTATGTAACAATGCATGGTGATTGGGAATCATAGTTAGCTGTGCACCTAACCCTTGATATTCAAATTAGTCCCATGACTAATTGTAACCAAATGAATTTTTCAATAAGGTGAATCAACTCAATTTTGTATGTGACTAACTGACCACAAGCCCCTAACTGTGTTGAAATGCAATTGCGCTCAGTCTTGCATCCTTGTGGCAATATTGTATTTCTTAAAATCTTTTAAAATTCTTTTCTAAAAAAATGAATAAGTGGATGTGTAACATTGTGTAACCGGTATATGCACTTCAAACTAAATTTTCTAAAATCTGCAAATGGCATTTCAATCAGTAACTCAATCTTGCTACCATATTGGATTTAAAAATTGCATGCAAACCTTAAAAAAATTTGAAGAAGCTCATCAAACTTATGTTTTCATAGTTTGTAAAGGTACTTTCAATTTGTCGACATTTATTGGTTTGTATTATGGCAGTGATTTAGTAACATTGAGTGCTTGAAATAAATTTGCTAACGTGCTTAAAGATTAACAAATGAAAATCATGTCTTCCTAACTTTGCATGAAAGAATTGTTTAAACGAATGGAAGTGTAGTAAATAAAGGTCTAGTTGCTCAAACGTTTTGATTTTTACATTAATTTTTCCTACTTTTAATGCATGTTGAAACTTAAGCATTTGACTGTAAACATTATGCGAAATTCTCAGCAGTTACCACTAAAATACCTTTAACTGGAGCTGTCAAAGTTTTCAAGTGGGTAAAAAAATAAGTAGCAGTACTTGTTTCACATATATGATTCAAGCATGCAAGCATATGCCAACTTTCTTTTCAGACATCCAATACAGTATCACCTGAGACTGAAGCAAAGAAATGTGTCACAGAAGGCAAGGACATTCCACAGGATGACCGTTTTGAAATTAAATTTATTGACAGCGTGAAAGGTGAGTTAGTGATCATTGCCTACATGAAATTTTCCTCACTAAGATACTATAATATAAGACCCTTTTCATTCCCATAGAATATTTGAGTAAGTTCGCCTTACTTACAAAAATAATTTTTTGAGAAAGCTGCGTACCATGTTGCTTTGACTTTGTAACCTGCTTCTTTTTGAAAGATTTAGCCATAAGATTTGTCATATTTGACAGGTTTAAGTTTGTGTTCACACATGGGAGCTTCTGTCATACTGATGTCTGTCTCACTATGTATATCTATCTCTACATTGCAACAATAACTCAAGAATGAAGCATCCAATTCAAATAAAAGCAAACATTATGTATCATATGGACAGAATTTGCATTCAACTTCAAATGAGTACAACTCAGCATAGATGAACAGGTGGTCTTGATTTTTTTGCCAGATGACGGAGACTATTGATTTTTTTAAACCATTCTCAGATTGCTGGTAAATTTGATAGAACAATAGATATCTTGCCACAAGTAATCAAAAGTTGATAATGTAATGAAAAACCCGAAGTTCTGATTTTCACACTTCATTGTATAAAAACGAAAAAAAATTTAAAATTCTCAGAAATTGTATTTTCTCGAATGCCCTCAATTCAATAACTGTTTACAGATCATCAGGTAGCATGATCCCTGATTCTGAAGTTTTCAAAATAAAATCATTTGATATGTATACTAGGACATATAAAGGCATTTTAGTATCTGGTGCATTAGAAAGCAAGAAGTTGCAGATTTTATACTTCTTTTCTGTCTCGGTTTCTTTGTACACATTTTGTTTATCATAATTAGTACCCACACAATTGCTGCATGGAATTTGACAATTCTTTAAGGTAATAATCTGTCAAGGATAAAGTTATACTGAAAGTAATTTAAATGGGAGTGTCTTGTAAAGCAAGTGTCGATTCCAAATGTTATCTTGTTGGTACTCTGATCATGGTGCTGTCTTTGTCATGCAAAATATTGTGCCTTTACCATTACATTTACTTGTATTGTGTAATAGATCAATAATTGAGCATTACTCGTCTCCTGATTTATGAGTGACTTTACCTATTGTTGCAAGATTTATACTAGTCTCTGTACATGCACTGTATGACATTATCCTTCAGGGAAAGGTGTATTTGCAGCAAAGAAATTTAAAAGGGGGACTATCTTATGTGGTATTCCGGAGAAAGATTATCTGAAACAGAAGCAAATGAACGGAAAACTTTATATGATCGAACAGGAGCAGGATCATATATATATTTCTTTAAGGATAAAGAACAATGTATGGCGTAAGTAAAGATTTATTATTTTGTTGATTTTTCTAACTCATGGAAGTGAATTTCATCAGATAGGAATGTGGATTGTCTTTCACTGTCAGTCACAGTTGTTCGTGGTCAGTTTCCCCCATTTGGAATTGTTTGGTCAGACATCCTGAAATTAAAGCCTTTGCCAGCGTCAGATTTTCTCTCAGGCAAATCTACTTATTAGATTACAATTTCAATGGAAAACAAAAGGCTATGACACTCCATAATCCTCTAAACGACTAAAACAAACTTGATCCCTGGGATCAACTCCCTGGCCTTTCAGTATCCAGTTTCCTAACGTTCGTTAAAGCCATAATTTTGAATCTCATGTACTGCAGTGGGTCGCGTGGTCTGTCGATCTCCACAGGCGAAAGGTTCAGCCAACTTTGTGTGTACCTGTCAACTACAACCAAAATGTTGCTCAAATTGTTGAAACAGAATTAATGGTTCATGAAGCATGAAAATGCATCAAAAATATTCCTTCATCAGTGCATTTTGTGGGTAGCTTTCTGTCTTGCTGTTAACCTGTTCTATTCAAGTAAGATAACCATCATGTTTATGCAAGCTGGGTTCATTTTATACCCACAGTATCTCTTTTGTAATATGGTACGATTCCTATAACATTTGTATTTTCCTGGTACACTGAGGTAAGCTCTACATGAATGCATGCATGCATCTTGGAATAATACACCATGCATCATCTCCACTAGTGTATAACACAACTGCACACTATGTAATATGCAAATCTACTTGTTTAAGCATAACGGCACACTATGCATACATCTCTTCTAGTTTATAACACAACGGGACACTATGCATACATACCTTCCAGTTTATATCACAAGTGCACAGTATGCATACATCTCTAATAGTCTATAACACAAGGTATAAACTCTCTATCAGTGTATAATCTTGTTCTTGCTGTGAGTTTTTTGAACGTTGCAGGGTCTGTGTTGACACTTTGCAAATACAGGGGAGTAGCCAAAGGACTCTCTGCGTCCACACGGTCAAGTTTAGGTCCTTGTTTCGAAACTGATACTGACCTACCGGTACATGTAAACGCCCTCTACGGTTATGTTTTGCATCACGGAAACGACAATCGCTTTATGGATTTATCGCCGGTGGATTGGTGACATTGGCATAAAATGAAATACAAAACAAAAGAATAGCAAGGTTTTTTTTGAACTTTTTGTGGAAAAGTGATCCATTCGGGGGTCACATGCCCGTGCACTTTTTCTATGGGAGTACCCCAGGGGCTTGTGTGCTGCTTTGTCTGCTACTAAGACTTGCTCCAAGTCTGTGGGCATTAAGTATCAAAACATATAATACACCAAAGGATTAAACATCAGCAGACTGCCACGCTATTGTTGGCTGTTGCGTAGATCTTTGGTGATCGCCTTGACCCACAGCGTCGCTTTATGGCCAACCAGTAACTCGGCTGCTGAGCAAAGCCAGGCGTCTGGGGGCAAGTCTATCTGCTTCTGTCGATAAACTGCATTGTCTCCCAGTCTGGAAGTGCCGTTCATCAATTTCTTTTTTCGCCATATGGCAAGCAAAAGCGCTACTTCCTCTTCGGTATGATTATATAGCATGTCCACCTGTGAAGGACGCGTCTGCCATGTAAACTCAACAACAACTGAACAAAGGCTCCAAAATATGCCCAAAAGTCGCCGCACGGGGGCATTGTTTGATCTCGCTAATTTTCCATGCATTTACATGCACTGCGAACGCTGAAATTAAGTCCGAGCTCGGACTTAGGTCAACCCCTTGATTCCGTTCTACATTAATGACGGCCCAGGGGCGTTTGGAACTGTTTTCACATATTTTTGTATGTCGCGCTTTGATCTTTCGTGGTGCTTGGCCATCGAAAAATTTTTCAGTGAGAACGCCACTTATAACACAAGGGCAAACTATGCATATATATCTACTAGTGTATAACACAAGGGTACACTCTGCATACATCTCTACAAGTGTGCTAGGGCATATACCCACCTGTGTATAACATAGTGGCACGCTCTATAAATCTCTCCTAGTGTATAACTCTGTATATGTTCAAGGGGACACTAATATTCATGTATATCTCTGCAAGTGTATTACAAATTTAAATAGCATATAAGCATTTATGTTTCGCTGGGCTTTAGTTTCGCCGTTTTCGCTGATTGATGAAATCCGCTAAATTAAATTACTGTGACAATGTTAAATTACAATTATAGAACCCATTGTTTTCATTGTCAAATCATCAATTGAAAATAAAACCCAGTGAATGCATCAAACTAGTAAAATTAATCCCAGTAAAAATTAATGCTTTACAGCAATTAGTATGCATCTCCACAAGAGTATAGCACTAGAGGGGCAAAATTTATGTTCCATATGTCCCATTGGTCTGTCCATCTGTTTGTTAATCTGTCTCCTTCAATGTATTTGCAAATTAGAAATAAAGTTCCATGCATGAGCTCGATAAATATGTTACAGGGGAGGTCATGTTTCCCGAGTTGGTAAACATTGTGTAATTACACAGCTTCATTACAAGGCATGTGACCTGAGGATTTAAGGTTGTTACCTCTCTCACAATCAAATTGTTGTTCGATTTATAAGCAGTAGCAAAGTTTGACCTAACTAAAAGTTTAGGGTTTGCACACTATAATGGTCTCTGGACTCCCCTTTAACTCACAATTTCTATGCTTACATAGAGTAAGTATTTAAAATCAAGATGTGTGTTTCTGTAAACTACTTTGGGTGGGTGCGTGATGCCTTTTCGTGGTGAATTATCTTATTGTATTTGAGGAAACCAAGTCTATTTTGTTTTTTGTATTTTTCACTTACTCTGTGAATTGAGGCTGTGTGCATGTGAATGTAATGTTATGTAAAGCCATGATGAATTTGTAACATATATTGTTCGAGCAAGATTTAATTTTTCTACAGATGTTTATTGTCATTTCAACAATCTGCTAAAAAGAGACGGCATATAAAGTTCATATCCTCTTAATGCCCAACTTTTACTTCTTCGACAGCAGTTCTGAAAATTTATAAAGTGAATACACTTCTTTGTGTATAGGAGGCAATCAAAGCCTATTGCTTTGGATTCATTGATATTCAACCACTGCTTGCAAAATAAAAACTACGATTAGATCAAAATAGAGTTTTGTTATGTTGAAATGTCCGTATGTGCAGGATGTTGGAACTTCAGCCTTGATGTTCAAATTGCCAAGTTAAAGGGGAAACATGCAGGGAGGTTTAGCCTGACATTTTAAATGCAAAAGTTGGGACAAAATGTGCTGTGTTTTGCTTCCTTTAAAACTGTACACGTCGCTGAGTCAGCATTAAATGATGCTACACTTGCATTTGTGGTGCAGTATATGGACCATGGCAAGGTGCACAAAAAGAATCAGATGAGTAACCACTTAGTCCAGTAATTACTGATGGATGATTGTGTATTTTCAATTATTATCTGTGAAGTTCTAAATTTACCAGGTTTTTTTGCCAAAAATAAGTAAAAATGTTCACAACTCGCCTACCCTCATTTTTTGGATGAATTATTGTCAAGTAAATCTTTTTGTAGATACTTCATTCCAGCTACATGTTTTGTAGTTGACATGATAGAGTCTCGGATCTAATGCATGTTCTTCTTGTCACGTTTAGAATCGATGCAACGAAAATAGAGAATGTGGCTCGATATGTTAATAATGGACACATCCAACCGAACTCTATGATGAAGAACGTGTGTGATGAATCTGGTGCTGTTCACCTTTGCCTTTTTGCGCAAAGAGATATAGACTTGTATGAAGAAATAGTGTATGATTATGGAAGCGGGTTAGATTTACCATGGAGAAAGGTAATGTTCCACTTTATTTACATTTGTTTTGATGCTGCTGCAAATAAATGCAAAAGGCTACTGTTGTGCATTTGTGAAATTTTACCTCAAAGCATTGATCACATGATATTTGCTTTATTGGAGATTGTCAGTTGCGTTTTGATATTGCTACTTTTATTGTAAAGAATACGTAATTTGACCTCATGTCACCATAGTAAACTAATTAAGTGTATTTTTGACAAGCATCATCAGACGACATTTTTCAGTGTGTCTTACAATTTTGCCGAATGGAATCACACAGGATAGTTCGCCACTTTCAGTTAAAGAACTACACAGATTTATGATTTATGTGGTATCAGTATGCAGATGCATAAAGTTGGTGAAGACGCCCTCCTACTGAAATTGTTAAATTACTCAGTATGGATCCAGCAACAAAAGACAAACTGAGGACGTTTTTGTCTTATTCCTGTTAACTGTATACTGTGATATCAGTTCTAAAGGTTGCTCTCATCAGACATTTCACAGTCGAGTAGTAAACTGTCTTAAGACGTTTCTGTGATTTTTTGGTAAATATTCAAAATAATCGTTGAAGTTGGCAAAGCTACATCCTAATATGTTTTTCCTTTGATCTGCAGTCACTACCTGTAAAAGAACCTTTGACACATTAACCATAATTGTCCTGGCAAAGTGTCTCTTATCAGTGACTAAATATATATGTAATGCTTGAATTTTGGATGAAGTAATCGAAGATTACAAGTTTTCAGACCATTGTTTCCCATTGAGATTGATGACATATACACAATTACTGCATCAAATTTTATGAAACGTTCTAGGGATGACACTTTTCCCCAGCATACAATTAGCATGGCGGTGCCGCCACGCTTACAGCCATGCCCGCCACACTGCAATGAAGGCCGCCACGCTGACTAGTCAGGCCGCCATGCTAATGACATGGTCCTAATGTTTGTAAAATATTTTCATTTTAACCGACATTTGTTGGTTCAACTTCCTGTGTATTGTCCTCTTTTTGTTTATTTTCTGTAATGTTTCACATTTACACCCGTATTTGTCTATAGTAGTGCAATTTAAAAGGACCTGAACTTCGAAGGTGTAATATATAGAGACGCAATTTGTTCGTGCACAACAAAGTTTCTACAGTGGACACTAAACGCACCAAAATTCTCACACCACGAACCTACTGTGCACGATCAATAAAAAGTTACCACTGCGTCTTGTTTTGACTCTAGCAGTCCCTCCTAAATTGAATCTTCCAGTCTTTGCCAATCAGCGATCTTGTACTATACGTTAATATTTGTCGGTGGTCATAATGCTAAGGCTTCGTTGCTGAGTCTACTTTTGCTATGAAATCCACCTTTCTAATGCACGAAGGTACTCTCCCTTTATACTGTACGGAGATGTCCAAATTTATGGCGGCTGTTTCAAGCTAGCTGCCATCGCGGTTATCGATAGAGGTCTGATCCACGTTAATCGTGTAGCAATAGAAGTTACGCTTATACAAACTAGGTAGGAGACGGTGTGGTTTGAACTGCTAATGCTTGCAAAACTGTGAAATCGCATTTGACTTTTCTGAATGACCATGCCTGAGGCTTGACATATGGTTTCCGTGTTGAAAAGTTGTGCACAGCTGCGTAATATTAGTCTCGCATGCCAGAAATCGAACCTGCATGCTGAGCGAGCGGCGAAGCCGCGAGCTCCGAGTAACGCAGGTTACGAGGTCTGGCAAGAACCAACTGCTCAGGAATGTGATGACGTCAGAAGTGGGCTATCTTTCCTATGCTAATAAGTATAAGTTTGGACCACCGCATACACACGACAATAACTCATTTTCACTGCATGTGCCCACCAAGTTCATATACCCACGCCAAAAAACACTCCAGTAAAAATCTACGGCGAGAATTTATTTATGAGGCTATTTACCACCATCTCATTGGCAGTCGAATGGGGCCAAAAGTCTGCTTCGTTGGGACGAGCAAAAAAGAAAAAAGTAAACTCTATGGAGGATGACGTCGCAATCACAAGCATTGAAGCAACACCCTGAGCGATCATAAAACTAACTACCTCCTGCTTCGGTGTCAGGCTGTCCATCACTACTTTTTTCAATAGAATTGAGCGTGTTTTGCACATTGTTTTTCATTTCATCACAGTTGCTTGGGAGAGTAACCGTAAATGCAACAGTGACGTCGTACTGAGGTCAACGGGGCAGTTTACTTCAACTGAAACACTTCTTGATGAATGATACAATCATTCAGTCGAGTTCAAAAGGCTATTTTTAGAAGCTCCGCCTACAGTCATGAATAAACGATAGATGTACTCTTTCATCCAGCGATTTTCGAAGCATTCTATTGGACAATATATATAGCACGTTGGTTCTTGCCAGACCTCGTAACCTGCGGTTACTCGCACCTCGCGGCTTTGCTGCTCGCGCTGCACGCAGGTTCGAGCGCTGGCATGTGCGACTGGCGTAACGTTAGATCGTTTGCAATACCGGAGTTCAGGGACTGGACGTAAATTACCAGGGGAGAGGGCAGGGGGGATTTGCGGGGGGGTCAGACATTTTTGAACCTCTGTTTGGAGGAAGGTCACAATTTTTTTAATCCTCTGACGGGGAGGGTCACAAATTTTTGGGCATGTTGTTGGCACACTAAAAGTAGAAAACAAATTGTTTGTAAAGACAACCCACAACATGCAGAATCCAGTCACCTAGTGGAGTAGCAACAGACACAATACTCAGCCAAATCACGCGTCATGCATATGCTTTCACCACTACTGGCATACCCTCTAAACCAATCTTTCTTCAACTAAAACTTGACAGTAACACAATGTATCCAAAATGGTTGTTACCTTATTTTATACCGTGCACTAAATCAAATGTATGTCAAAAGAATGGTGCAGCGCAGGCGCCGCACTGGCCTAACTAGTACACGCCAAACAGTACATCACAATATTTTGCGATATAGTAAAACGTGGAGCAAGATGTTGATTTTGTTACATGGAAAAAAAAACCGTGAACTCAGCAGTTTCCCTTCAAAAACAAACTTTATTCCATAAAGAAAATAACACTAGACGCTAGGTCAAGGGACAAAATACAAACTGTAAAAGTCTACAAGCTACTTTGAAATTTTTCAGCTGGGTCGACAACACTCCAGAAAAGAGTCATACAGTGAGACAAAGTGTACAGTCTTTTGACGTACTTGAAGACTTGAATGCAAAAGTCCACTGGTAGTCCAAAGTCTCGGTCGAGCGTGGTAGTGAAACAAAGTGAACAGTACTTTTGCTTGCTTGAAGACTTGAGAGCAAAGTCCGCCGCAGTGCAAAGTCTATGAGTAAACATCCAGCGTGGCCGTCAGACTAAGTTTTTTACTGCTGGAGCTTCCAAAGTCCTGAAAGGACACGTCTGTGACAGGATCCCAAAGATTGTGTGCCTAAAACCACACTGCCCCAGTATTTATACTAATACTTATACAAGAAAACAAGAGCACTTCAGAACGTCTATTGATATACTAATCACTGCTCCAAAACATCTTCACCAGTGACTAATTAATTTGAATGACCACACTTCCACAACGACTGCACGGTAGTAACCGATCGAAGCAAACGCCACAAAGTCATTAAACAGGATAAATTGTGTTTCAACTGCCTCGGGAAACACAAAGTCGGAGATTGTAAATCGAAAGGGAAATGCTTTCGCTGCGGAAGAAAGCATCACACCTCGCTGTGTACCATGGAATCGAGTCACGCTATGACGGGACCAAATCCCAACAATCAAGTTATGGACACTCAAACACACACAATGGGAAATAAATGCGACGACAAGCCTACCTCATCTACTCAACCTGCCACACAGAGTGGAGTAAATTTCGCGAGAACGGAGAGTAACTCAGGTAAACGGAAAATGGAGCCAGGCATACACAAAACTGCCGAAGTTCCAATCACTTACGGTCCAAATACAATCAACGCTACGGTATTGTTCGATGAAGGCTCGGACATTTCCTTCATCACACGGGATCTAGTAACGAAGCTAGACATGAAGCCACAAACCTCGGACGTATATGGATTAAAGAGATTCGGTGACAAAACTGCTAACGCCAGATCGTTTGAAATGGTAACATTTGCACTTCAAACACGCGACGGTCCTAAGTCAATGAGCGCACTAATCGTTCCAGAGAAATCAATCAGCGTGAAAAACAAAATTTCACGTTCCGTATTGAATTTACCTCACATAAAGGGTTTAAAATTAGCGCACCCACCCTCTGACGCCGAATCATTCGAGATATCGCTATTAATCAGAACTGACTATTACTGGGACTTTATCGAAGATGACATTGTAAGGGGACCAGGCCCGACCGCCGTACTGTCTAAATTCGGTGGATACTTATTGTCGGGACCCACTGGTATACGAAGCGCGCCTAACGCCGACGCGACGCGACCACTTACACATCGCTACGACTACAGTTGAAGAGGAAATGAAACTTCAAAACTACTGGGACTTGGAAACAATCGGAATAAGAGACCAAGTAAACGCCAAGGACACTGAGGTAAGCGAATTCGAATTATATCGTGATACGCATTTACGAGTTGAAGACGGAAAATATGTTGCTAAGTTACCATGGAAGGTCGACCACCCGCCATTGCCGACCAATTATCATATTACTGAGAAACGCACACGCTATGGTGCGTCGGTTAACGCCCGATTTATTGAAAGTATACAACAACATCTTAATTGACCAACAGTCTCGCGACTTTATCGAGGAAGTCGACGACGATGATAAAACAAACGGACATTATCTTCCCCATCGCTCAGTAAAGAAAGACTCGACGACTACACCCATTCGTGTTGTATATGATTGCAGCTGCAGACAATCAGATTCACCTAGTCTAAATGACTGTTTACAGACTGGACCGCCACTCATTAACGATCTCTCATCAATTCTACTCAGATTTCGAGTGCATGACATCGCGCTCAGCAGTAACATCGAGAAAGCATTTATCAATGTACGCCTTGACGAAAATGACCGGAAATTCACAAAATTCCCCTGTTTATCTGACCAAAGCAGTCCCGAGAGCCCGTTCAAAGTTTATCGTTTTAAAACCGTTCTCTTTTGCGCGGTCTGTTCATCCTTCATATTGAACGCAGTTGTCAAAACACACTTGGAGTCAAACAATAACACTCCAATCGCCGCTGATCTTAAAGATAATATCTACGTTGATAATGTCATTGCGGGTGTCAACAATACTACGGAAGCTACGAAATACTACCCTGACGCAAACTCTCTCATGAAATCCGCTGGATTTAACCTTCGCTCGTGGTCATCAAACAACGATGAAATACGCAAATTAGCCGCTAAGGACAAAACGCTAGAAACGAACACCAACGTGGGTGTTCTCGGAATGCGCTGGTTAACTGACTCTGATAAACTCGCTCTCGCTAAGAAAAAGGATGTGAAGAAATCGGACTATCTCGCGACAAAGCGTGAAGTCACACAAGTTACCGCAAGTTTATTCGACCCCCTCGGATACCTTTCACCCGTTCAAGTGAAAGCGAAGACATTTATTCAAGACATATGGAAGAGAAATTTAGATTGGGACGAACCACTAGAAACTGACCTCGCAAATCGATGGAAACACATAGTATCGGACTTCAACGCGAGCACCGAAATCAAGATCGACCGTCGTTATTTCGCCGAGAATACGAGCGCCGATCATGAACTACACGTATTCGCAGATGCCAGCTGTACAGCTTACGGTGCAGCCGCATATCTTCGCCGCGGTGACCAAACGTCTTTGGTCATGGCAAAAACACGCGTCGCTCCAATCAAGGAATTATCACTGCCCTGCCTCGAACTTATGGCAGCATTAGTCGGTTCTAGACTACTACGCTTCGTTTACGATGCCTTGAATGACAAAGTCAATATCACAGATCGTACGCTGTGGTCGGACAATCAATGCGTTATACATTGGATAACACGAAGAGACAAGAAACTTCCGGTATTCGTTGCAAATCGAGTCAAAGAAATTAGAAATGTGCCATGCACGATCAAATATTGTCCAACCAAGGACAATCCAGCCGACTTATTGACACATGGAATCTCAACCCGTGAGTTAGAGAAATCCAATCTCTTGTGGCAAGGCCCACCCTGGCTAAAACAAGGTGATTGGCCTCTCTGTCCCGTGTTTGACAGCTCAACATATCATGTATCTACTGAGGAGGATGTCGGTACCCTCAGTGAGGATTACAATAAGCCAAGTGATGACAGAAGCAAACCTTCTGTGAACGGGATTCAATTAATCATTGACGTCAACAGATATAGTGGTCTCAGAGAGTTACTTCGCGTAACCGCATTAGTCCTGCATTTTATCTCAAACCTAAAACAAAGGGCAACTCGCAAAACCGGACTGATAACCGCTGACGAACTCAATCGCACTGAGATAGAGTGGATTAAAGATGTACAAAGACAAGAATTCGCCGACATCACAAAGAAAATACGCGATAACAAGAAGAAGACGTTGCTAAGCAGACAACTCGGACTGTTTACCGATAAAGACGGCATTCTACGTTGTGGGGGGAGGCTACAAAATGCTTCCCTGGACTTTGTGACAAAGTTCCCATTTCTACTACCGCCAGCTCATCGGTTCACCAATCTCGTGATTTTGAACGCACACGCACGCGCACTTCACTCTGGATTACAGACAACGGTAACCTACATTCGACGACGCTTCTGGATAGCCAAGATTTGCCAGACCGTGAAAAAATTGCTAAAAAAATGCGTCACCTGTCGGAAAACGAACGGCAAACCTTATCAAATACGGATACAAGCTCTGCTTTAATCGTATTGCGTAAGCGACGCCCTCCCTTTGCAGTTACTGGAGTGGATTTCACCGGAGCGCTATTCGTAAATCGCCTAACGGTAAGGAAACAAAAGCCTACATATGTTTGTTCACCTGTGCCGTGACTCGCGCCGTTCACCTCGAACTGGTACCTGATCTATCTACGGGATCATTTCTACTCGCCTTCCGACGATTTGCAGCAAGACGCTCGCTACCCTCGAAAATGATTTCAGACAACGCCTCTACTTATTTATCCGCCGCAGATGAAATACGGAAATTATTCCACGCACCAGATGTGAAACGCTATTTAGCTAATCGACGCGTACAATGGTCCTTCATACCGAAAGGCGCCCCTTGGTTCGGAGGTTTCTGGGAACGCATGATCGGACTGACTAAAAATGCGATAGAGAAAGTACTCGGTCGCGCCTTCGTTACATTCGACGAATTGAACACTATTGTTACAGAGATTGAAACCATGTTGAACGACCGACCTCTCACGTACTTGTACACGGATTCTGAGGACACGACGCCCCTATCACCGTCTCACCTTCTGCAGGGACGACCACTTACAGGCGTACCACACCCACAGTACGACGACGACGAACTTTCGGACCCAACCTATGGAAATAGCAGCAACTTGAACAAACGGTACGTACGCATTGCTCAATTACAAGAACAATTCTGGCGTCGATGGATTTCAGAATATCTACCTGCTTTGCGTGAACATCACAAATTAAACGGAACTACCAACAACAAAATCAAGGTCGGAGATGTTGTTCTAGTTCACAGTGACACTGAACGACGAATGCATTGGCCATTAGCCATCGTGGAGAAATTAAACTACGGAAAAGATGGAATGATACGATCTGCGGAAATCAAGACTACGACCGGACTCACTAATCGTCCTATTGTGAAACTTTATCCCCTCGAAGTGAAGGCAGACACTTCTACATTGTTACCAAGCAGCAACAATGACACGGACACAATTCTGCCTGACCCTAGTAAAGGTCAACGACGTTCTACACGTACAGCAGCAGCCATCGCACGTTGTAGGATACATGACCTGAACACTAAGTGAACTCTATATATCGGACAATATATATTGGACACTATTTAATGGACCCTATATACTCATATATACTCACCATATGATATCTAGTCATTTTACTCAGTATTTCGATTACTTTCAATTTTTGCATTTTTCTCGAGTTTTAGTTTACGATGATTTTTCGAATTTTAGACTTGATACCTTTTCTGTCGGGCGGGAGAATGTCGAGAAACGTATACAAAGATAGCTACTTCTTAATTCCTTGACAATGAAGACAGATTGTAATCTCTTCAGTTCCTTCCAATATCCTGTGTTTACACATAGTTTTAATTCTTTCTGACGTGTGACTCATCTCTAACCAATCAAAGTCAAAGACGCTTCTTACTTTCCCGCCAAAATCGGCTATATCACAGCCTGAATTAGCCACTTTACTTTAGTATATGTTTATGCACAGTATAGTGTATGTGTATGCGTATACTCAGAGCGCATCGCTCACCACTGGATCTGGTCGTCACTTATCCACCCACTGATACATTATGTTATTGTAGCAGTAGTTCATCGTAGCTGTAGTAATAAAGTTTGAAGAAATACAGCCGACGCCTCTGTCTCCATCACTTGAACTCTAAAGATCCTGCTTCGTAAACAATCCCACACATTGTTTTTCATTCCCAATGGCATTACCTTGTACTGGAACAATCCGTCTGTTGTAACAAAGGCGGATATTTCACGAGCACGATCCGTCAGAGGGACTTGCCAAAATCCCTTAAGTAGATCAAATTTTGTCACGTACTTTGCTTTTCCCACTCGATCAATGCAATCATCAATCCTCGGGATTGGAAAAGTGTCTGTCTTTGTGAGAGTGTTCACTTTTCTGAAATCCGTGCACATACGATAGCTTTGATCTGGCTTTGGCACAAGAATACATGGCGAACTCTAGTTACTTTTACTGGGTTCAATAAAGTCATTGTCCAGTAGATATTTGACTTCTTCCTGGAGATATTTCACTTTCGTTGGATTCAGTCTGTAAGGGTGTTGTTTCACAGGCTTACTGTCCCCGACATCAACGTCGTGATAAATGATGTTTGTCCTCGTTGGCACATCTTGGAACAAGTGTTTGTATTAGTAGACCAGTTCCCTCACTTATTGTTGTTGTTGTAACGGCTGGAGGTGTGCCAACTTTGACTCAAGATTTTCCATGATTTCTGAATTCTGGAGTTTGACCGAGCCCAGCTTTGAATTTAGCATCTTTGAACTTAGAGTATTTTCACTCAACTCAGTTTCATTATCGCTACCTTGATAATGGTTTGAACTGACTACACTGACAGGTTGTGTTACAGTAGGATTATTCCTATCTAAATATGGCTTAAGCATATTAATGTGACATAACTGTTTTTGTTTTCGCCTGTCAGGCGTTATTATAATATAATTTAAATCACTTAATTTCTTATCAATTAGATAGGGACCAAAGTAACGAGCATGGAGTGGTTTGCCAGGAACCGGAAGAAGAACAAGAACTTTTTGACCTGGCTCAAACTTCCGTTTTGAGGTGTTTTTATCGTATTTGATTTTCATAGACTGTTGAGATGACTCAAGGTTTTCTCTGGCTAATTCACATGCCTTTGTAAGTTTTGTACGAAATTCTGATACATATTGCAAAATATTCAGACAATCATTGTCATCTGATAGGAATTTCTCTTTGAAAAGCTTGAGTGGGCCACGGACTGTATGTCCAAATACAAGCTCAAATGGGCTGAAACCAAGAGACTCTTGAATGGATTCTCTAACAGCAAAGAGCAGAAAATGAATTCCTTCATCCCATTGCTTCTCTGTGTCAAAACAGTACGTCCTAATCATATTTTTCAAAGTCTGATGAAATCGCTCAAGCGCACCCTGACTTTCTGGGCGGTAGGCAGAGGACCTATACTGTTTAATGCCTAACTGATCCATGACTTGTTGAAAAATTCCAGACATAAAGTTGGAGCCTTGATCGGACTGGACACATTTAGGAAGGCCAAATACAGTGAAAAAATTGACTAAAGCTCTCACTATAGTCTTTGCCTTTATGTTTCTCAGTGGTATGGCTCCTGGGAACCGAGAAGATGTACACATTGTTGTCAACATGTACTCATTTCCTGATCTTGTTTTAGGTAGGAGCCCAACACAATCTATGAGTATCCTGTTTCTTGAAATGCAGGAATTGGCTGCTAAGGGACCTTTCGAATGGTCTGATTTGGCTTTCCTACCATTTGAAATGTGGGACAAGTTTTACAGAAATGTGCTACATCTTGTCTAAGAACAGGCCAATAAAAATGACTGATAATTTTATGATAGGTCTTCCTGAAACCTAAAAGACCAGCTCAGGGAGTTTCACGGGCTAGGCATAACATTTTAGCACAACAGGACTTTGGAACCATAATTTGATGTTTTATAGCCCAATCGTCATCAACCAAGACATCTGGAGGTCTCCATTTACGCATGAGAATACCAGATAACAAACAGGACTATCTGAAGTTTCAGCTTCGTCAACAACCCTGTCAAACAAACACGAGATATCTGGGTCTTTGCGTTGTTCTGCAATAAGACTTGATCTAGAAAATGTCTGACCTTGGTCAGCAGAAGTTTTACTGGAGGTTTCAAATCCACTTGGGATAACGGAATGATCTGTACCAAACAATGACTGAGAAAAGTGTCACTTAAGTCAACGTCTGTGACATCATCTTTGAGAATATTGTGATTCTTAGAAGTTTTCTTTGACATGGCTCGAGTAACAACTAACGAAAGATAAAAACCCGGAATTTCTTGTTCAATTGGCTCTGGGTCCTGATCTAATCTAGGCTTATCAGTCACAAGTGGATTAGTAATGACCTTGTCCCAAGCAAGGTCGTTTCCAAGGAAAAACAGCAAAAAAGGTCTAATACCTAAAGTCAAAGGTCCAGAAACAAAGGCCTACGACAAACAGGCATTATGGAGAGGAACAGGAATATAGTCACTACAATCTACCCCTTAATAAGAACATTAGAACCTGAAAATGACTTTTCAGAAAATGGCAGGGTATCTGCCAACAAAAGAGACTGGGATGCCCCGGTATCTCTTAAAATACTGACAGGGGTAGCAGAAGACAAATCACTAGAAAGTTATATTAACCATCACGAATAAATGGTTCTAAAATACCCATAATGCTATCTTGAGAAGAATTGACCTTGACCTCATTAATTGGGGATAAGAGGGGTTTAACCTCAGAAAAAGTGTTGCACACATTATAGACTCTTATTGAGATGATGAAGAAATAAAGCCGGTGGGCTTTGATCCACTTTGACCTTCACCTTTTCTTTTCAATTTGAGACAATCTGATATCAAATGGCCACCTTTCTTACAATAATGTCACGAAAGTGTATTAAATTGTTTGCCAGAAAGACGCTGAGATTTGGAATCTGATGACGTGGAAGTATTATTTGAACTCTGTGAACTATTTTAATTTGATTTTTACTCTCCTTTGAGAAATTCTTAGACAAAAGGCAATTAAATTTCCCAGCACTGTTTCGGTATGAAATGGACAGGGACGGTTTGCTGACAAATGAAGGTTTGTGGGTTAATGAATAATCATCGGCCAAACGTGCAGCAACCTCTAATGTGTCTGCCTTTTGTTAATTAATAAATATCTTGACGTCACTCTGAATACACCTTTTAAATTTCACAACTAAAATAAGCTGTCTGAACTTTTCAAAATCCTGACACTTTTTTTCAGAAGTACACCGACGGTCAAACATCTGTTCTTTTGTTCTAGAAACTCAACATAAGTTTGATCTTTCATTTTCTGACAGTCCCTAAATTTCTGACGGTAAGCTTCAGGCACCAACTCATAGCCCTTGAGGATTAATTCCTTCACACAATCATAATTTGAAGCCTGCTCAACTGACAACTGAACATAAATTTCTCTGGCTTTACCCACCAAAGCACTCTGCAAAAGTATAGACCAGGAACCCCGAGGCCAATCCAGACTCTGAGTAATTTTCTCAAAATGAAGAAAATACTTGTCATCATCCTTTCTTGGAAGGGGGGAACCAACCTGAAATGCTTAGTGATGTCAAAGTTGTCTGAAGGGAAGAACTACCTACCTGTCCAAGCTCTAAACGTTTCATTTCTACCTGTAGTCGATGTTGTAATTCTCTCTCTTTCTGACTTTCTTCCCTTTGTATATTTTTCTTTTCTAATGCCAATTTCTTAAGCTCCAAATCTGCCTGCATTTCTAATTCTAATCTTCTGAGTTCAAAGTTAGATTCGGGCTCATAATCATGCAAGATGGATTCCTCAAAGTGGCCTGAATTAACTAAATGTTTCGCAATTGTATACTGAATTTCCTTCTTGCGCATGGATCTTTTGACTTCTATATCTAGAAAATTGGCCAGTGCAATTAGGTTGTCTTTTCTGAGGGAATCAAATGTGCCCTGATCAACGTCCTCCATAAATTTGTCTGGCTTGAATTCTGTCATGACGAAATTTTGCTGAGTTCACAATATACAGTAGTTTGGTTAAGGCTGGCGAAAATGTAGTCAAACGGCTCAAAATGTTCAAATCCCGGACGAGCCCCGCAATTTTGTTACGTGGAAAAAAAAACCAAAACCCGTGAACTCAGAAGCTTCCCTTGAAAATAAAATTTATTCCAAAAAGAAAATAAAACTAGTCGCTAGGTAAATTTTCAGATTTATAATTTTTTTAGTTCGATGCTGTCTGAGGATACAATGTACATCCATATCACTAGCGCAAATAAGATTGCGTGCTGTAACCCCAACATACATATGGCCTAGTGATTTATATTGCTGATAGATTTCGCGAAATGTTGCAGATCATCTTTTGACAATCTGAGAAGCTGTTTGCAAAATATAGTGAAATTGCGTACATGTGTTTTAGGACAATTTATGCCCCTTTTGATCAAAACATCTATTTCTCTGTAGCAGCATGTCCAAATTGATTTGATGTGTATAGATGTGGTGACATTTCAATATTTGTCTTTTTAGGGTACTTTATGCCATTTATGGTCAAAACATCGGTATTCTTTGAAAGGGCTTGTCCAATTTCTTTGAAATTTGCTACATAAGTCCCTTAAGATTTGTTTAAATCATGCTCTTTTTTTGTGATGGAAAAATCTTCAGATAATTGTCATTCACCATTTGCTACAAGCAAAGGATTAGTCTATAGATAAATATTGTTCTCTCCCAGGATTTTTTTACAAGAGGGCGAAGACGTGGTGCAAAGCACTACGAGCGACCGCATAAGCGGTCGCAGGGGGAGGTCCGGAGAGGGGTGGCCCTCCTGCCGTTGGAGCTTTTGAAAAACAGAGATTAAAATGGTGTTATTTGGTGGCACTTGGGGAGTATTTTTTCAGACTTTTTTCGTATAAAAAACTCAAAGGAACAGAAATCTGAGACAGTGTTCCATAACTTTTATTCCAGTTCACTGATTTCAATGAAGATTACATTTTTTGAAAACGAAAACATAGCGACAGACATACATTTATCTTGTTCACCCATTCTTGCATTCATCATTGCAATAAAATGCTGTGAAAAAAATGAACCTGATGTGGCCTGCATCTGTTCACCTTGATCTTTAAAGGCAAATATAACTTTCTGTCTGACAACCATACCATAGTTCCAATGTTTTACCTAGTGTACCTGCTTGGTTTGTACGCAGGAAACAAGTAGAAAACAGGCTCTATAATTTTATAATTTTCAAGTGATCAGAATACAAAAGTCCTGAAAAGATAAGATGATCACAACTTCCAGTATAAGGGATACAGTCACTCTAAATGTATACAATAAAATTAAAAATGTGCCTGGAGGATGTACTAGAAATACAGAAAGCTGCTGAAAATGACTTTCCAGAAAATGGCAGGGTATCTGCCAACAAAAGAGACTGGGATGCCCCGGTATCTCTTAAAATACTGACAGGGGTAGCAGAAGACAAATCACTAGAAAGTTATATTAAACCATCACGAAAAAATGGTTCGAAATACCATAATGCTATCTTGAGTAGAATTGACCTTGACCTCATTAATTGGGGAAAAGAGGGGTTTAACCTCAGAAAATGCGTTGCACACATTTTTAGACTCTAAGTGAGATGATGAAGAAATAAAACCGGTGGGCTCAGATCCACTTTGGCCTTCATGTTTTCTTTTCAATTTGACACAATCTGATATTAAATGGCCACCTTTCTTACAATAATTACAACAAAGTGTACCAAATTGTTTGCCAGAAAGAGGCTAAGACTTTGGATTTGATGAGGTGAAAGTGTTATTTGAACACGGTGAACTATTTTCTTTTGATTTTCTACTCTCCTTTGAGAAATTCTTAGATGAAAAGGAGTTCAAATTTCCCTGCACTGTTTCGGTATGAAAAGGACTGGGATGGTTTGCTGACAAATGAAGTTCTGTGGGTTAATTAATAATCATCGGCCAGACGTACAGTAACCTCTAATGTGTCTGCCTTTTTTCATTGATAAATGTCTTGACATCACTTTGAATGCACCTTTTAAATCCCAAAATTAAAGTAAGCTGTCTCAACTTTTCAAAATTCTGACAAATTTTCTCAGACGTACACCAACGGTCAAACATCTGTTCCTTTGTTCTAGCAAACTCAACATAAGTTTGATCTTTCATTTTCTCACAATCCCTAAATTTCTGACGGTAAGCTTCAGGCACCAACTCATAGCCCTTGAGGATTAATTCCTTCACACAATCATAATTTGAAGCCTGCTCCACTGACAACTGAATGTAAATTTCTCTGGCTTTACCCACCAAAGCACTCTGCAAAAGCATAGACCAGGACCCCCTAGGCCAATTCAGACTCTGAGCAATTTTCTCAAAATGAAGAAAATACTTGTCATCATCCTTTTCTTGGAAGGGGGGAACCAACCTGAAATGCTTAGTGATGTCAAAGTTGTCTGAAGGGAAGAACTACCTACCTGTCCAAGCTCTAAACGTTTCATTTCTACCTGTAGTCGATGTTGTAATTCTCTCTCTTTCTGTCTTTCTTTCATTTGTAATTTTTCCTTTTCTAATGCCAATTTCTTAAGCTCCAAATCAGCCTGCATTTCTAATTCTAATTTTCTGAGTTCAAAGGTAGATTCGGGCTCATAATCATGCAAGATGGATTCCTCAAATTGGCCTGAATTAACTAAATGTTTCGCAATTGTATACTGAATTTCCTTCTTGCGCATGGATCTTTTGACTTCTACATCTAGAAAATTGGCCAGTGCAATTAGGTTGTCTTTTCTGAGGGAATCAAATGTGCCCTGATCAACGTCCTCCATAAATTTGTCTGGCTTGAATTCTGTCATGACGAAATTTGCTGTGTTCACAATTACAGTAGTTGGTTAAGGCTGGTGAAAATGTAGTCAAACTGCTCAAAATGTTCAGATCACGGACGAGCCCCCAATTTTGTTACGTGGAAAACAAAAACAAAAACCGTGAACTCAGTAGTTTACCTTGAAAATAAAATTTATTCCAAAAAGAAAATAAAACTAGTCGCTAGGTAAATTTTCAGATTTATAATTTTTTTAGTTCGATGCTGTCTGAGGATACAATGTACATCCATATCACTAGCGCAAATAAGATTGCGTGCTGTAACCCCAACATACATATGGCCTAGTGATTTATATTGCTGATAGATTTCGCGAAATGTTGCAGATCATCTTTTGACAATCTGAGAAGCTGTTTGCAAAATATAGTGAAATTGCGTACATGTGTTTTAGGACAATTTATGCCCCTTTTGATCAAAACATCTATTTCTCTGTAGCAGCATGTCCAAATTGATTTGATGTGTATAGATGTGGTGACATTTCAATATTTGTCTTTTTAGGGTACTTTATGCCATTTATGGTCAAAACATCGGTATTCTTTGAAAGGGCTTGTCCAATTTCTTTGAAATTTGCTATATAAGTCCCTTAAGATTTGTTTAAATCATGCTTTTTGTGATGGAAAAATCTTCAGATAATTGTCATTCACCATTTGCTACAAGCAAAGGATTAGTCTATAGATAAATATTGTTCTCCCCAGGATTTTTTACAAGAGGGCGAAGACGTGGTGCAAAGCACTACGAGCGACCGCATAAGCGGTCGCAGGGGGAGGTCCGGAGAGGGGTGGCCCTCCTGCTGTTGGAGCTTTTGAAAAACAGAGATTAAAATGGTGTTATTTGGTGGCACTTGGGGAGTATTTTTTCAGATTTTTTCGTATAAAAAACTCAAAGGAAAAGAAATCTGAGACAGTGTTCCATAACTTTTATTCCAGTTCACTGATTTCAATGAAGATTACATTTTTTGAAAACGAAAACATAGCGACAGACATACATTTATCATGTTCACCCATTCTTGCATTCATCATTGCAATAAAATGCTGTGAAAAAAATGAACCTGATGTGGCCTGTATCTGTTCACCTTGATCTTAAAAGGCAAATATAACTTTCTGTCTTGACAACCATACCATAGTTTCAATGTTTTACCTAGTGTACCTGCTTGGTTTGTACGCAGGAAACAAGTAGAAAACAGGCTCTATAATTTTATGACTTTCAAGTGATCAGAATACAAAAGTCCTGAAAAGATAAGATGATCACAACTTCCAGTATAAGGGATACAGTCACTCTAAATGTATACAATAAAATTAAAAATGTGCCTGGAGGATGTACTAGAAATACAGAAAGCTGCTTCCTGTCAGTAAAATCTAAAAAATTCAAGATTTTAAAGAGTTTTGCAGATGTATTTTACGCATTTGTCTTCTTATTTATTTTTTTTTCAAACTAGTTTCAAGATGTTTTCCCTAACTTTCGGCTCTGAAATTTGTTTTTCTGTTTTTGACCACCCCCCTTCCAAGATCTAATGGTCCGTCCCTTACTTGAAGACTTGAATGCAAAAGTCAACGAAGTGCAAAGTCTATGTCCAGCGTGGTAGTAAGTAAACAGTCCCTTTGCTTGCTTGAAGACTTGAGAGCAAAAGTCCGCCGCAGTGCAAATTCTATGAGTATACATCCAGCGTAGCCATGAGACAAAGTTCTATACTGCTGGAGCTTCCAAAGTCCTGAAGTGACACGTCTGTGACAGGATCCCAAAGATTGTGTGCCTAAAACCACGCTGCCCCAGTATTTATACTAATACTTATACAAGAAAACAAAGAGCACGTCAAACGTCTATTGATATACTAATCAAAGCCCCAAAACATCTCCACCTGTGACTAATTAATTGAATGTCCAGGTCATGTAAGATAGTGACCCTAAGAATGTTCCCGTTTAAATAAGCTCAAGTGTGAGAAAAAAGATCTACATAACAATATGAAAACATGTAGAATGTGTAGTGCGATTTTGCGCACAGTAATCGAAATACAGCCAATTAACCCCCTCCCCTTTAACGCGGAAGTACGTTTGCCATGCGAGTGTTTTATGTTTTATGTTTTTTTATGTTTATTATCCACGGCCCCTAATAGTGTACTATCAGTGGCTGTTCGATCTTTTCCTCATGGCAGAAACTGCTCATTTGATTTCACACTTACTTAGCAACTGATGCATTGCTCTTAGTGCATGTCTGTTTTGTGCTGTTGTGTATAGCGAAATACAAATTTGCAAGTTTAAATAGGCAGATGAACTTCAGTGTTTCAGCCAGCCTGTGGCATGGCGACATTTTACGCAATGTCACTTGTTGTGTCCCTACAAAGTTATCTTCTCTGGTTATTATGACGCATCTTAGTGGGCCATAATTAACACTACCAGTATATGCCTCATATCCAATGCAATAAACAGAGAAAATGAAAAGGGCTGCATGATGAATACAAACTATCTTGTGATTAAAATACAGAGTGACAATGTAAACAAGTGTTACAAGTTTACATTTGTCAAAATGTGGACTCTTTGTGCTTTACGGTACACTGTCGTTTTTCATGACTCTAAGTTTAACTGCCTACCACTTGAAAACGGTAAGCTAAATGATTCTGAAGGTCTAACATGGGAATGCGTAGCTTCATATTATTACAAAGCCGGTCGGTACCTTGTCATGACTGGAAACAGAAACAAATCACTTAATGTTTTTTGGCCCTTCAACTGACAAAGCATTGCATTCCAGGGATTATATGATTATGAGAGCCATCCTTGTTATACATGTAATCAAAATGGCGATAAAGCAAACTTTGTTTGATTTGAGACTGCCATGTAGGTTTCAAGTAAATAAATTGACCTTTTAATCTGCCAATTCTCTGGTGGGGAATAAGCTTAGAACCCTCGTAAATTATACATTTTCTAAAAGACTTGATATAAGGGAACATTTGGTAACCACAGTGTCACAATTTTACATAACCATCACTTGACAGATAATTTGCATAACCTTTCAAAAATCGGTTTCCCTATGTTTTATCTCAATACTTCAAAATATCTGACGCAAACTTGCTGGAATGCAAGCTGTCACAAAGCTCTCCTAAAGTATGTCTCAGATTTTTTTATATCTTGCTAGTTTATTTTTGGAGCACAATTTTAAAGAAATTATCTAGGGTTAAATTCAACCTCTGGGAGTTTTTCTGGCATAAAAAGTGGTTAAGACACTCTTTGGAAGGTTTAGGAGAGCTTGCACTCACGCTAATTTCAGCCACATATCTCAAAGCATTGAAACAAAACATAGCGAAAACCAATTTTTGAAAGGTTATGCAAATTACCTGTCACGTGATAGTTATGAAAACAATAGTGACACTTTAGTAACCAAAATGTTTCCTTATGTCTAGTTTTTCCAAAAATATATAATTTACGGGGATTCTCAGCTTATTTACCACTAGAGAATTGTTATCTTGAAAAGGTCAATTTCTTGTCTTTGAACCTAACAACACGTTTTTGCTTCAGGCATTGTAATTTCAATTGACTTGGCAGGAAGGAAGGCCAACTCTACGATAAAATGCTGCGTTCTTAGCACATGTACTATTACTACAGTGTTCCATAGGCAGTTAATGTTGAAATGGTCAGGTTGTGGTAAAAAAATATTTGCGGAAATATACATGCGTAAACGTATACAATATATTTCTTCAAGATACTTAAAGCCAAAATAGCTGCAAATGTGTAAAAAACCGATCTCAAAATATCCTCTGTTTTCCAAGAGTTTTCTGTAAATAAGACCTATTAAAGACTGAAAAGGTTTATAACAATATTATAACTGTCAAAAGTGGCATGTAAATCCAAATGTTCTACCATCATTTTAGATTTCCCGCCATTTTCAAAAACTAATCGCGTGACAGAGAAAATAAAGATTACAACAACAATACTGTCTGCCATCGTGTGTGGGTGCTTTCAAGTAAATGGCATCATGCTTGTTTCTTCGATGATTACAATGCATATGTGTAAAAATTCTGCATTTCTTGTAGTTTTCTATGGGGACGCCATTTAACGACTGTGGCACCCGATTATTATTCATCTTGTTAAAACCTGTACTCGTGGTCCAAGTCAGGCAGCAGTGATACGTCAATACATGTCCTTCAGTCAGCACATTTACACAAACCAACGTTGATTTGAAAATGAAATGATGAAAAAATTCTTTCACACTTCTTGCACATTTTTTTTTATTTCATGTAGAGTGGCCGCTGGACAGAGTCATTAAGAGATAAGGACTAAGGGAGGAAATGGAAACAAAGAAATCAATGGACTAATTTACAACAGGCTCTACAAAATTGCTGATGGAAGTTATGGCAGCCAAATATTCGTTGGATTAAAAGATGACAATCCAGTAGCAGTCAAAAGAGTAAATTCAGACTTTGTTCAAACAGAACTTGATGTGTTCTACCACCTACAAAAACACGTCATGCCCCATGTACTGAAAAACATATGCTATGAGCAGGATGAGGTCTTCACTTACTTACTAAGCCCATTGTGTGAGTACAGCCTATCAGAATTAATAGAGGACAAGGACTGTCCGTTGCGGAAAATTCTAACTGATGAAAAGAGACTACAGCTGTGTATCCAATTCCTGCAAGGGCTGACAGAAGTTCATGCTGCTGGAATACTGCACAGAAATATAAAGCCAGAGAATGTACTGCTAGGTAAGCATTGCACACCATAACAGTGTGTGGATTCAATATCCAATGAGTTAGTGGAGAAATGTATAATCCTTTTTAAAGGTTAAGACAACTAATTTTTTCTTGTGTTTATTTTTCAATTCCTCCTCCTCTTTCCTGACAACGAGTCTTTTCAATGTGTACTGCAATTGTCAAACTTGTATCTTGTCTAATTGTCTTGTCAAACGAAATTGGGAATGTGCCATTTTCAAGCGACATGGGCTTATCAAAGTGAGACGATGACATGAATTATTGTTCAGTTACGCGGCAGTGAGATGCATGCAAGAGAATATAAAAAGCAATTTCTTCGGGGGTTTTACCGTGTCTACCCTTAGTGACTGAAGATGAACTGTTAGTGCAGCCAGAACAACAGTTGAAGGTGGACACGTATTTTTAAACAGTTTGAATTGTCATTTATTCATGTAGATGCCGATGGCAATGTCTTCCTATCAGATATTGGAATAAGTCGGCAGCTTCCTATTGGAAAAACCACTATGGGTACATTATGTTGGTCATCAACACAATCTTTGAAAGATGTGAATAAGTATAAAAAGTCATCAGATATCCAGGTAGGAAATCAGCTCCATGTGAATTACATGTATATGGTGTCGGAAAATCAGAAGACATTAAAGTCCCAATATCTGCGAATTTTATGCTCTATTTTCATGATTTTCTTTTAACATGGTGTGTGTTAATGTGCTAACTGAAAGATGTGTATATAAGTACCACTGCTCGCTGATTTTGACCGTGCCTACACGTTTTGACAGGCTAAATAATAAACTTGTGCCAAACGTATTGAATGGCGCCCCACGGAAAAGTACAAAAAAAACAGTATTTCCTGCACATACACATCATGCTCATAGCAGAAGCAATTAGATGCCATTTCAGTGTTCTCCCTGAATAAGGTAACATGGGCGTGGCACCCTCTTGTAAATTACGATCGCCCCTTGCCACAAATGAAAAAGATATATGTTTTGAAAAATAAAACAATAAAATTTGCGAAAAAAAATGTTGACAGTGATTTATACAAGTAGAATGCAAGCATGAGAGTCGATATTGCAGGCTGTAAAAATAATTCTCGTCGATCTTGCAAATCTCGCGAGTTTGTGATCTCATCTGAGATCATAAGCCCATGTGCAACTAATTGATGGTAGCCATATTGCATGCCATAGGCCGTAACATTAGCAAAGGTCTACCGAGAGGGATCGTGCATTAGTTAACCGACTTTAGCTATAAACATGCCAAAGGGCTGGAGGGTAACAAGGACAGCAGAGTACACTGAAGGTTTTCCAGAAGGTTAGAATTTCGATTTTGTATTCCTTCCCATAGCTAAACAACCTATTTTTGGGGTCGGCAAGGATGTGTATCAGGCTGAGAACATGTGAGTGTTATACTAATGATGATATGTATTTGGACATCGATAAATATATCTGTTGCTATTTTTTTTTCGTTTCCAAAAATGCAATCTTCATTCAAATCAGTGAACTGGAATAAAAGTTTTGAAATGCTGTTTCACATTTCTTTTTCTTTTAGATTTTCATACGGGAAAAAACTGAAAAATTACTCCCCAAGTGCCACCAATTCATACCACTTTAATCTTATTTTTCAAAAGCTCCAACAGCAGCAGGGGGACGCCCCCTCCTGACCTCCCCCTGTGACCCCTTGCGCGGTCGCTTGTGGTGTTTGGCATCATATATTCGCCCTCTTGTTAACAATTTCTGGGGGGAACACTGCATTTACTTGAATGTACAACACACGATAGCTAACATTTTGTAGTTCGAATCTTTATTAGTCCCCGTGGACGCAGTCTGGTGGGGACTTATAGATTTGGTCCCGTCTCTCCGTTCGTTTGTTAGCAGCCGTTTCTGTCACCCCTAAGCTGATTTTTATCAAACTTACAGTGTGCACGGATAAAGTACTGTGGCATACATATGTGCATCAATTTATTTCACGACACAATCCAAAAGCGGCCATTTTGTTGTGATTTTGTCATGTTATTGAACCATAACTCAAATATCCCTGAACCGATTTCGTTCATTGTTTGTACATATTTATTAAATAAATGAAACTATTGATGCTGCCATGGAAAACACCAACAGCCATAACTTTACTGTCCCAAGTACACAAAGATGATCCCCACAGACCACTATCATGTGATTTCCCAACATTAACAAATTCACCCCTCTCCCCTGTAATGAAGCTACCAAGCATGTAATTTAGTCACAGTAATTCAAACACCATAATCCAGCAGGGACTGTGGCATCAGCATTGACTTGTTTTCTCTGTCATATGATTTGTTTTTGAAAATGGCGGGAAATCTTAAATGTTATCAAAACATTTTAATTTACATGCCACATCGACACTTATGACAGTGTTATACACTTTTTCAGTCTTTAATCGGTCTTAATCAAAGAAAACTTGAAAAACTGACGATATTTTGAGTTCGCTTTATTTATTACACATTCACAGCTATCGGGGCTTTAATGTTTTGAGGGCATATTACAATATGAAACTTTTATATTTGTAATATGATATGAACTTTAGAAAAGATGAAGTGGACAAGACATGCTTAATGACTGACAAATCATTCTTTCTTTTGGAAAAACATTAAATTTGGTGGACAGTTTTTCGTTAATGTCACCAGTTCTATTAATCTATTTTGAATAGTATCAACCCAAGTAAATAAAAGAGCAAGTTATGTGTAACCATCAGAAATCCCTTGATAACAAGACTGATAATGTAACTTAGTGTTGCTACTGTTGCTGTAGCAACCTGAACTGAACAGAAAAATATTCTTAGCTTAATATTTTCTTATATTCAGGTGGCAGGATTCTTGGTGCATTACATTTTAACTGATGGCCATCATCCTTATCAGACAATGTATCCATTCGACAGAGACCCACCTGGTCTCATGACAAACATAAAGAAGGGGCAATATTCTCTGGGACATTTGCCGAACAAGCTCTTACATTCTCGAGTTGCTTCAATGATATGCGTAGATGCTAATGCCAGACCACCTGCTGATGAGTGTGTCCAACTTTTTCAGACTTATTTAAGAGTAGGAGGTAAGTGTCATGAAGAAAAGAACCTTCAAATTCATAAAAATGTTACACTTGTTTGAAAAGCATATCAAATGGTTACTTATAATGGGTACACACTTTGGTGTTTACATGCTATGTATATGTGGAAACTAGAATGTGGGTATTCGAGACTATTGCTCACTTGACTTTGCGCGTTCATGTACCGATTCACGTCCAACATGAGGTAAACTAGGCAACGTTCTCAAACTTGAATGCAGGTCTTTGTGTTTGTACTTAAAGACAATGTCACTAATAGGAACACACCACGTCCTTGTTTATTACCACTTCTGATTCATTGTTGGTCTTAAGTTTGCATTTAGATTTTGCTTTCATTTCACCAACAGTACAAGGCCAGTGCTTCAGGACCATTAATCTGTACACGTTTGAAAGGTCTCTATTTGACATCTGTGTTGTATACATATCAGTATACAGACTCTGAACCTTGTATAAAATAATAATATCTTTTCAGAAGATGTGAGACATACTCAAGAGGATGTTCGCACAACCAGTGGAAAGATGCCATTTGTAAGTATCACATCATTTCCCCTGTATGAAATGAAATGAAATTTTGCTAATTTTACCACTGTTACCGTCATATTACTGCTATTATTATACTGGCTAGTCACTTGATGATCAGTAAAGTGAGAAAGGGAAAATCTTTACGTGACAGATATGAATCTCTAGTATCAGAAGAAGACAAAATCATTCGTCATAATCCTCAAATTATACTGCTCTTTAACCTTAGCCTGATATATAGTTGTTCTTTTCTACTGTCTGTCAAACAGACAGCCTATCATTTGATACTTCTGCTGAATAGCACTACTTTACGGTTATTCTTGCCCTATGTCCAAACACTAGAAAACAATAAGGAAATCCCCCTGCCAAAAAATTGTGAAAATAATTTAGTGACTGATGTGGCAGATGTTATATGTCAGCTGAAGTATTTCCAGTTTTCCCTAAATGTATTGGGTGAATGCTCAGTTATACGCTTGGGTGAAAATGGGTATAGCTGACTTTTTGTAATTACACTTTCCATAAATTCCTTGTTGACTATAAATTCAGGGTAACTTTCCCCTTTAAGGTTTCAGGACAAGAAATTGACCTTTTTAATCTGACAATTCTCTGGTGGGTTATGATCTCGGAACTCTCGTAAATTATACATTTTCTAAAAGCCTTGATATAGGGGAACATTTTGGTAACCACAGTGTTACCATTATGTATATATAATTGTCATAGGATAGATAATTTGCATAACCTTCAAAAATCGGTTTTCCCTGTTTTGTTGCAATACTTCAAAATATCTGACTTAAACTTGCTTGAATGCAAGCTGTCACAATGCTCTTCAAAAGTGTGTCTCAGATATTTTATATCTTGCCTAGGTATTTTTGGAGCGCAAATTTAAAGAAATTATCTTCGGTTACATTCAATACTCTTGCAGTTTTTCTGGCATAAAAAGACGGTCAAGACGGTTGAAAAAATTCTGAGGCATATTTTGGAAGATCCTTAGGACAGCTTGCACTCAAACTAATTTTAGTCACATATCTCAGAATTCAGAATTGTACCATCCTTAGATCGGTTATTGAACCAACCTTTTTGAGATTGGGAATTTAGCCGAGCGCTTTGGTCTGTGGTCTCTGCCGCTAGGTGATTTGGTCCTTGCGTTGTGGGTTCGAGCCAGATTGAAAAACGATCGCATTGAAACAAAACATTGCGAAAACCAATTTTTGATAGTTTATGTAAATTACCTGTCACGTGATAGTTATGGAAAAAAGGTGACACTATAGTATTCAAAATGCTCCCCTTTGTCTAGGCTTTCCAAAAATATATAATTTACGGGGGTTCTGAGCTTACTTACCACTAGAGAATTGTCATCTTGAAAAGATCAATTTCTTGTCTCCTAACCTTCAAAGACTATTTTGCTACAGGCATTGTAAGTTCAATTGACTTGGCAGGAAGGCCAACTCTGCAAAAAAATGTTGCATTCTTAGTACATGTACTGGTACTACAGTGTTCCATAGGTAGTTGATGTTGAAATTGTCAGGTTGTGGTAAAAAATCTTTGCGGAAATATACATACATAAAGGTATACCGTATCTTTCTTCTAAGATACTTAAAGCCCCAATAGCTGCAAATGTGTAATAAACCGATCTCAAAAAATCCTTAGTTTTCCAAGAGTTTTCTTTCAATAAGACCCATTAAAGACTGAAAAGGTTTATAACACTATTATAAGTGTCAAAAGTGGCATGTAAATCAAAATGTTCTACCATCTTTTTAGATTTCCCGCCATTTTCAAAAACTAATCGCGTGACAGAGAAAATAAAGATTACGACAACGTACTGTCGACCACCGTGTGTGGGTGCTTTCAAGTAAATGGCATCATGCTTGTTTCTTTGATGATTACAATGCATATGAGCAGGAAATTCAGCATTTCTTGAAGTTTTCTATGGGGACGCCATTTTACGACTGTGGCACCCGATTATTATTCAACTTGTTAAAATCTGTACTCGTGGTCCAAGTCAGGCAGCAGTGATACGTCAATACATGTCCTTCAGTCAGCACATTCACACAAACCAACGTTGATTTGAAAATGAAATCATGAAAAAATTCTTTCACACTTCTTGCACATTTTTTTTTATTTCATGTAGAGTGGCCGCTGGACAGAGTCATTAATGAGACTGAGGGAAGGAAAAGGAAACAAAGAAATCAATGGACTAATTTACAACAGGCTCCACAAAATTGCTGATGGAAGTTATGGTAGCCAAATATTCGTTGGATTAAAAGATGACAATCCAGTAGCAGTCAAAAGAGTAAATTCAGACTTTGTTCAAACAGAACTTGATGTGTTCCACCACCTACAAAAACACGTCATGCCCCATGTACTGAAAAACATATGCTATGAGCAGGATGAGGTCTTTACTTACTTACTAAGCCCATTGTGTGAGTACAGCCTATCAGAATTAATAGAGGACAAGGACTGTCCGTTGCGGAAAATTCTAACTGATGAAAAGAGACTACAGCTGTGTATCCAATTCCTGCAAGGGCTGACAGAAGTTCATGCTGCTGGAATACTGCACAGAAATATAAAGCCAGAGAATGTACTGCTAGGTAAGCATTGCACACCATAAAAGTGTATGGATACAATGTCAAATGAGTTAGTGGAGAAATGTATAATCCCTTTTGAAAGGTTAAGACAACTAATTTTTTCTTGTGTTGATATTTTCAATTCCTCCTCCTCTTTCCTGACAACGAGTCTTTTCAATGTGTACTGCAATTGTCAAACTTGTATCTTGTCTAATTGTCTTGTCAAACGAAATTGGGAATGTGCCATTTTCAAGCGACATGTGGCTTATCAAAGTGAGACGATGCAGTTACGCGGAAGTGAGGTGCATGCAAGAGAATATAAAAAGCAATTTCTTTTGGGGTTTTTACTGTGTCTACCCTAAGTGACTGAAGATGAACTGTTAGTGCAGCCAGAACAACAGTTGCAGATGGACACGTATTTCTAAACAGTTTGAATTGTCATTTATTCATGTAGATACCGATGGCAATGTCTTCCTATCAGATTTTGGAATGAGACGGCAGTTTCCTATTGGAAAAACCACTATGGGTACATTATGTTGGTCATCAACACAATCTTTGGAAGATGTGAATGAGTATAAAAAGTCATCAGATATTCAGGTAAGAAATCAGCTCCCTGTGAATTACATGTATATTGTGTCGGAAAAATCAGAAGACATTAAAGTCCAATAGCTGCGAATTTTATGCATTATTTTTATGAATTTATTTTCAAACCTAAGATAGTTTGTGTTAATGTGCTAACTGAAAGATGTGTATAGAAGTACCACTGCTCGCTGATTTGGACCATGCCTACACGTTTTAACATGCTGAATAATAAACCTGTGCCGCACTCATTAAATGGCGCCCCCTCGGAAAAGTACAAAAAACAGTATTTCCTTCACATACACATCATGCTCATAGCAGAAGCAAAATTGAAACCATTTCAGTGATCTCCCTGAATAAGGTAACATGGCCGTGGCACCCTCTTGTTAATTACGATCGCCCCTTGCCACAAATGAAAAAGATATATGTTTTTGAATAATAAAATAATAAAATTTACGAAAAAAAGTTGACAGTGATTTACAAGCAGAATGCAAGCATGAGAGTCGATATTGTAGGCTGCAAAAATACTTCTCGTCGATCTTGCAAATCTCGCGAGTTTGTGATCTCATCTGAGATCATAAGCCCATGTGCAACTAATTGATGGTAGCCATATTGCATGCCACAGGCCTTAACATTAGCAACGGTCTCTCGAGAGGGACCGTGCATTAGCTAACCGACTTTAGCTGAGTAAACATGCCAAAGAGCTGGAGGGTAACAAGGACAGCAGAGTACACTGAAGGTTTTCCAGAAGGTTCGAATTTCGCTTGTGTATTCCTTCCTAAAGCTAAACAACCTATTTTTTGGCTCGGCAAAGATGTGTATCAGGCTGAGAACATGTGAGTGTTATACTTATGATGATATATTTGGACATCGATAAATATGTCTGTTGCTATTTTTTTCGTTTCCAAAAATGCAATCTTCATTGAAATCAGTGAACTGGAATAAAAGTTTTGATATACTGTCTCAGATTTTTTTTCTTTGAGTTTTCTCATATGGAAAAAAATGAAAAAAATACTCCCCAAGTGCCACCAAATAACGCAATTTATTCTCTATTTTTCAAAAGCTCCAACAGCAGCAGGAGGAGGGTTCCAACAGCAGCAGGGGGATACCCTCCTCCTGACCTCCCCCAGTGACCGCTTGCGCGGTCGCTTGTAGTGTTTGGCACCATATATTCGCCCTCTTGTTAACAATTTCTGGAAAGAACACTGTCATTTACTTGAAGGTACAACACACGATAGCTAACATTTTGTAGTTCTAATCCACAGTAAGTGAGGCTACCCACAATCCTCCATGATCTGTACACACGGAGATCACTCACTGAACTGAAGCAAATTTCTTCTGTACACAGAACAACTCGGTCCATATTTCAAAATTCTGGCAACATAGTTCTGATCGCCATAATTTTCTGATTTCTCACTGTGAATAATGAGAAGATCAACCTTTTTCCGCGGAGGAGATAGCAATTTTGTAATTTTGTCGACATAAATTTTTGACAGCCATACACAATATTTTCAAGGAAACTAAGGGAATAAGTTGCATCTGTGTTGGCGAAAGAAAGGGTATTGATTTTTTTTACTGTTCGTAACAAAGGAAATTTGCATGTCTGACAGGTGGTATGATGAGACCATCTTAGTTGCTGATAACTTTATCTTGACAAGTGTGCAATTTTTAGCACCTCCAAACATCAACTTCTCACTCAATTTTCTCTTGAATTTTAAACATAATCAATAATTTTCGAACATAGTCTTATCAAATAATCCTGAACTTGAATTGTAAGTTAAAAATTGTTAAGAAACTGATAAAATTGAAAAAGCCTTTAGCAAAAAATGTCTGAGTGAACAAATCAAGGGGAATTGTGGGTAGCCTCACTTACTGTGTAATCTTTATTAGTCCCCGTGGACGCAGTCCGGCGGGGACTGATAGATTTGGTCCCGTCTCTCCGTCCGTCTGTCAGCAGCCGTTTCTATCACCCCTAAGCTGATTTTGTCAAACTTACAGTGTGCACGGATAAATTACTGTGGCATACATATGTGCATCAATTTATTTCACGATTCCTTCTGGCCGCAGGGAGGCCATTTGTTGTGATTTTGTCATGTTATTGAACCATAACTCAATTATCCCTGGGCCGATTTTGTTCATTGTTTGTACACATTTATTAAATAAACGAAACTATTGGAAAACACCAACAGCCAAAACTTTACTGTCCCAAGTACACAAACATGACCCCCCCCCCCTTCCCAGACTACAATCATGTGATTCCCAACATTGACAAATTCACTCTCTCCCCTGTAATGAAGCTACCAAGCATGTTATTTAGTCACAGTAATTCAAACACCATAATCCAGCAGGGACTGTGTCATCAGCAATGACTTGTTTTCTTTGTCATATGATTTTTTTGGAAAATGGCGGAAAATCTAAAATGATATCAAAACGTATGAATTTACATGCCACATTCGACACTTATGACAGTGTTTACACTTTTTCAGTCTTTAATGGGTATTAATCAAAGAAAACTTGAAAAACTGACGATATTTTGAGTTCGCTTTATTTATTACACATTCACAGCTATCGGGGCTTTAATGTTTTGAGGGCATATTACAATATGAAACTTTTATATTTGTAATATGATATGAACTTTAGAAAAGATGAAGTGGACAAGACAATGATTGACAAATCATCCTTTTCTTCTGGATAAAAGTTAAATTTGGTGGACAGTTTTATCGTTAATGTCACCAGTTCTATATATCTATATCTACTCAAGTAAATAAAAGACCAAGTAATGTGTAACCATCAGAAATCCCTTGATAACAAGAATGATAAGTATAGGATAAAGCCCGAGTACGAGGGCTCTTCTGGTATATAAAGTCCAACCCAACGATAAAATGTCGAGGCCGCAGGCCGAGACATTTTAACGTAGGGTTGGATTTTATGTACCAGAAGAGCCCGAGTACGAGGGATTTAACCGACTTAAAAACTACCGCCCCTAACTGATATGTTTTGTTTTCAATGTGTTTACGTCAACCGTCCCCTTTGTCAATGTAACATGTTTATGATATGAATTAAAACTTTTATTTGTGAAATAGCCTTCCAATGTAATGGAACATCCTATAAATGCCCTAGGGCACATTAGTTTATGTTTGTACCACAGCAGATTTTGTGTTGCAGCTGGTTTCCGCTGTGTTACCAAATTTGAATATTAGGGAAAAAACGTACCAGATGTCTACAGAATATGACATGTTCACTTTTATTGGACAGTACTTTACTACGGCGCTGTCATTCGTTTCTGGAATTTGGTGACCAAGGCTTTACGAGTAAATAAAACACCCTGAATTGAGCACTCTGATTGGTCAATCAACAGTAGATAGTTTTTAATTTAACTTATTGTTGCTACTATTGCTGTAGCAACCTGAACTGAACAGAAAACTATTCTTAGCTTAATATTTTCTTATATTCAGGTGGCAGGATTCTTGGTGCATTACGTTTTAACTGATGGCCATCATCCTTATCAGACAATGTATCCATTCGACAGAGACCCACCTGGTCTCATGACAAACATAAAGAAGGGGCAATATTCTCTGGGACATTTGCCGAACAAGCTCCATTCTAGAGTTGCTTCATTGATATGCGTAGATGCTGATGCCAGACCACCTGCTGATGAGTGTGTCCAACTTTTTCAGACTTACTTAAGAGAAGGAGGTAAGTGTCGTGAAGGAAAGAAACTTCAAATATACAAAAACGCTACACTTGTTTGAAAAGCATCTCAAATTTAGAAAGTATAGATTCTTCATTCTTGGTTACTTATAATTGGTACACACTTTGGTGTTTACATGCTATGTGTATGTGGAAACTAGAATGTGGATATTCGAGACTATTGCTCACTTGACTTTGATCGTTCTTGTAGCGATTCATATAACGCATGAGGTAAACTCGGCAACGTCCTCAAAATTGACTGCCGGTCTTTGTGTTTGTAATTTTAGACAATGTCACAAATACGATTATACACCACGTCCTTCTTTCTTGACCATAAACTTTTACTTCTGATTGATTGTTGGGTTCAAGTTTGCATTTACATTTTGCTTTCATTTCGCCAGTTCCGATTACTATATATGTGTGTACTGTGTGTGTACTGTGTTTGTGTGTCGTCTGCTCCACACATACCGTGTTGCTCGGGAGCGCACAGAATTGAAACATCTAAGTCGGTTACTGTGACCAACTTTTTGGGCTGGAAGCAGTGGCCGGCTGGTTTTGTGTGAGGCCTAGCATCTAGGCGATGTTGCCGTTAGTGTGTGGGGCTTCGAATCCCATTTGGGTTATAGTAAAATTTATATTTCTTTAACCTGAGTGGACAGTACTGCCGGTGGATATTTACTTGTCCCGAGTCTGTCTGATAGCTCAGTAAAAAGCTTCGTGCTTTTCCGATTACTATATGTGTGTGTACTGTGTCTGTGTGTCGTCTGCTCCACGCATACCGTGTAAGTCGGTTACAGTGACCAACTCTTTTGGGCTGGAAGCAGTGGCCGACTGGTTTTGTGTGAGGCCTAGCAGCTAGGGGATGTTGCCGTGAGTGTGTGGGGGTTCGAATCCCGTTTGGTTTATAGTGAAATTTATGTTTGGTCGGTGCTTCAGGACCATTAATTTCTATACAATTTAATGAACAAGTTTGAAAGATCTCGATTTGACATCTGTGTTGTATACATATCAGTATACAGACTTTGAACCTTGTTTAAAATAATCCTATTTTTTCAGATGTGCGACATACTCAAAAGGATGTTCGCACAACCAGTGAAAAGATGCCATTTGTAAGTATCAAATCATTATCCCTGTATGAAATGAAATGAAATTTTACCACTGTTACCGACATATTACTGAAATTATTTATACTGGCTTGTCACTCTTTTACGGTAGTCTTGATGATCAGTAAAGTCAGAAAGGGAATAATCTTTATGTGACAGATATGAGTCAGAAGAAGACAAAATCATATGTTTTAATCCTCACATTATACTGCTCATTAACCGTAGCCTGATATATAGTTTGCCTTTTCTAGTCTCTGTCAAACAGACAGACTATAATTTGATACTTCTGCTAAATAGCACTATATACTTTACAGTTTATTCTTACCCTATGTCCAAACACTATAAAACAGTAAGGAAAGCCCCTCTGCCGATTTCTCATGGGCTTTCCTTACCGTGAATTGGCTTTATATTTTTTTAAGAAGCTGCCATAATATATTTAAGTTGACATCTGGAAATTTAAATTCATTTCAAATAGATACTTACACTAGGAAAATTGAAAAAAATCCATCCCCTTCAGTCAGGGGTGTGTAAATTATATTTTATTAAGCTGATGTCATAATTCATTCTTTCTGCAGAGTTCTGGAGTCCCATTGGGCAGACAAGGTTGCATGGACGTCGACTTCTTCCCATGGGTGGAACACCGTCATATAGTCGTTCTGTTTATTATTATTATTATTATTATTGTTATTATAATTATTATTCTTTTTTTTCTTCTTCTGTAACCATTGATCTTGCCATGGAAAACACCAACAGCCATAACTTTACTCTCCCAAGTACACAAACATGACCCCCACAGACCACTATCATGTGATTTCCCAACATTAACAAATTCACCCCTTTTCCCTGCACTGAAGCTACCAAGCATGTAATTCAATCACCGTAATTCAAATACTATACTCCTGCGGGGACTGTATCATCACTTCGCCATCAGGCAAGTCAGTAAAAAGCGGTATTGGGCCAAAACATGACGTATTTTCACCCACTTGGCTTGGTCTGTTATAGCATCTTTTAATAGTCAACAAAGTCAAGTTTACAGTATTTATGTTTTCAAATGTACAGTATTACGTTAAAATACACCATATGGAATATGTTTGTTTTTATTAATTTTAACCATCTTGACCTGATGGTGGAATATGAACTTGCAGGAAAAGGGTTAAATAGTTTTCAATGTTGTGTAGATTGTCAAGATGATGCTTAATAGCAAAGATCTGCATGATGGATCTGTTACTGTAATTGTTCAGTTGTTTTGCTAGTGTGAATATTTTCACCAATGTAATGTGCACATATTCATGAGACACTGTTATCAACCTTGCCATGATGAGGCACTGTTGTCAGGCTTACATTAAAGCTCATATGAATCCATTGTTCCGCGTTCTCGTGTACTGCGTCTTACCTCGAGTGCACTCAGGAGTAAACTGTGTTAGATGTAGTTGGAAAGTAATATCTGTCACTGACAATTAGCTTTGTTTTGTATGATTATCGTGAAGCTTATATTTACGTTCCATTTGTTCGTTGTTCGTCTCTGCCGAAAGGAGATCTTTCGCTTGAACATACTTTTCGATCAGCTCCGTCCAACACAGTTCAGAGTATTTCACTTATCGAAAAGTAATCAACAGAATCTTTATCTTGATATTCGCTTCAACAGGCAGTCAATGATAATCAACAAGGAGTGTTTCCTTTACAATGCTTGTTTGCTTTACAGTAGATTTGGCGATTCTCTGCCAGGCTATAAATAATGACGACTCCCTTATGTTGTGCTATAAATTTCTCCTAAGAATGTCATTATAACAGCCTAATGTAGTCTATTGGTAAAGGTATACGTCATCAATTTAGGATTAAGATTTTACTGTATATGCGGTATTTTAATCGGTGGTTTGGTTACCATGGGCTGCATGTAACAAATATTTAATCTACATGAATATGATATGTATTTTATTATATTTGCGATTTCTGATATGTTGTATCATTCACCTCATAATTATTCAGGTCAAATGTCATTCCTAGCCAAGTTTGATTTATATTGAAATTGTACGGTTCTAAGATGCTCGACATTTTAAGTATGTCATACATCTACAGATGCCACCAATGTAACTGTGTGGTCTATTAAATCATCGACTGAATGTACAAACATTCAATGTCAACTTCCTCAGCAATATGCCTTTTATACGCAAATTATGTACATGGAAACCATGATACGTTAGATTACACAAACATACTACACCTAAAGTTAAGTAAACTTGAGATTAAAGATGAACACATCACATTACAAAAAAATACAATCCAAATAAAGGACCTCTACTCTACCAGCTGTACTTAGTCCAATTACATGGCATCTCTTTTATGACACTTTCTGCTTTTAAAGTTAGATTGCCTCAAAGTGGATCCCATACACACTGTTTGTGTAATCAAAACTGCGTATCAGCGAGGTCAAGTGAAATCTGCGGTAGTTAAGGGTTAAGGGATATTGCTCACCATTACAGCTTGTTTTCTGTTCTACAGCTTCAGAAGAACAAAGAGGAAAATATGTCATTCTATGATCTGTACAAATGTAGCTGTGTATTTTCGTTTGATCATAGAAACAGTTGCCTGTTGCAAAGTGATCCAATTGCAAATATCACATTTTGATAGCCAGCCAATTAAGGGAACAGCTTCATTCAAAAATTTGTCTGTCATTGTCATACATTTCCTCTTGACTTTAATCTTGGTCTAAGGGTCTCCTTAGTTTGAAATAAGGCGGTCTTACGAAAATCTTAGTGTACAACAAAGGTAAAATTTGCCCTATCATACTTTACTTATAACATGTTCATATTGCTAAAATATTGATTTTAGAACGCCTGAAATATGCTCACCGGAGAATTTAAATTTGAAAATTTTGATACAAAGATTCAGAGTTATCTTGAGTCAGACTTTTTCTCCTTAGAATCTATATCAGTAATTTTCATAGATAAAAGTATATTCATAGATTCAAGGTATCAGATTTTACTATAGATGTGGTATTTTACTCTGTGGTTTGGCCATCAATGGCTGCATGTAACACATTTATTCAAGACGTACTGGATACCGCATTTTATGACATTAAGGTGTTCTTTGTGAAACATGTATTATAATAATTCATCTTATAATTTTTCAATTCAAGTTTGTTTACTAGTCCAGTTCAATTTATATTCAAATTGCATGTAATACTTTATTCTTTCCAGATTCTGAACATTTTAGGTGGGTGATGCATCTATAGCTGCCACCAACCTAACAGTGTGGTCTATTCTTTACCATCGCCTAGTATTCAATCACATTGTATGCATTGTTAAGTAAAGTACCTACAGCCAATGTCGACCGATCTCGCCAATATGGTCTCCTATACACAAATTGTGCGCATGGAACTACATTTTGTTATCTAAAACAAACATATGAATGGTAATTACACCTACAATTAAGTACACTTGAGATTGAAGCTGGCCACATCAAGTTACACAGTTACAATTCAAATAAATGACCACTGCTCTTCCAGTTGTACTTAGTCCAATTAGATTCCATTTCTTTTATGAAACCTTCTGTTGTTCATGTAAAATCGCACAGAGAGGGTTCTAGACCCACTATTTGTGTATTCAAAACAGTGTATCAGCGAGGTCGTGTCTGCTGTAATAAGGTTACGGGAAATTGCCCACCACTACTACACCTTGTTTCAGTTCTCCAGTTCCAGAGGATAAGAAGAAAGAGGAAAACATGTTATGCTATGATCTTTACCAATGTAGCTGCTTATTTACGTTTGATCAGGAACAGTCGATTGTTGCAAAGTGGTCATTATTGGTTTGCTGAAGCAGTTTTTTATGTACCTTCACTATTAATTCGTTCTTCAATACGAATTGCAAATATCACATGTCGATGGCCTATTTGAAACAGCTTCATTCCAAAATTTGTCTGTGGTGGTCTTTTCTTTCGTCTTGACTTTTATCTTCATCAAAGACTCTCCTGAGCCAGAAATCAGGCTTTCTTTTGAGAATCTTAGTTTACAAGATAGGTAAAATGTACCCTGTTATATTTTACTTACTACATGTTAATCTGGCTTAACCCTTTCACCACCATGGTTTGGCCCAACCCCATTGTTATCAATGGTAACTTTGGACCTGCGAACAGGGAATTGGCGTGAACAGGTTAAATGATGTCAGAATTGTTAATCAAACATCTGGAATATGCTCACTTTAAGACTTGATTTTGACGAAGATTCAGATTTGTATCGAATGAGAATATTCCTTACAATGTTAACAATGTTATAAGACTGATGTCACTGATAAAAGTGTATTTCATACATATTAGGTTTTTTTAAGATTTTACTATAGAGGTTGTTCCTTACTCAGTTATTGTCTATGCATATTCTTTCCTCAATCTATACAGGCTGTTGTAGTACATTTTATGAGTATTCATATTTCAATTCAACACTGTAATTTTTAAATACAATGCATGAAATAAAATGTCTAGTATTGAGGATCAAATCTATTCTTTAGCTAACGTATCAATAAAGGCACAATTTTATGACATCCCAACCATTTGAACTCATGTTAAATCAATTCTGCTATCGCATTTCAGTTTTAGCGACTTTACAGCATTCCAAATGAGATCAAAACACTTACCCGTTTGGTCATTATATTATTTCAAACCATTTTTTAAAAGTTGGTGAAGACTTTAATGACTAAGAACATCACTGAGGGACAAACTAGTTCCACTTAAGGATTTATACTTTTCAAATTGAACACTTATGTGTTTCTAGATTAGTTGGATGACCATCAAGTCTAGTTGTGTACTTTTTATATTTTTGCCTAAATACTGTGGCTCTGGGGTTGAGAACAGTGGCTATATGACTGATGCAAGAATAGTAAATGCGTATGTATTCAAGCTATATTCTTTTATTTAATGCTTATATAATCAGTCCGAATTGTTTGATATTTAGAGATATTCTGAGACTCTGAAAGCATGTCATCACTTTGGTCAAAATACATGACAAGCAGGACAGATTTATTGATGAAATTTTGTCAAGTGTGTAGATAGATTTACATTATTCTGACAAAATGGAAGAAAAGCAACGAGGACTAAATCACACATTTATGACCACATATTAGAAAAATGTGTCGCCAATAATCTTAACAATTTTGAAGAGATTGCCTGAAAACTGATTTTTCTAAATCTTTAAATTTCTGATTGCATATTTAGGTATACGTAGATGCCAAACTGCCGCCCATTTCTAAAATTTACGGGTTCAATATGAGATATATGAGATATATATAGAACATGTATTAACACATTGCAGCAGCTTATCTGCTGCTGATCAAATACATTATTTGATTGCAATTTCCCTAATTTTCATAAGAATAAAAGGTAAGGACAGTATGTAGCCAGAGGAAGGCACCTAACATTATTAATTTATCAAATACTGAAAATTATCATTATTGCACAAACAGACCACAAGATCTTATAAGGCACTATGTATGGTAGTGAGGTAGAAACCATCTTGGAGACACTTATTCAGATTCTCGAATTTTAACGATTCTTTTCTGATCTGCCACTTGTGAGGGCTCCTTTTAAAGATCTTCGAGTAAGAAAATTCTCACCATCTTAGTTTTTGAAAATCGAAAATATCATTTTTCCATATAGGGTGAACACAAGATGGCAACCAATTTAAATTTCAAATATTGGTAAATGTCAGCTAGTTTGTTTCTATTGTACCAAACTTTGCACAGTGATGCCTGATTTTTATTCAAAATGGTTGAAAGTTTCACCGACAAAGTTTTTCACTATTGAGGCGTGTAGTACCTTAAATGTTTCAGCCTTATGACAAAAACTATGAACATTAATTCCAATATTACAAATTTAATGCTTTTCAAAATGTTTTGCTATACGTGTGCATTATAACTGACAATACTGTTATACAAAATACCACTTGCATAAGCATTGTAAAAAGTTCACATTTTAACTCTGAACTGTGCTGAAACATCACTGTGGTGCATTTCTACAAAATGCCAATTTGTTGTAATATCCTTCTGGAAAGACATCCCTGAGAATTAGTTTGAGTCATTAAATATGTGTGTGGAATGAACAATTTGTGATACTGATAGACAGTCTGGAAATTGCATTATCATGAAAATAATACGCCCTGAAGAATTGTCATGGAGTTTACATAATACAATTACTTTTATGATAACAAGTTCATTTTGAATTCATTTGCCAACTAAACTGAGAGAAGAGACATCAAAATAATCCGCATTTCTCTCAGCATGAAAATTTTCTTAAAAGGAAAGTCTAACTCCATTTATTATGCACACAGCACAAATCAATTTACATTTCATTTTTTGAAGGTGATAGACCAAAGTTGATATCAAAAAATATATCTTGAAGTAAATGGCATCTTTAGTGAATAATGAGTACATTACATTACATGAATGAATTCATTGTTGACTGCATAAGCTTAGTCAAAAATGGGTATATAAAAATACAATATAAAATTATTTTGCTTTGCAGTTTATTGGAATAATAGAGTTTGCAATAGCGGAAGGATGGTAATTTAATCAAACAATCAGACACTCATATGTACATTCCGTCTTATTAACACCTGCTCATAACAAGCATTCAGTGAAGCAAAAATGTTAAGATCAGATTCACCTTTGTGACTCGAAGTTGAAAACAGCAATTATCATGACTGCCTGGTTCCCATTATGAATTCTCTTCAACAATTTTATTGCAGGAATTTTAAAGGTCAATTTTGTAAATTTATCAATTAAATAATTCAAGCTATTTCATTCAAAATTTTGCAGACCATTCTAATTTCATCACAAGTCAATAGCCTGCATACTTCCCCAGGTTGGACCAACTTTAATTTTGACTGGCAGTACCACAGATAACTTAATCGCCTTCTCCATTTCCATCCTGACCACCTGTGCTACTTGAATTGTGTCCTCCTGGTTTACTTCATAGATCAGCTCATCATGGAGCTGCAAGACCAGGTAGCCTCCAGAGGGATTGCTGACACCTGATGTATTCAACCTCCTGCTTCGGCGTCTTTGAGGCGAGGCATCTGTGAGGAGTTATACATACGAAAATTAGGATAACAAGACACACAAAAGTACCAGTAGACTTCACTAGCAGATAGACTTTTTGAAAACAAATAAAAGTGCAATATCATTGTATTACATCTGGCACAAGAAGCAATACACATATATTCACTAAAGGCAATGACTCAATATGATTTGATTTGCATATTGTATAGAGTACAATATATATACATGTATTAATTAGCAATTGATTTGCATATGCAAATAACATTTATTAATACACTTTGCATCAATGAATACATTATGTCACTTCACGCATTGGATGCCCTTTCTGGTACAGCTCAAGAGGATGCCCCATACAAGATTTTCAGCCAAAGATAGAATCAAACTTTTTTCATAGCACAGGATAACCTACCTATTTCTGAATGACATTTTACCCTGTGTGGCCTCCTTGTGTCCTGAAAGACTTCAGCCAACTTCCTATCAATGCTGACCATGGCAATCTTGACCAGGTCAGCTGCCGATCCCTGAACGGTTGTGTTGACGGCCTGACGTTCGGCATGATTTTTGGAATGAAGGTTTGCATCGTGGATGGCTGGCAGGAATCTCTTCCTTCCCAGGATGGTCTGGACATAGCCATGCTCCTTGCAGAATGCAATGGTGTCTTTCATGTACTTCTTAAGGCCTGATGAAGAAAATGCCAATTAATTACTTTTCTATTAACAATAATTAAAGGTTATTTAGTCATTGGTGATATTAAAAATAACACAATATGACTTCTGATACCTTGACCATGGATATTCGTCACTCTCAAGTACAGTTGTAAGGAAATTCAAGCATTCATAAAGCTTTCGTAAACAGCTATATTTGGTTCACAGCTGCATGTTGTAAGGCAGATATACACTCTACCACACAATCTAGAATTTCATCAGGGTATACAGTGTGAAATACACTTTCTTTTGTTTTACGTGTGTCAAAATCTGCCAGGATAAAGCTTTACTGTTCCAGTAACTGAGATATGGCTCTGATAAATGATGTGAGTAATAAATAGAGCGAGACGGATTTATTTCAGATAACCTCTAAAGCATGTGCATCAGAAAATAATGATGAAAACTATTGTATCATAGCTTCTTGTCATTTATTTACTCTTTACACTTTTAGTCAAATGCCATTCTCTTTTGATCAATTAAGGTTCCAAGACAAGAAATGTGACCTTTTTAATCTAACAATTCTCTAACGGTTAATAAACTCAGAACCCCCGTAAAGTATACATTTTCTGAAAGCCTAGATATATGGGCACATTTTGGTAACCACAGTGTCACCATTGTTTACATAACTATCACGTGACAAGGTAATTTGCATAACCTTTCAAAAGTCGGTTTTCCCTATGTTTTGTCTCACTACTTCAAAATATCTGACTCAAACTTGCTGGAATGCAAGCTTTCACAATGCTCTTTCAAAGTGTGTCTCAGATTTTTTATATCTTGCTTAGTTTTTTTGGAGCACAATTTTAAAGAAATCAACTACGGTTAAATTCACCGCTCTGGAAGTTTTTCTGGCATAAAAAATGTTTTAAGAAAGTTTTAAAAAATTCCGAGACACACTTTTGAAGACCTGTAGGATAGCTTGCACTCACATGAATTTCAGCCACATATCTCTAAGCATTGAAACAAAACATAGGGAAAACCGATTTTGAAAGGTAATGCAAATTACGTGTCACATGATAGTTATGTAAATAACTGTGACACTATGGTAACCGAAATGTTTCCCTATATCTAGGCTTTCCGAAAATATACAATTTAGGGGGGTTCTGAGCTCATTAAACACTAGAGAATTGTAAGTTTAAAATGGTCAATTTCTTGTCTTGGAACCTTAACTGAACCAAAGTATTGAGAATCTGACATTACGGGGGTTGAGAAAAGAACACAAAACAATGAAGTACAGAAATAATTTTATAAATAAAATTGTTGGTGTAAAGAAAATCAGGTCAGAGAGAAAGGGTTCTGATAATGAAATTCAAACACTCAAGAATTATAATTGTACCCATGTAGCCACAATCACATACAGTATGCCAAACATTACTTCCAACAGTGCATATACTTTGAGCAGTGTATGGCATATGCAGGTTATATTTCTATTTTACAACAAGATACTGAAAGTCTCTTACCTGAGTATTTAGTTTTGAAACTCTCAATGAAATACCCAGCATCCTCTTCTGATACACCTAATTGCTCACCAAGGGCTTTTGATCCAATGCCGTATATCATACCATAACATACCTGTAAAGAAATTTGAAAATTACACATTGCACTTCACATTATGCATTTTCTCATAACAAAGTGAAAAAAATATGTGTTTCATCAATTTGTTTGAAAACATCTACTGATTTTCCAATTCAAAAAAGTCCAAAGGGGATGCTCATGTACAGTGCAATGTGTTTCCAGCAGAACAGTACTTCACGCTAATTCACAGCTTATGAATATACGTTGTCTGACAACTTTGGCAGTACATGTTGGGTGACAAGATGGAGCAAAGTTTCATGCACCAATTTGGTACAAGCATTTTCTATAGTTGATTTAAAGGGGAAGTTCACCAAGGATGATTTTCACATATGTGCTAGCTTTGTGGTCACTTACCCCGGAAAAGCTATTTTCGCCATTTATAACTTGCACGATTTTTACAAAAACCGATAGAAATAGTACAGGAAGTTGCCCATGTAATTTGAATCATGGGAATAAAGCGCCAAGCTTGGGGCTTGCATCATGTGATATGGAAGGCACCATTTTCCCATGGGTATGGCATTGTCCACTCACCCATGCTTAAACCAGGCTGTGCGTATTTACATAACTTTTGTTTATACTGAGTATCCTTGCATAAATGGTGAATCACTTATAATAAACTGTCCACTGTCAGATTTTGTGTTGCTGTTAGGCCTACTACTGTATTACTGTGAGTGGGGGCCATACCCATCCAAAGATGGTCCCTTCCATATCACATGATGCAAGCTCCAAGCTTGGGGCTTTTTTCCCATGATTCAAATTACATGGGCAACTTCCTGTACTATTTTTATCATTTTCGTAGAAAATCAGGCGAGTTATAAATGGTGAAAATAGCTTTTCTGGGGTAAATGACCACAGAGCTACCACATATGTAAAAATCATCCTTGGTGAACTTCCCCTTTAACAGAGGTATGACCTCCACACATTGATAGAAATCGCTTACATACTGGTATATGGTGGTATGGTTTGGTAGGGGTGGGGATGTTCGGAATGACAAAGATCAGAATCACTGTGAAATATTGTGGATATTAGGAACCTACTTCATAGTTGTTTGCATAGGCGTACTGTTTGGTCAGATAAATATTCTGTACTCTCCAAAATTCCCTTTTTGTAACAGACTTCCACTTTCATCTTAATGGTCGAAAGTTTCGATAAATGGTTGAATTCCATTGTAATTGTGTACCCATAACTTCAAAATTCCAATAAAATGAAAAAGAATTTCCAATGTCTAGTCAATATGGCATTTCCACGTACTTGTTTTGCCTGCTGTCTCTGTGTATCATTGACTTTTTCCACAGACACTCCCTTCCACTCAGCAGCTATCATTTTGAAGACATCGCCTCCACTGTTGAGAACTTTAATCAGCTTCCTGTCCTTACACAGGTGAGCTATGATACGCAGCTCCAGCTGTGAATAGTCAGCGGCTAGCATAACACCACCTGGTGAAAAACCATGTCATGGTATGTTCGTTACTTGCTATTCACAAAGGTAACATGTAGGTATCTGTGCATAGGGAGGTTAGAAGGTACCTACTACAAGCACTAAGTTTTACCTATATACTGTTAAGAAATTCTCTCAGACAATATCGTATTTTCTTAAATACATTTTTTTCAATTCAATACACATTCTAAACATTTGAACCATTAGCTATATTTTATTTCAAGTTCTATTTAAACAAGTGACGAAAGCTATGAGCTGTCAACATTTGTGTAAGGTGCAAGTAATCCAATTCTTGGGAAAAAATAAACTTTTTACCTTTTTAATGTTAGCACTGTGGCTAACAACTTTGGATTTATTCAAGACCAATTGGTTTGACCTTTATAACATCATAGATGTTTTCCTTTTCTTGTCATGATTGTCATGATTCTCACATACCTTGAGGTCTTAATTCATGACCTATTCAGGTCGCAGGGTCAAAGGCTGACAATCATACATCAAAAATCGACATTGCAAGCCTCCCTGTAAAATTTCTTGTAGAGAAGTACTAGGTATCTTTTCATATCATTTAAACATTCAACACAACTAACCTGTGAAAGGAATAAATGCATGCCTCATACTGACAGAGAACTGGTTGCCAGGGTTACCAGTACAGCTTGCAGACTGGGTTGGCCTTGACTGTTTTTTGCTTGACCTTGTTCTGTGTCCACTTTTACCATCTGCAAAGTGTGAACCGCTGGTCTGAGTTGGGCTTTCACCAATCACTGTTGGCATCTCAATTTCAAAATCTTTGGGAACATTCTGCAGGTTTGGCTCTGACATTGTTACTCTGCCTGTATGGGTAAAGGATAACTGATAAGTAACCATAGTCCAAATGTCGTCATGATATTGATGCAGGAGACACAAGACACGAGGAAGTCCATGAGTGTGACATTTGGGGTTACTGAATATTTCACACAGACAAGCGAACTTGCAATCCTTGTCATCTGATAGACCACACTAATGATCATATGTGAGAAATAATGTATGTGGGTCTGGCTGACTAGATTGCTCAATCACATTGTTACCGGTCTGAGAACCACCAAATACACTGAAAGGCTTTGCTCATGTCTAGGCATAGAAACAACACTCTCACAACACTAGTGAATGGTAAAGTCAGTCTTTCGAGTTCAGTATCAAAGGTAATTATTTTGAGCTCTTCTCTCCCTTTGCATGTATGTTCTGCCCTACATTTATCGAATTTAAAATAAACACTTGAACTGATGGCTTAGAAGATCAGGCAAGAAGTCTGTTGGGCTTACCTGTAGCTGTAAATGTCTGACATAAACCGTAAATTCTATCCATTTGTAACCTAGAGTGGAAAACTTTCTCCTTTTGCAAGGGATAAACCACTTTTGACATTGCTGAATTGATTCTCCTCCATTCCAGGATGATTCCAGGCAGTGCATGGAAGGTTTTAAGTTTCTCCAGGATGTCCTTGGAAGTGCTGAATTGCTTTGGAAGCCTCTGGCGCCCTCTAGCGGTTGTTCCCAAAGTTCTCCTGTTTAGCACAGTTGGCGCAGCAGCTGGGTCCCCATTGGGTGGAAGTTTCAGTTCAACATACAAAACCTGTGTGAATTGAGTTGTGGTGTAAAAATTCAATATGTACTGCAAGATCATGGTTAATACAACAGAACTAGTTACATAACATTTCATTTAATTGTGAAAAGTTCATATGGTAATAACTTATCCCTGTTTATTTGCTACTTGGAACCTATGTCATTGACAACAGTGCAACATCACTGATGCCCTGCCATTTAAAGTTGTACTGTGCAGTCTGTGGGATCACATGTACTTCTTCACAGTAACTTAGTCAAATTTCCCTATATTTCGATCAGTAAGGTGCAAAAGACTTCTTTGTGTCATTGAACAAAATAAAGATTTCATTCAGAGCATGTACGAGCAGATAACTTTTTTCCCATGCTAAAACGTAACTGACTGAGTTGAAACTGATAGCACCAAGAAGTTCAAATTTGGTAGTCATTTCAGCAAGCCCATCCAAATCTCTTTCATTCTGCAGAGTTCAAAAGTTGCAAATGAATATACTTGGGCTAATCATGTGCTTGCCTCCAATGTGCAACATGACAACTTTTGACAGTTGCACATTCCTCAGCAAGCAGAAAGAAGGTTTGGGGGATTTTATGAACTCTTTAGCAAGCACACAGCGGTTGAGTTTTTTGTTGTACAGTCATCTTTGTCTAAACATTTCACTGAAATTTCCTTTATCACGGTCCAACTACACCATTTCAAAATTTGCTGTTTGGACATATAATGGAAATTGAAATTAATCAATTCTTGCTGAAGCTTTGCTGTGTATATTTTATAACTACGAGAAATGAATTACTGCTACACATATCTGATTAAATTGCTTCTTCTATGACTGACCTGAGCTATGTCATCTGGAGATGTGAGAGAGAAGCTGTGATTGGCCAGCTTGTACGCTTGCTCTTCCAAGGCGAAAGTTTGGCCATCATGATCTGTTTTTGTGTTTCACATTCTCTGTGACTGAAACCCATTCCATTCAGCTCCATCCTGGCCAGAGTTACCAATGATGGCATTTCAACCTGAAGGACAAAATCACCGGTAAGTACACTATATCATAACTTCATTTTACCCAAACAAACTTGCATCTAAAAAATACAAAAAATCTACCTACATGTACTGCAATCATAAACAGGAAGTTACAGGACCGTGGGTGCACAATAGGGGAAATACTGATGACACAGCTATTTGCATACACTTTGACTGGATGATAAAGTTGAATATTCATGATAGGCACTTTTGTGACACATGCAAAGAGGGGTCAAACGGTCGTACAGGGAACATTTTATGAAACATATGCATTCTAAAACAAACACGAACATTTTTTTCAGTTTATTTTAGACTCAAGTCTAGTTGCTATATATTCACAGACATACGCAAGATTCAACGACAATGAATACCTGAAACATGGCAAAATTATGGGATTCTTGGATGAAACAAGGGACATCCAATCAGTAGCGTGGCTTTTATTACATTTGCATAGATTTACGATAATCCGCCTTTTATAGTAGAAGTTTCTGTTTCAGCAAAATATTTAATATGTGATATGAAGTCAAAATTTGACAGAATCCTACAGAATCATGAGCAAATCCTCATAGAATCACAAAGGCATTATGCATTAGGTATGTACACAAAATGCAAAATGTATTTACGTAAATATTTCATATTTGTATATATTTGCTTAAATTATGTTAATTACATGCAAATAGTCACATTTACATATACTGTATATCATTAGCATATCCTATTGCTGAAAATTGATTACCTGTGTAAATGACTTGTACAGCCCTTGAGCTTGCAGGTTTGCTGTGAGTTGATCCGTTAGCATGAAAACTAAAACTGACTCTACTGTGGCTCTTTGTCTTCCTGATCCAGGATTCTGTGCCAGGACACCAAGACCACCAGTGCCAATTCCACCTCCTATGCCTAGAGAACAGAATTTGATGACAGAGAAACATTTTCATGCAAAATCAACATTTTCGGAGCAAATCTGATTCATAGACGACACACTGTCAACCGTTGCAGAAAATTTCAACATGGTTGATGTCCTTTTTATAAGTGAAATTTTAAGTGAAAAATAATCCACAGTCTAATGAGGTATCTGTTCATGTTTCTGCTGTGTTGTGGCCTGCTCATCTGTGTGGTGACAGTGTGTGACACTTTATGTGTGTTGCATTACAAGATACAGTAGTTTGATTGAGTGCTCGCATATTTAATTTCCATGCAACAAATGAATTCATTTCATTCTTGTAGTAATCTGAGGACTGTAATTAGAATGTTCTCTGGTAATATTTCACCTTCCAGTAGATGGGACTCCGACGGCAGCAAGTTAGACACCAGTCTGTGCAAGTTTTTCTCCTTAGCTCCTGGGTCCAGCAACCAACAACAAACCTTTGGGTCTTGTAGTCTACCATTCAGCATTATACCACAACTTGTGGATAAGACTTTAAACTGAAATTAGAAAGTAAACTTGACACTGAATCTGGTTGAAAAAACGACAGACATTAACGCTATCAAAACTAAAGACTTTGCTACACAAACATATCTGTTGAGTTTTACTGAGTAAAGCCAGGTTTCATGATGATAGCATTTTACTACCCTTCATCATAACAACAATTTCATCACATTTTCATTGCTGTATGTTATAAATGTACAACAGAAGATAGAGTGGTTTAATGGAACTTTGAAGAATATTCTAAATACAAGTGTTGTGGGTGGGCAGTTGGCCGAGTGGTTTTGACTTTGATGTCTTCACTAGGTGACTGGGTGCTGTACGCTGTGAGTTCAATTCTGATCAAAAATCTGCTGAATTATCATCGGCATATACTACCAACATAAAATTAACCTACAATGCATTTCAAACACACATTATTAACATACCTGCTGTTTGGAGTCAAATATAATTGTTGTGACATCACGATCTTGACTGTTGTAGCTGGCTTCTAGTACAGACTTAATACTTTCTAATCTCTTTGTAACTGTTAGATTCACATCTAAGGGTGGGCAGCCATGCTCTCATCTGCTTCATCTATACAAGAAGGCAAACACAATCAGCAGAAGTGACAAAAGCAATATAATGATGGACAGTGAAATCTGTGTATTTTACAGCGACGTTCTTAAGAGACAGCTAAAGGTTTATTCAGCTAGTACATCGTTGTCCAAAATGTTTGTCCATGAAAAAGGCATGCTGATTACAGAGAAAATTACTGGTATATTACAAGTTAACAGATAATTTATGATTGGTTAAAAAAGCAAAAAGGACACATTTTACACATTCAATAAAGCTTCAGTACAATCTAATTGTTTTTATCCCTTTACCACAATGGTTTAGCCCAAACCCATTGTTATCAATGGTAAAAGTTGATACAGTGCAAAGTGTTACATGTATTTCTAAGATCTTTACTCATTTCACCAACTAATTTTGGTATATCTGTATTGTTCAATATATCGAGGCTGGATCTATGTAAAGGAAAACAAAGGTAACAACTAGAGTAAAAAATCTAGGGGACAGCACAACAAATCCATGGTGATATACTCACTGTCTGGAGTATGAGCTTGTAAACTGACATAGTAGGCATCTTTGTAGCCCAACATACAGACACACCGGTCACCATCAAGTCTTCTCCATCAACTATGAACCCATCAACTGCACTTGCTTGATCTTGACCTGTAGAAAATAAAAACATTTAAATCTGTTCATCTGTGTTTCCACATCTTTCTGATAATTGTACAATGAAGAGCTATTACATTGACTTTGATAAGGAGGGGTGAACACAAATATTTCTCTGCACAGAGAGAACAAACTTTCATGCTTTTCTCTGGTGTGTACCTACATTGTATACTTGTCATGATATAGTTTTCAAGAATGTTGAATACACAAACTATTATGTCAGTACACTTTTCCAGTGAACCTGTCACTTTTTCTTCTGTGTTAAAGTCATTCTTTGCATCGTATTTAGATACATTGTACCCCATGAAATATTAAAATTAAGCTTTTCGAAAGCTATTCGAAACAGTCATATCAATATTACAGGAAAGGATCGCCAACAAGTATGAAGTACAAGTGACAATTCTAAACAAACCATGTCTTGATTTATAGAATTATTACCTTTATGAAATTTGGCTCCGATGCCTCCACCAGGAGCACTGGTCACATAGCGTTCACAGGCCACAGCCAAGGAATACCGTCTTTTACTCTTCCATTCTGTCAGAAACGTCTCAAACAACTCTCTGTCTGCACAAACATCTATGATGGTGAAAGCCCCGTCAGAGCTAGGAATGCTGGGAGAGGGATGGGGTATGTTGTCCCTAGGCATGTTGGGAGGTGGTGAAGCAATCGGGTCCTGGGTGCTGATGTCAAGACAGAGATTTAAAGGTTCACTCTCCTCATGGTATTCCACAGAAGCATCTCCAATATGTTCATTGTGTGACTCTTTCTTGCCACACTTATGGTCACTCTTGTCCTCTTTCATGTTTTGAGCATCTTTTCCTCGACTTGTCACCAATGAAGTTTTTCCCCTGCACCCATTCTTAGTTTGGAGGGGTGAAAAGCACATGTTAGCACGGCCCTGCGTCTTACAAGTCAACCTGGGTGTCTTTGACAAAGTGCTTTCATCTGGGGGAGTAGGTGGAATGACGTCACTCCCACTGTCGTTGCCCACACCAGGCACATCAACACAATTCCTCTTTGGACTACACCGATCCTTGTCTGGTCCCTGGTTGTGCTCATTGCTTTTCCTCTTTCTCCTTGAAACAATGCCGGAATCCTTCATTTCCTTTTCCTGGTCATTCCCACAATTTCCTTTCTCCTTACCCGATTGCCGGATATGGGATTTTGTCACAGTCCGATCACTGGCTGTAGTACCTGTTGGGCTGGTGTAGCCAGCAAGCATGTCAAGAATATCCACAGTGCCAGGGCTGAAGTTGCACATTCCAGCTTTATTATGTGGTTGATCCACACATTTCTCAACGTGCTTGCTTTTCGGAATTACCTCGGAATTCTCACCTTTCTGATTTCTGTGACAATCATCAGTTTTCACATTGTTTCTAAGACAGTGCATATCCGTTGTCTTTTTTGGAACGGGTTCCGGATTTTGCTCAAAGCCCACTTCACTCAGGGAAAATGTGTTGCTCATATCAGCGGCCATGGCAAGATCCATGGATAACTGTGAATACTGAATATCTGGAAAATCCTCCATTCTGGGATTTTTATTCTCTCTGGCAACTGGGCTGACACTGTCGATGCATTCATTTTCCTGGCGCAACATCTCTACTCTCTGAAGATTATTTCCAGCGACGCCTGCCTGCTGATCATTCTGAAGTGGAGTACTCGTAGTGACATCGACCCTAGCCGCAGGAGATGTCACACAGCTGCTAAAGGTATCACTCATATCCATTGCCAGGGCCAAGTCTTCCTGAAGGTTTGCATAGGAACAGAGACCTTCCATGCAGTCATTTGCACCAGTGTCTTCTCTATTTACTGCAGGGTTCATTGCAATCTGGGGTACTGCTATAGGGGACATGCACTCAGAAAGTTTGTTCCTTACTGACACGTCTGGCTTCCCTGCATTAACATCCCTTCTAACCAACTGTGTTGACATCCGCATAGGGGATGCAATGTTACATGTACCTCCCTGAGGCTCAGATTCTGCAGTGCTATCATCTTTTCCTGTTTGCATGGGCGACTCTGGGGGCACACTCCTGGTACCCTTCTGGCCCAGGACACAAACGTGGGCCCCACTTCTATCACCTTTTCCGCGTTTCTGTGTACATACAGGAGACGCACTCTCTGCCACTGCATCTCTCTGAGTACAGAAGTCATTCATGTACTGCAAGACCTGAGAATCAACAGATGCCATGCTTACATCTTGACTGCAGTACAGACTTGCCGTCCCTGCCATGTTCATCTCTTGGAAAACATCCTGCTGATCAGCTCCATCATCCTGCTTCTCTCTAACATCATCTCCTGGCAAGTTCTGGTCCAATGATGACATGCTGACGTCCCCTGTGTCATACATATCAGGAGTTACGGCATTCCTGAACTGTGGGAGAGCTCTTTTCATTTCTCCACCGTTTCCTAGGACAGTCCTGTTGTCATACTTTTCACTGTTCCTTCCCTTTTGCCCATCGGGAGTCTGTTGTCTACTCTGTACATGTACCTCTTCCAAAGTATCGCCATAATCTCCCTCTCTCACCTGCTGTTCTCCAGCATTTTGTGATTCCATAGGAGCAGAGTAGAGTTCCAAGGAATCATTTCTCATTCCGGCATTATCTGAACTGATCTTATTATCCCTAACTACTGAGTCACATCCTCTTGTTGTATGTTGCTGATTGTTTTGATCTAATCTGGACTGTACATCAACACTGGAAGTTGCTGTCATGGCTTTGGTAATACTGGGCACTGCCAGTCTTGCTTCTGGAACAGCGCCATCAGCAGCTTGACTTGGCCTGTATGATTTTGCAACACTTGACAGACAAAGTTTCTTTGCATTTGAAACAGGGATGGCTTCTCTTGATGTCTCCATCATTGCAACATGAGATTTGTGACACTTTTCAGAACACACAGCAGAGGTAGTATCTGCTTCTGTATTTGAACGTACAGCAGTAGATTGCCCATGATGTTGAGATGTGGTTGAGCATATTGGGTTTGATACATCCTTTTGACTTACAATATGACCTGTTGTCTTTTTTGACACAGTGCCAGGCATTTCTTGGTGTGCACTGGAGGTAGGCTTATCATGTACACCACCATCGGTGCCATCTTTGTGTTCCATTCCATTGTTGATGTTAACATTTTCACTCACATTTCTCTGTTGTACATTTACATATTCCGTCTCAGCATGAACATCAGCCACAGCGACAATCGTCTTTCCACCTGGGATTGCAGTGCATGGCTTACCAGGTGGTGACAAGATACTCACAGCCACTCTGTGGATATCAGAATCTCCAGAATCATTCTCCGTCACATCATTCTTGGGAGATTTACTTTTTCTTCTTCCACGCACCCTGCTGAGGATTGACTTTCTCTCGCTTGAAGATCTTGAGTTAGCTGCCTTCACTGGCTTGGTTACAGGAGTACTCAACACAGAAGCCTGGGTGCTGTCATGGCTTGAACCAGACATACCTGGTTTCCACTGAATTCCAAGCAAGCCCACATCTTCTCTGACCAGTTTCTTGGCTTCTTCCACTATCAGCTTGGCTGCCTCGGTTTCTGTCAGACCTTTCTTGCCTGTAGCCCAGATACACCTTGATTTCTTTCTCTCTTCAACTTCATACTGCTGCTCATTTTCTGCTTTCCTAGTGCTGACAAGACAAAGTCAATATAGAATATTTTGATCATAACAAATTTCAGACTATGGTACCTCTGTAGATGTAAATGAAAGATGAGTAATATATGTAGATAGTCATACATATTGTACATGTGTATGTTATAGGTCTATCAGATTTTCTGTGATTAGGGTGAAATTTAAAATATCTCCTGAGATGTTTAATTTTTTCAACAAAAGTATATGAGCAAACAGTTGTAACAGTCATTACTGTCAATTGATTTCACATCCGCAGAGTTTTCAGTTATGCCCAGATTGATTATAATTAATCTTTTCTTTGATCATTTTGGCAAAAAGAAACTGTCTCTGCTAACATGTATAATTTCTGACCATAATGCCATATGTACCCTAGGAAGCTAGGTAGCTATACAGTGATTCGATCGGGGAACAAAGTTGTTTCTAATCTATGTGTCAAAAACATCAGAATCTACTGGTAAATTCAGATAGGGCAGTCTCCTTTTGAAAATGACTTTAAATGTTTGGTGGACTGGGGTTTTTTTCCAGCAAAAAGAAATGTTTCCTTTAACCCACTAACTTACCTCTGAAAAGGTACTGCATTTCTCAGAACATTCTCAATGTCCAGTGGTTTGGCCTGGGCTATCATGGCCACTGTGTGGTATCCACTGTTGTACAGGACTCTAGCACGCTGTCCATTCAGCAGTGATATCCTGACCAACTCACACAGCTCTCTCTGGACGCCGAAGTTCAATCTGCTCTGGAACTGGGCCAACAGGATCTCCAGGTTGATCCAGCCAAGTCTGCTGCAGAACACGGTAACCATGCCTGGTGAAGGTAAAGGACGCAACACAGAGAGATGGAATTGTTCACATGACAGTCTGTTTCAAGATCACATTGTTATAAGTGTGCTTGCATGTATGGTGTTTAAATAGGATCCGAATTCAAGCACACATGTGGTGAAAAGTAAATTCCTCATGAACTCATGGTGGGGTAAGTCAGTAGGGAAAAGGCACAATACAAGGGTAAAATCATAGTTCTTCCCTATGATTATTTTATAAAACTTGCTGCAATTCAATTAAGTTTTTACATCGGAAAATATAACACCGGATTGAAGAGCTTGATCAATCAAATAAATCAACAATTTCAGTGACACACTTCATTAAAATGAATACTTGGGAATCAGCCAAAAATTTATCAACACAGAGTTCTACATTGCCTGATTCCTCACAGTGTGATCATATTATCCTTCAAAGCAATCTGAATTTGGTCAACTTTAATGATTGAAATGTTTCTGCAGCGCAAAATCTGATTTTCTTTGTTTTAGCTATTGTAATCTCCTCCCCACAATGTATTCTAGTAAATGAACTTACCGGCAAATGTTGCAGCCGACTGCTGTAAAGATTGCAACTGTCCCTTAGTAACACCGTACTTCCTGGCCACAACGTTCAACGGTACCTCATTGACAAGCTCATCAAGAACCATGGCCGTGTAGAAACGTTTGTGTATCGCCAATGCCCTCTGATGCTTGGTGGAGGAACCCCCTCGGATAGCACGGGCCAGAAAGCGTTCTTCAACGCCCACTAGTTCACCGACTCGTTTCTTGTCACTGGGGAGTGCCTCCCAGATGGACAGGTACTGATACCAATCATGAACAATACCTTGGTCATAAATTGGAGTCACCTAGGAGAAATGTGAAAATTTGGTCAAACAAGTTCTTATCTGGTAAAGCAGAGCATAAAATTTCAATTTTCACATTAACTTTCAATAAAGACGAAAGAGCATACAAAGGAAAAGCCAAAAAGCTGAATATATAACTTTTAATTTAATTTTATCCCAGTGTAAATGTATCTTTGTGTGCTTCTACCAGTAAGTATCAAACTGAGAGCTCAAGGCAAGTTCAAAGACAGGAGTAAATATATATCTACTGGTACTGTAGTTGAATAACAGAGGAAGTAAAAAATTGATTCAACATAATACAATGTAACTGTATTTTCACTGTCTTCTGTCACTTTTCTACATCCTCACCACCTTAACCATTTAACCACTATGATTTGGCCTAAGCCATTGTTGTCAATGGTGGTTGTGGACCTGTTTACTTGGATTGGGGGTGAACAGGTTAAATTTGTCTGTCTAAATGTATGGATCTGCCTATGCCTTTACATATCTCCTGTCACACATTCATTCGAGCTTGTCCCGTCGGAAATGTGTTTCCTACTTGATCTTACCTGATATATGATATGCAGTTCATTCTCAAGGACAAAGCTTTTCCTTGCCCTCTGTAATTCAGCAAAGACAACCAGGGCTTCGTCTGGAGACAGGGCTGACGAGAGTGTGGCTGAACCCAGCTGTGTAGCATTGTATCTGTCCACAGTATCACCACCTGTGATGGAAATCATAACACAGACAAATTCAAATCGTGGTACATTTGTATGTACATATACAGTATACTGTTCTTAGTTGACAGTCACAGGGACTTGGTGTAACTCAACTGTCTGCAGCAGTCTTCAGTTTATGATACGTCTCAGTGAATGTGCAGTATCGATATTTTAACTTTTTCTGACATATGCAAGTTTTGATGCATATCTTCTCATTATAACATTGATTTCTTAGTCTTCCTGTTGGTCAAAAGTGAACTATTAAACTGAGGTATGCTGTGCAGTGTAATTTGTCAGAGAAGACTGTTGCAGATGTAGCTTCAAAATGCATATCCCTCCAATCTCATACCACAGGTTGAATTTTCACAAACTGGCAGTAGCTTCTGCTTTGATAATCCCAGCTCCTGCACCGCAGTGTGACATATAATCATTGTGATTCTATCCCAGACAATCATTAGTGAGCATAAGAGTTATGTCACTCTAAAACTGCCTGACTAAAGTCAAAATGTTAAGGACTAAATTGATGTCAGGTAACATCCATGGAATTTGTTTGATGCAGATTTTCCATGAAAGGGACTCTGTGTGCAGTCTGGGTCAATACAAATATCATTGCTAGATTTCAAAAGTACCCTGCCAGCCAGTTTATGGCAGCAGTGAGTAATGTGAGATCACAATCAGGTGACAACAAATGATACAGTACAATACTCACCATCATCTACTTTATGCAGTCTGATAAACTCATTCTCTTCCAGAAACTTGACACAACACTGGATGCTCTGTTGAGTGGCATTGACATCCCTGGTATCATTGGACATCTGCAGACTTGCCGCTAACAGAGTACTGGCTGTGTACAGCTCTACTTCACTTGGTGTGGATGCCACGCCACTCACTATGATCTGTGTGTTGAGATGAAATTTACAGAAATGCACACACAGTTGTGCTAAGTTGAGGGAACACACAAGTATACATTGGTACGTTATTTAGGAGATATGGTGGTACGTCTTGCTGTTCCCTTAATGTCTGAGTTGATATAAAGATGAAAGAGAATGTCACGCATGTGTCATTAATCTCACCAGAAATTCAACATGACTTGCCGCAAAAACATGGTACTGGTGTTTCAATGTTCAAGATTGCACATGAAATCTATGATTCGCAAGCTCTGCCCAGAACAAAACACACTCATGAATTCCCTACATGTATCTGCTCATATCACATAGTAGGACATTTGCATCTGATTGGCGATCCACCTGGTGTGACCAGCCTTACACAACCAATAGAAAGCAACATGACATTTGAACAGTTACCTGAGGCTGCTATCCATAGACCAAGACCACAGCATGGTGAAGGAAATTTGAAGAATTGACCTTAACTGACCTCTAATATTGCTCTCTTCATGCTGGATGTTGTTCCTTCACCTTTCTGTTTGACAAGACAGCTCTGTACTGGAGGTAGCTGTGACTTCAATAGATCAATGCCTTTGCTTCTCTCACTGGTCTTACACACCAGTATACTCTCTCCTATATGTCAAAATGTCAAATTACAAATTGCATGAGATCATACCTAGCCTCAAGACAGTTGTTGTAACAAGCTCATTAATACACAATCCATGATGAAACTATCTGTACGGTAAAATTATTATAATATCTGTGAATATTTTTAACAAATTTGAATCTTGTGTTTTAAAAAAAGTAGTACATTGGGAAAAAAAGGCTGAATGTAACTTTTTGAAGCAAAATGGTGAGTGTTTTATGGTACATTAAAGCTACAGCTGAATCTATTAACTATATAATCCACTTTGCCATAAAGAACACTTTGACAATAATAACTTTGAATCAACATTTAAAAGATGTGCTATTAAACTCTGTAAGACTATTCCTAAGAATTTGAAAGTCTGAAAACCAAAATATGAAATTACAAATATGATTATGTGTCAAACTTTTTTTTACATCAGAGAGGTATTTTCAACAATAATCTGTTCAAAATTATCTGTTAAAATGTGCTTTATATTACGGTGTGACATCAGTGTTCTCCCATGGAATTTCTGATCACAAAGTGGATAATTTGCATCACAGTTGTTATGTTAATGAGTTTCTACTGTTCCAGCAAAACTACAATGTATTGGCCACTATGCTTTCATTGCTCAGGGAGAACATAGGACAAGTATACATCCAGCATGTAGATGTTATCCAGCATGTAGATATGTAGACTGAAAGATCAATCACTTGAGGGCATTCAAGAGCGCCCTCAAGTGACAGATCTTTCAGTCTAGTAGATATGACGATTACCTTGTGTGTCCACTCCCTTCCTGCCAGCCCTTCCAGACATCTGTTTGTAGGTCAAGGAATCCAACACACTTCTGTTGAACATTGGGGTTCTGATGATGACCCTGCGTGCTGGCAGGTTGACCCCTGATGATAACGTTGATGTGGCTATCAGCACTTTCAGTACTCCCTGACGAAAGGCGCCCTCTATGATGTCTCTTTCATCAAATGTTAAGCCTACAAGTTGGAGATATCAAAATGTAAAGTACAGTAATATCAAAAAAATACATCCTTGTAAATGTGTTCATAGCAACACACACACAACAATTACATACAAAAACGTGAATGTATTATACTATTGTGAATGTAACGTATGTTCCGTACGCATGAAGGAAAACCACCATGTTTATGATTTCTTGATTACCATGGTTATAAATTCCCCCTTCTGTGTTACTATGGTAATTAAACACATACAGACAAGAGCTCCATTTAAATACTGAACAGCTAAGCAAAACAATAATTTTTTGAAAGTTACCAGCGTGATGATATGCAACAGCGTAGGGTACGGTTCTCTTCAAGACTGAATCGATGCCAACTGGAGTCCTCTTCAACTGTTCTACAACATCACCGAGACCTTCTCTGTTGAACTGAGACAGGACAAGCTCAGATGCCTTGACAAAGCCTGGGTAGGTGAGAAAATTGAAAACATTCAATTGAAGTTCAATATGAAAAGTTGAGAGAAAGGAGTGAAGAAGTCTATTGGTCGGGGCATGGGCTAGCAAACTTTACTGCTAGATCAGAGACAGAGATTTGGCCAACGTAACTACCGTATTTAGTTTTCTATATTTGAGCAAGTACGCACATATGTTTGGACTGGTGGCCTTTTGTGTAGAAATATACTATTAAGGTAGTATGCACCTCCTATTTGGACTATCAAACTTCTTCATTTCCTTTTTGATTTACCACTCGTTAGGATTCATTTTGAAGCTCTTTGAATAAGAAAAACTTTCACACTCCCAGATTTTTGAAAATCTAAAATTGTATTTTTCTCCAAAGAGTTAACACAGGGATCGCAGCCATTTCAAATTTCAAATATCAGTAAAATTTTGGTAATTTGTTTCTCTAGTAGCAAAATTTGTGCTGTGACCCCAATTTTATTCTTGATTTTTATTGTGAATGATTAAAAGATTCCTTGACGAAAGTTTGGAAGAAAAGTTCAAGTCTTCCACTTTCAAGTTGCATACTACCTTACGAAGATGAAACTAACCTGTATTTGCAGAGTTTCCTGTTACTGCACCACCACTACTCAACACTTTATAGATCTGTTTGGCAATCATCTCAGACAGCTTCTCACACCAATTCTTTGTTGGGCAGAATATCAGAACAGAGTGTCCATGCGATATGGTCTCAAAACACAACGGTATGATATGTTCATCGTCCCCAGGAACGTGGACACTTGCGCAGATTTCTCGCATTTTCTTGACGTTTGCATCGTATATGGTGGTTCCGATTTTGACGGTCTCCGTCAGTGGCACCGGTCTGAAGTCCGTCTTGTAAAGGTCAGCGTCCAGCCACTTTGCCAGCAGATCTAGGTTTGGGAGTGTGGCACTCATTCCGATGATCTGTATGGGATTAACTTGAACTTCACCCTTTGACCTGCATGATAAATTTTCGATCAAGGAGAACATGACTGGGTATAAATTGTAACATACACAAGTATTTCATCAAATCTTTCCCTCCTCTCTGTCTCTCTCCACCCCATCCCCCCCCCCACCCCACCGCCCGAGACTTTTTTGTCATACCCAAACGTCGTCAAACTCAAAAGCACTAAGTCTTTCATTTGCATGTCGGCAAAGCATGGCATCAATTATTATATTTAAGTTAAGACACTTTTTTGAGTGTACTGTTACAAAAAAAACTGAAATAACCAAAATACAATCACTACAATATGTTTTTATCTTTTCTAAAAATCAGTACAAACCTTTCATTCGTTCCCTGGTTTTTACTCTGCCTGGCTTTACTGCTGACATATCTCACTTTGGTCAGTAGCAGTTCAAGTAGGTAGCCTCTGTGTGAATCACCAACCATGTGTAACTCATCAACAACTATGACACCTGTTACGAAAATAAACATCAAATAGAAACGTATTCTAGAATTGACGATACAGATAATATGACTTCAATGTTGTTTAGTTTTGATGAAAACTGCACAACAATGCATACATGTAATTTGAGACCAAATATCTACATGTATGCATGAACACATCATTTTGATTCAAGATTTATTTAACCCTGCCATCCTGAATATTATGGTATGGTACATGCACCTCCACAAAATTGTACAATGGCAACAGTGAAACCTTCAACATACACTTGTGGAGGGACCATGATTATGTCCAGAGGTAGAACGGTTTGATCTCATTTCAGCAAAATTTTCATTTGTAATAAGACTTCCACTGATTACAGATTGGACACAAAGTTGAAAACAACCATGTTATTAATGTTCTCCATGAATAGACTGAATGATTAATGTATTTATTTAGTAGGTCATGTCAAAGGTCAGCCAGAGGTCAGGATGCAAAAGGTCAACAGTGAATTGGTCTGACATAATGCTGCACATGTACTGCACAAGAAATTTTAACAATACTGTATATGTGTATGATGACATTTCCAAAATGGCAAAATTTTGACTCACCAAGTTGATTAAGTTGATTCTCTTCCAGAAGTCTATTAATCAGACTGTTAGCTTTCTCTATGGTACAGACAGCCACATCTAATGCATTGAAACCACCAGCAGGTGATATATTACCCATGTAGCCTTCGACACGAACACCAGCTTCTTGGAACATATTCTGTTATGTAATAAACAGAAAGTGGCAGTGAAAGTGCAGTGCTATATAGATCAATTTACTGAAATAAAAGCAAAATTGACACTTCAATGACTCAGCGGACAGATAATAACTCATTTTTCCATAGTAGTTGAGTACTTTTTTTTCATAGTTTAAGTCACCATTTTAGACAGTGAAGAATCTATAAAGTGCATAGAATCTTAAAATACAACGTCAGTGTAATAATTTCCACCTGTGCAAATCGGAAGAGGAAAATTTAAGTGAAGTCCCTCCTGCATTAGGACGCTAAATTAACCTTTTCATCTCCATTTCCATGTGCACTAGTCAACCCTCCATATTTAAAACAATGGAAATGGACTATACCATTGGTGAAAGGGTTGAGGTGCAGGATTACAGAAAGTTCTAAGCCATTTTGCTTGCTTGACTCTGAAGTTACAAAGGTACAATTCAATAGGTTCTATAACATACTGTACATATACACATGACAGTCAATCATTCTCATACTCAGATCTCTGCATACACAGTGATTTATAAACAGTAAATATACATGTAGCCAGTACTAGTAGGGTTGAAGTTACCAACCATCACAGTATCTGTCCTTATTTTCAGTTAGGAAAAGCCAGTACTACATGCATAAATAACATTTCTCTGTCAAAAATTTGTAGCTTGAAGCAATTTCATGATAATTTATAACAAATCTCAATAAGGCATCCTCAGGGTCCTGCACGCCAAAATTCAAAGCTGTCGGATCAGGTCTTCTGAGGAAGATTTTTTTACCAAATATGGAAAAAATAGCCTCAAAAATACAAATTTGCATATTTCATCATAACTTTGTTAAGTCTGAACAAGGTTGCCCGTGGGTACCTCTAAATCAAATATTATAGAAATTGGACCAGTGGTTTTAAAGAAGCCTGGAGTGCAAAAAGTTGATGGATGCCAGAGACCATGGACGACAACGGACAACATCCTATTAGATAAGCTCCACATCGCTGACAGTGGAGCTAAAAAGTGTAAGACAGCAACTTTTGTGTCTTCTAGGGCAGAACCATTAACTTACTTGTAAATAGAACATCTTTTCCCTGGCGACAGAGACAAACGGCAGAATGACGATGGCTTTCTGTTTGGTTTCCAGCACTCGTTTGAGGATCAACAGTTCAGCAACCATGGTTTTACCAGCGCTGGTTGGAGCCGAGTAGACCAGGTTACCACCAGACAACACCCTCTCCTGACTCAGACACTCGGCCTGCCATTCGAACATCTGGGTGATGCCGTTGTCATGGTATCGTTTCAGGACTGTGGAAGGCAGGCCCCATGACGACAGCAGGAGTTTGTCTGGTGCGGACTGCAGTGAGGATGCAGGCTGATTGGTGTCTGGTGCAGCTTGGCTGATCTCAGCTATAAATGAAAAAATATTGGAAAAGTGTGCATCCTTTTCACTTAGCGCACAGAAAGACAGATGAAACACGGTACATGTACATCTACCGGTACATATTGACTAAAATTTTGTACAAAAACACTTGCATGAGGAATTTCAACATGAGAAAGAAGAGTGTAGTTTAACCTGTGTATGTACATGTGTATGGTTTGTACATGTACACTGCATCAAGGGGTTTCCAAATCCATTTGGCATTGACGGCCATAACCGAATATCGAGGGACATTCAAAGTTTAGACTACACTTTTCTCAATACAGTACTGTACATATATTCTACTTCCAAAAACATGATCAAACATCAATTTGTCGGCATACATTGGCTACACTGTGTGTTGACAAATTAAATTGCATGAATCATATACGGTATGCACAGGAGCTATACACAAAACCTTCTAACTGTAGTGTAAAATGAGCAAATGAGTAAATATACTAAAGAGTACCTTGTGGAAGTCTTTCTATCTGTACTGGTACGTGTCTAGTGTCTTCACTATTTTCCTCTGTGGCCCTGTTTCTGATGTTGGTACTCTGATGGGTATCATTTCTGACACTTTCATTTCCAACTGGACTCTGTGAGTCTACGCAGTGTACATAACTAGACTGTTCTCCATCGGGAGACTTTAGCAAGAGACTGGAAAACAGCTGTTTGGGATTGACCGGAGCTAGGAAATTATCATCAGTGCCTTTCTCAGAATTGATTTGATTCGTGGAATTCTGAGAAGTAAGTTTCAATTGTTTGGTTGTTTTTGTATTTCTAGTGACTGGAGCTATTTCTTTCACAACTGAGGATGATGTTGTTTTGATGTCTTTCGGCGGTTCACATTTCTTTTGGCAGATGGTGTGTTTCCTGGCTGGGGTTGATGAATTCTTGTTATTTGTATCAGCTTTGTATCACAGCTTTGGATTTTACACTGAGCTCCTTTGCTTGCAACAAACAAAATTTCATCCTGATGGTTCTGTTCATTCGGCTTCTTCGGCATGTTTGCATTCTCAGATCTTTTATTGACATGAGTTTGCGACGGTCCAATTTCTTTTTCACACATTCCAGACTGGCGTTTTACTTTCAATTTTTCGCCACTTCCTTTTTGAGCTTGGTTCTCAAAAAATCATTAGTTGCATGCTGCTTTTCTGTGCTGTGTTCAGGTGAAATACTTTGCATGTCTGCTTCTCCCTGATTGGCTGCAAACAAGTAGTCTGCTTCCATTTGATTGGCCGCCAACAAAACATCCTCATCCAAATCTGACAAAGTACTGATGGAGAGTTTTGCAATGTGATCTGGCTCAGCATGCTGTGTCTTCCTACCTTGGACACGTGGTTCATTTTCTTTGTTTTGGCAAACTTTACCCTCTTGAAGTGTGACTCCTGAGTTCTGGAAACATCTTGAAACACCAGTGGTCTGTAAACGGGGAGAACGCCTTGGTTTGGCAGAAAACTGGTCACTACCGGCTTTGATCACTTTTCTCTTCTTACTTTCAAAATCGGTCGGTTCTCTTCTGACAGGAGGAGCAAACTGTGGTTTCAAAACATATCGGTAGACTGTATGCTGACCCAATCTCTTCCTGAACTGTGTCGTTGAACTTCCAGAACCTTCCGCAGCTGTCTCCTTTCTGTTAAAACTTCCAGACCCAGCTGGTCCTGGATTACCATGGCCATTGGGTGGATTGTCTTCTGCTTTGCTACGGCTTCCAACATTGCGAGGCTTTTGCTGCCTCCATGTCTGTGATAGCTTCTTCATCTCAGAAGCTGAAAAATCCGCGTCACTGTTCACATAGCAAAACTCTCACATGTACCACCATCTTGTCAAACCTACACGAAAAATCATAGCAGCCGTTAGATTGAAAGATTCACTCATCATATATCAGACATTCCCTCACTCCAAACCTTAACTAGATATATCTGTATTAGTGTAAAGCTGTTAGCATAATATTTCTGTATATGATCCTCAGAGGATTACTGGAGACTAAAATTTTCAATGTGAAATAAAATTGCTTTCCAAGAGCCTTTTGCTACTACTAAATGCCTAATCCAATAAATGTTTTACGATACACGTATTCAACTTCTCAAGACTACACTCTAACCATAGACCCTATGCTCAAACTGTGACTTGGGACCTGACCTTCGCGATGGCAAGCTGCCTCACAATTTAGCGTCCGTGCTGCAGTTCTGTAACAAACTTACCCAGCGATTTTGTGTGGCGGGAAAGGTTTTCTTCATTACACCTCATCGTCGGGGAAAGCCATGGGCTACGGAACTGCAGCAACAATACGCTTTAGCTGCAGTACAGTAGCTCGCAGTTTGGCCTGGGTATTTGGGTCGGAGGGCAAATACCCAGGCAAAACCTCGCGCTACTGTACTACAGCAACATGCGCCTGAGATTGTCTCGACTCGTGTTCCGTCAATGCCAATGAATCAATATGGTCAAGAGAATAGAGATTTCAACGCTAGGCGGCGCGGCTAGCTGCAGTACAGTAGCTCGAGGTTTTGCCTGGGTATTTGGGTCGGACGGCAAAACCATGCCGTCCGGTCACAGTCCCTTGGTGGGCTATTCAGCTCTGGGACTATTCGCCCCATAGACGAGTGTACAGAAGCGAGAAACAACCCAAGTCAGGAAATGAAATGGCTATTTCGTATAGGGATTGTGCCACCATGTCATCTTCGACGTTCGATTTTACCGTGAAAAGTAGCAAGTTCATCTATCATGTAACCGTCGACCGTTCCCTATCATTCTCAAAATTCATACCTGGTACTTGATTTGCTTCACAAACGCTCGTTTCGTGTGATTTTCGGCCGAATTCGACGGACACGTCGCTAAAACATAAGCGTGAGCAACATTCCGAGCACCTCACAGTGGACGTTGGGCACCTCCACTTTACTGACGTTAGCGCCGCGTACCCATGAGTGGTGACGGAAGGTTTTTCATGTTTGGCGACGTGTCTTCTGAACTCGGCCGAAAATCACACGAAAATTCATACCTGATACTTCATCTACTTACAAAATGCTCATTTCCTGTGATTTTCGGTCGAGTTCGAGAGACACCTGGCCAAAACATAAGCGTAAGCAACATTCCAGTCATCCCTCACGGGTAGGCGGCGCCAACGTCAGTAAAGTAAAGTGGAGGTACCCAGAGGTGACCGGAATGTTGCTCACCCCAAGGTTTTGGCGAGGTGTCCGTCGAATTCGGCCGAAAATCACACGAAACGAGCGTTTTTGAATCAGATAAAGTATCAGGTATGAAATTTTAGAATGATAGGGAACGATCGACGGTTGCATGATAGATGAACTTGCTAATTTTCACAGTGAAATCGGACACGGAATGTGACATGGCGTGGTTTTTATAGCCATTCTGTTTCCAGACTTGGGTTGTTTCTCGCTTCTGTACACTCGTCTATTGGGCGAATAGTCCCAGAGCTGAATAGCCCACCAAGGGACTGTGGTCCGATCTAAATACCCAGGCAAAACCTCGAGCTACTGTACTGCAGCTACGGCGTCGGCGCGGCATACTACCATTAGCAAATCAACAAAGTCGAGTGGGGCGTTCATAATAGTCGCATTGGCAACCAACTAGTTCAAGTTCATTTCTTGGTACGTCTACAACTGAAGTAGGAACACCAAAATGTTTTAAATGAATAGAATATCTACCTTCAAGGATCTACACCGTACCGAAGCACCACCGTGAAACTCAGTTTGAAATAGCCGCCATGTTTGTTGATAAAACGCATGGTATTGTGGGAAAACCGGAAGAAGATACAGAAGAGAAGTCAGTCCTGCCTTTGAAACTCAACAATAAATAGGTCGTATAATGATCATAGAATGTATTCAATCGTTTTATAAGAAAACGTAAGGCGGGTTATTAAAAGTAAAAGACATGATTTTCAAGTCACAGAAACTTGATCCATTGACGGGCAGAAAGGAGCCCGCCCTCATACGCTATTTGAACAAGTTCTTTCTTTTGCGACAGGTCGAGTTAGTCTGGTTCCCTGCCCCCTTTCTACGTTGGCTGCGCTACACTCACGAAAACAAACATCTAACGAGCGTGTGTACCTATTAAACGGCTTGTTCATGGCCCGCAAACTACATTTATGACAACCAAAAAGCAGCAGATTGTATCAAAATTTCGATAACTTTAGAAAATTTGCGACCGAATCTGACAATGGTAGGCCTAAATGCGTGCTTGACGATGTTATAAGCTTATAGGCCCTATTCCGATTAAAATAATCTTTTGAAAATAATTTGATTGAAATACAAAAAATCGTGTTTTGTGTCCACAAAGTCAAATAAATGAGGATTTTAAAACATTTTGACCCCACAAATAACACAAGAATTTTGAAATGCAGAAGGAATGGCTGCGTTGGAATCGCCCAAAGCTGCATAAAAATTAAATTATAATAGGGGGAAGATCCCAGTCTGATTATTTATGCAAATTGAACAAATACCGGTTGACAATTGCATGATGTTATTGCGTTTTGGTTTGTTGGGGTTTTTCCATCTATATTTGATATGTTAGTGATAGCCTTGAAGTCAGACTGTGCAAGAGACAAGAAATGTAGGCCTACATATTCAAAGTTCCATCTTTGGTTACAGTAAACAGGTTGAACGGAAATGCTTAGGAAGCTCAACTGTACCTTGGAAAGTCATTATTCCTTGCTACCAATCAAGAAATAGTGTGAAAACATCAATCATATTTTTTTGTGATCGAGTGGTTTCTAACTTCATTAGCTACTTCATTAAAACAGCTGTCTTGTTAATTAGAGTATACAGCGACTAGGAGGATGAGCGATGCTTATTTCTGCAGCTGATCAGTTGGTAACGGTAGGCCTACTTGTGTTTTATACGTGTGGCCCAAAAAATTTAAAACATTCCTGTAAATATTTTCGTAAACTACGTGCTCGTGTAAGGGACTGGTTTTCCTGCTCGGTTCTCCCGTATCTGCGGAGTTGTGATCTGAGCTGTGAGAGGAATGGAAGAAAGACTACGAGAATACAGGGCAGAGGGTAGTTTGGGTTCTGAATTTCATTGTGCTCACGTCCAGATAAAATAGAGATAAACGTCGGACAAGCGATGTGTCGATAAAACATGACAGCGCAGTGTGTATGACACTAGCGTCAAAGATGAACTTTCACCGTTTACGAGAACTGCAGTGTCGGGTAACAGACCCCGGGGAATGAAAGCCTTGCCACGTTGAGGGATTTGAAGAGAACGAACGACCGTCAACTGGGGACGAAATGTTATTTACAGCGCAAGGATCAGAGCCATTTAGTTGGTTGTATGAATGGAGGTGTAAGTTTTACAACGACGTAGAGGGAATTTTATAAACCCGAGTTACTACTTATGTATATAGAATGCGGGAGGGGCTTGCCGCTTTTAGAAAAATTATAACAAAAAGGTTATGTTTCATGGCATAGAAATATGATTAAATCAAATTAGTCGTTAAGCAGCATTTCCTGTCGTGCGGGACCCTGTGGTGCAAAATTACGATATCGTTTGCACGCATACAAGTTTAATAATTGAGGCAATGTTACGCACAACTTTTTAAGTGTTCGATCGTGCAGGGTTTGGAATAAGGGGACAACCGTATTTACAGATACAGTAGAACGTTTTCGAGAAAATAAAGTTGCTCAAGTTACCCACACAGTGTCATAGTAAATACAGGGTGGGGCTCATTGGTATGACGTTGACGATAATGAAGGCTTACGATGCGCATACCCACATTATCACAGTCTTGGTGCTCAGTATCAAACGAATTTTGAAGAACTGGCGTCGCAAACCCGATACTCTTTCAACCACACCTGTGTTTGCGCTGAAATATAGATTTAATCGCATTTATATTCATTAGTGCCGGTATTAATGCATCAGCCCAAAGAGAGAGTGCGTCTTTCAATTGATTGTAATTCTAATAATTTTCACTGAGAAGGAACGAAAAACAAACGGAGAACGAAAGGAATGACTGGGAAATCACTAAAGTCTGGCTTCTTACCTCTGTTGATTGGGCATTATGACTAAATTTAGCAAGGCATAATGCGGACTGCTGAGACAGCCATGACAAATTTGATGAGCTGGTCTTTTTCCGATACAGATTTATTTTGAAAGCAGAGAGTAACTCGCCTCTCGGTTCTCCAACTGCTAGTCATTCTAATCTGCAAAATCTCTGTTTTTAAATTCCTGATTATGGGCCAAAATATGGCAACTTTGTATTGTCTGCATTAAGACTTTCCGTTCGCATTAATATTACGAGTGTGCGAAAGTTGAACGGAGCGCCATCTACGATTAAAGCTGCATATAGATGCAGGATATGAAACTGAACTCTTGGGATACACAATTCGGAAATTTAATACATCCCGTTGTAGATTGCAATCTCATCACCATTGCGGCACAGTATCCATGGTAACGTTTGTCGGGATTCTTAAGACCAAAGCGGCACCGACTCCCACTAACCTTGATGGAAACAGGAGATCGCTGTGATGGGAAATGTAAACTGGGGTCCTCCCTGAGCGATAACCCTTAAAAAGATAAAATTGGATCCGTTGGGGGCGCTATAATAGTAAAAATCGACTTGGTTCACCTGGAGTGGGTGAAGGCAATTCCGCTTCTTTTGGGTCCGAACAGTGACGTCAACGAAGTGGCAAATCTTGAATTCATTGACATGTTAAAGCGTCACTTTAAAGTCTGCAGCTAGTATTCCAGGGAATATTAACATCGGGTCATTATAGCGCCAAAGTCGTCGATTCAGATCGTATCTATGGCTCTGCAGTTTCACGGCAGGCTTGCTTATCATAAATGTAGATAGGTTTGGTATCCGAAGCAGGTGCATGTCAATTTCGGTCCTCACAAAAATAAAAACGCTTCGTCACAAAAAATCTACTGTGTAGTGCAGGCATGAAAAACGAATTAGAAAAGTTATTAGTTTATACCTTTCATAACATAATTTTACATTTTTTCGCAAATCATACTTTTTGCATGCATTTTATGAACGTCGGTGTGTGACGGACGACATTTTTTTCAAAAACGCGTGAGTTCAAGATCAAAATTTGATAAGAAACGTACAAGGAAATTTCTGTAAAAGTAAGAAAAAAATTCCCCGTAATTCTTAAATAACTTCTTCGATCTGCTACTTGCTGCGCTGTGACAGCCAGAACATTACCACCAGAATATGCACAAAATTGTTCATAGATGTTCACGCTCGTATTATAAAGAGTGATCCTTCCCGGCTACTCTTTCAGTTAGAAGGAACTTTCTGTCACAGTGGAGGAACTCCTCTCTGTGGAGGCAGTTTTTTTTCTGTGGAGGGAACTTCTCATATTTGGGAGCCTTCAGTAATTACAGGGGGGGTGGGCCGGGGGAATAGGGGGGAGGGTCACTTTTCAGAAAACAGTTCAAGGGGGAGGGTCACTTTTTAGAAACCTATCTTGAGGGGAAGGCCACTTTTGACAGAAGCTGATATTATGGCCAAAACTTTGATTGTCCGTGTGATATTTCCTGAATAGGAATTCACCAACAAATACGCACACACTTATAGACCGCCATGCATAGTGAATTGACATTTGGTGAGATTCCAAAATCAAATTTCTTACACAACCATAGACTTGTAACCACTCTAGTCTAATCAAGAACAATAATCTTAATAATCAAGCATACATAAATGCACAGATTTATCTAATTTTGTACTGAAAAAAAATTATTCATAGTTTCATCATAGACCCCAATGCATAGTGAATCGACATTTTGGTGAAATTCCAAAATCAAATTTCTTGCACAACCATGGACTTGTAACCACTCTAGTCTTATCAAGAACAATAATGTGAATAATCAAACATACATAAATGCACAGATTTATCTAATTTTGTACTAAAAAAAATTATTCATAGTTTCATCATAGACCCCAATGCATAGTGAATCGACATTTTGGTGAAATTCCAAAATCAAATTTCTTGCACAACCATGGACTTGTAACCACTCTAGTCTTATCAAGAACAATAATGTGAATAATCAAGCATACATAAATGCACAGATTTATCTAATTTTGTACTGAAAAAAATTATTCATAGTTTCATCATAGACCCCAATGCATAGTGAATCGACATTTTGGTGAAATTCCAAAATCAAATTTCTTGCACAACCATGGACTTGTAACCACTCTAGTCTTATCAAGAACAATAATGTGAATAATCAAGCATGCATAAATGCACAGATTTATCTAATTCTGTACTGAAAAAAAATTATTCATAGTTTCATCATAGACCCCAATGCATAGTGTATTGAATGACATTTGGTGAAATTCCAAAATCAAATTTCTTATACAACCATAGACTTGTAACCACTCTAGTCTAATCAAGAAAATTAATATCAATAATCAAGAGTACACAAATGCAAAGATTTACCTATTTTTGTATTGGAAAAAACTATTCATAATTTCATCATAAACACCATGGATAGTGAACCAACTTTTTAGATGAAATTCAGAAATCAATTTCTTGTACACAAATGTTCATTTTACTTCCCTATTCAAGCAAAGCACATTTAAATACATTATCAAACATATATAATATACAGATATAGCATGTTTTGTGGGGGTAAATTGTCAATAATTTGCCTGATAGACTCCAGGTATTATGATTTGATATTTTTGGATGAAGCACTAAATCAGCTACATCTTGCCTTCTTATAGTTGCACAAAATATGGTGACCCTCCCTAAACTGTATGAAATACCATATCTCTTCAAAAATTCTTGCGTGATAAATTGCGACTGTCCCTCCAAAAACACCAGCCCTCCCCTTTGTAATTTGTCCCTCATATAACAATTGAACCAATTGTTATGTAAATTAACTGATACTGTTTTAGTTATTCCCGGGGAAAGTACCGCAGTGGTGGGGGGGGGGGGGTCAAGTTTTAGAATGTCGGACAAGGGGGAGGGTCACATTTTAGACAGTCGGATTGGGGGAGGGTCACATTTTACGGTACAGGTGTTCGCGAAATTCCCCGGCCCACCCCCCTGTTATTACTGAAGGCTGCCTTTGTACTGACTCTAAACAAGACATCCAGAAAAAGAGGGAGAAAGAGAGACTGAGAGGGAGGGAGGGAGGGAGGTAGGAGTGAGGGAGGTAGGAAGGGAGGGAGTGGGGAGGTAGGGAGCGAGAGAAAGTGCTTTGTTGTCCTCAATCTCTCAAACAATTACAAGAGGGAAGAATGGTGACGTAAGATTACGAATCGATTGATACTGATCAACTTTCAACAGACAGCACTATACTGAAATGATGACGGAATGAACCAATCATAAGTAAGCAGTAAAACGTATAGGCTCTTTAATAAAGTGTGTTCACGTGTGGTTTGCATTTCTTTGGAACAGCGTGTTCAGATGACCTTTGTCCGGAATACATACATACATACATACATACATACATACATACATACATACATACATACATACATACATACATACATACATACATACATACATACATACATACATACATACATACATACATACATACATACATACATACATACATACATACATAAATACATACATACATACATACATACATACATACATACATACATCTACATAAACATCATAAAGATAGACAGAGTCAGACAGACAGACAGGCAGACAGATAGATAATTAGATAGATAGATAGATAGATAGATAGATAGATAGATAGATAGATAGATAGATAGATAGATAGATTGGCATGCGTATACATATACGTCTTTCTGTCTGTCTCTGTGTTCTGTCTCTCCGTCTCTGCCTTAGTGTGTCAACAAATGAAAACTTGTTGACGTACATTCACATCTCTACTGACCATTACTTTCAGAAAATGTGAATAAGAGCGCCTTTTCAATTCGATTTTCACTTAGATTTGTCAGGAAAATGATATTGTTTTTAATGACAAACTCCAGAAACACTGTCACTTTTCTTGACATATTTTGACATGAGCAGGCGCACTAGGCAATCTTCTGAGCGTCGACACCGGGATGTAAGTTGACCGTTCGTGTTATAGTTGTACTCTCCGCTCACTGGGCAGAGATATTCGCTCCGAAATGATGTTAGGCGTTGAATTTCCTCCTGACGAGCTTTGACGAGGAATACGACACTTGTACCTCAGTGTAACAGAAGTGATAGCAGTTCGATATGTGTGTTATCGTTCGCTGATATTTCTGATACAATATCTCTACATCAGGTGCAATCAGCCAAGCTTATCGTGCAGACGAGGGGCCAGTGTTCCATATTTTCAGTGGGCGGGAAAATGTCCCATAGAATAATTCGTGGGAAGACGTAAAAATTATTATTTTTCACGCTCAAGTTGGAATGGATGCAAGATGTATCCGTATAGTCCTAGATTGAAAAATTCAAATTTTAAATTTATAACTTTCACATTTACAAATTTTTTGGAAGGCATCGCGATTGCTTATCGCGTTTCTCGCGACCTATTATTTATCGAAACTATTATTCTGTCCGACTCGCATATTAGGGACCGTTCAGTTTTACGGCCAAGGGGGGGGGGCGGCAAAATCTTGTCGCCGGTGTTTAAAAAAATATAGACCCCCTGCATTTTTCGTGAAAAAAAGAACCCCCCTTTGTCAGACGAAAAAATTTGATGACCCCCCCCCCCCCCCCCGGCTGAAAAATAACCAAAACCCATATGTCAAATTTACCCGCACGGTTTGGATTTGAACTCCGGTACGCGGCGCACTTTATTCGTGTAGCAGAGATGCCAGTGCACAAACTTCTCAGCCACATCCATGCAAACGTCTGTTAATTAGGACGACTGTAAGGCAATATTTAACTTCATTTCCATAGACAACTTATGTCCATGGACATTGTATAAAATAAACTTTATTGGAGTGGTTCGCCAAAGGCAGCCCTCCGGTTAAGAGGGTCATGGGCCATTACGTAAAGTGAACTTTATTCTAGTGGGCCACCAAAGGTGGCCCGCCGGTAAAGAGGGTCGATCATGGCCATTGCATAAAGTAAACTTTACTGGACAGGGCTGCTGAAGGCGTCCGGCTGTTAAGATGGTCATGGGCTATAACATAAAGTCAATTTATTGAAGTGGGCCGCCGAAGGCGGCCCGCTGGTAAAGAGGGTCGATCATGGCCATTGCATCAAGTAAACCTAATTGGAGTGGGCCACCAAAGGCGTCCGCCCATTAAGAGGGTCATGGGCTATTACATAAAGTCAATTTATTGTAGTGGGCCGCCGAAACTGGCCACCAGTAAAGAGGGTCGATCATAGCCGTTGCACGAAGTAAACCTAATTGAAGTGGGCCGCCAAAGGCGTCTGCCCGTTCAGAGGGTCATGGGTAATACATAAAGTCAATTTATTGTAGTGGGCCGCCGAAGGCGGCCCGTTGGTGGTCGATCATGGCCATGGCATAAAGTGAACTTTATTGTAGGTATTATGTTTTTGAAAATGTGGTGACCCCCTTTCCTACCAGTGAAAAAGCGATGACCCCCCCCCCCCCCTTCGCGGATTCCAAAATTAAGATGACCCCCCTGGATTTTGCCCCCCCCCCCCGCCGTAAAAACTGAACGGTCCCCTACACCCGTCAACGTCGGTTTATAAAAATACCTCTGTAGTTCGGGTTTATATAACAGGGCTCCGATAACCATGGTTGTATGTAGTTAACATCTTTCAAAAATTTTGACAAAAATTTTGACTATTTTTTATGTGGATGGTTCTTCAAGTACTCTATTTTATGCGCTGAGAGTTAACGTTGCTATCATTTTTCACTCGCCCACGCTCGGACGCCAATTGTTGAATACCCCCTCCCTGCGCTAAGGTGACGACTTTGGGAAAATATAACACAGCGGTCGAAGTAAACCAACCAACTACAACGCGGTTCTTAACAAGTAAATATAAATATCAATTCGTTTGACGAGTTAAATGCGCTCAATGGTGTTAGAACACTCGCATGCGTGACAAGTCCCTTGGTGACGTTCATCTTTAGTCCTCGGATGTAGACCCGACCTCTGATGAAATGAGGATGAGCGGAAAAAAGTTTGCCAGCGGTACACTTTGAGGGTTACTTCCGGGCGACGATTCCTAGTGAGTCGGGAGAACATGAGGAGTAAAACAGACACTCAACTGTTGGAACAGCTATGGATCCGCAGCTCAGCCGTATAAGGCATATTTGGGTATCCATCACATGTTTAGCTGCCGGGATGATAACTTGGGTGTGCTACAACTGCTACACAATTCAATCAATTACAGATTATTTACTCGCATTTCAATGTGATCGAGTCTGGCATGATGGGAATGTGAGAATGCCTTGTAGCTTGAAGTAACATGACTAGTTACAAACCGCAGTCATTCAACGATAGAACGATAGAACGATAGATAGATAGATAGATAGATAGATAGATAGATAGATAGAGATAGATAGATAGAGAGATACAGAGAGATACAGAGATACAGGGAGAGATAGATAGAGAGATACAGAGAGAGATACAGAGACAGACAGATAGATAACCACATACTTCATAGATGCATATATAGATACATATATACATCATATAAACACATATATAGAAGTATACAGATATATATGTATGTATGTATGTATGTATGTATATATATATATATATATATATATATATATATATATATATATATATATATATATCGAGGTATACAGATGTCCTCATGGAAAATTGCAGTGCTCGATGCTAAAAGCAGTGCGTTATAATAATAGCACAAATTACTCAGAGTCCAAAGTAAAATATCTTACTAAGGTACTAATAAGATATCACTTCGCAATGGAAGTAATTTGTGTGTGTGTATATATATATATATATATATATATATATATATATATATATATATATATATATATATATATATATATATATATATAATATATTATATATATATATATGACATAAACATAAACATAAACACACACACACAAACAAACACACACGGTCAGACAGACAGACATCGCTGACATTAGCTCACGTGTGTAAACACTTGAGCTAAACATTGTGTGACTGAACGGAATGATTAGTTTTTAACCAAATTTGCCATTATTATACCCTAAATTTCAAAGATTAAAATGTTTATTTGATTGAATATTTAACCTTCAAGTATTGTAAATTTTGTAAAACTTAAAGTAGCATCTTTGACATACATATCTTGTACTTTTGAAAACCATTTAATTCACAATTTTATAGCTGTAGCAAGAATTCACAACATGCATACTCTTTCATGATCGTCATTGTGGAAGCTCTTCAGCAGGTGCTATTAGCCTGGACAGAGCTGGATTGACTCAAGTCAGCTTTGACAGGTAAATTGAAAGAGTTAATGCCTTTAACAATGAATCAATTTAAAACTCGCCTCACAAATATGGCTCTACAAACTGTTGATAACAGGTAGGGTCGAACATCCGCGAGGAGAACTTTAAACATCTTTATATTTTTTTTCCTACATCCCTAATAAATATGCGTGTTACATTATTGTATAAGAGGTGACTTGAAAAGTGTGGATCATATAGATGGGGGAGCTTGAAAATTAAGATTTCAATGGCACTTCAACTTTTCATATGAATGGTCTAACAGTTATCAGCTGAATGGAGTGTGTCGGTTACAAGATGCTTCATAGACGCTTTCAAACAACAATCTGAATTCGTATCAAAACCTTGGTAAAATTTGAAAAATAATGAACAACTGATGATCTGTTGTCATTTATAAATGCTAGGTTCCCCCCTCAGCTGCCACGACAATAAAAATTTTGAACTTGAAATATAGCGTAGCATTTTGTGTCGTGTTGATATATTTTACACTGTTTGACCATCTTATAGAAAAAACGAGTATTTTGTGGCAAACTTTAGCGCAACATTTGGACTTCAAATGCTTTCATCATTACCAATATATTGCCTTCCTGACAGTATGAAAATTACCCTTCATTAGGGATGGAACTGGTGTATTATATTGAGGAAGTATGCACCTCGAAAGTGAAACGTAAACTTTTGCTCAAACTTTCTTTAAGGAACCTTTTAACCATTCCCTTTCAAAATCAAGAATAAAAATTCGGGGTCACCGTGCAAATTGTGATACTAGAGTAACAAATAACCCAAGATTTACCGATATCAAAATTCAAAATGGCCGCCATCCCTGTGTTAAAAGGATTATCCACCCAAATATCAACCTGCCTTTAAAAGTTGAAGAAGATTATTTTTGTAACATTTATGATGAAAAGATGAAAAATGTGCTGTTTATTCTCCTAGAAATTAGTATTTTATTAACTGATGTGTATGACGCCATTTTCGCGATATGAAAGCGCCGCCTATCGGAATTCCTCAGAGAGGCTTGACCTTTGATGACCTCAATTTTGGTGTTTGGTTTAGGAAGTTAGGGGGTATCGCTAGGGGGTCTACCGTACGTTTGTACTACTGCCCGTGGGTACACTTTGCCTTCAACCTTATAACTTTGAACCGGAATTCAGCGATACCGAAACTCCAGGATTTCGAACTTAGTGTTTCCGACGAACACACGGACACATCGATAAATTCAGAAGTAAAAGAAGGGCACGTGGCTCCACCAGATACCGAAGGAAGCTGTACAAACATGGCTCTTTTGGTAGCTCTATAATAGGTAGCTGCAGTACAGTAGCTCAAAGTTTTGCTTGGGTATTTGGGTCGGACCAGTTTTGCTGTCCGACCCAAATACCAGGGCAAAACCTCGATCTACTGTACTGCAGCTAAATTGTAGGTTACAACGTTATGGGAGGCCATGTCTGGAGCTGAACCACGGTCCCTCTACCGTGGCTGAAACACATCTTCGATATCGCCTGGTGACGAAACGAACTCTAATTAACCCAAAATTGTTGTATTTTTGGGCAAAAAATTTGGTCAGCATACAAGCTAGCTGTTATCACTTGAAAAAAAAACGATGTTGGATTTCAAACGCCCGAAGAATACTATATGACGACATTGCTCCGCATGTTTAGAAATTGCAACGCTGGTTTTAAATTAAATACGGATAACTCTTTTTATAACAAAGAACGGTTATCAAAAATGCCAAATAAAAGTGCTAGTTTTCAGTTACACATAGAAAAAGAATGAACGAATGACGAGATAATTTCGAGCACCGTTCCCCATGGGGGAGGGAGGGAGAGAGACAAAGCGGACGACCGGAAGCGGCTCATCTATCGACTCTAAATGGAGTTTCCCTCATCTAACAAACAATAGTTAAACATACACACTTTCATGTTCTCCGGGGCACTAAATTAAACTTCAAACACACTTTCATGTTCTAGGGGCACTAAATGAAATTTCAATTTATCCTTTCAACATACAGTCATAAAACACTAAAATTTTCCTGTTCTGACATCACATCAACCTGTAATTAGAAACCGCCATGGAGGTCGGAAGAGATCGCGAATCCGAGTAGCCGTTTTCTGCTGTCAACTTGGTGCAGTCTTGGAAAAAAATAATGGAGAATGGTCAAAATCTGAAAGCCACGACCTCACGACCAATCATTGGGAAAACTTCACTTTACAGCACCGTCCGGGCGACAGGTCGTGGAGAGAAAATACCGAAAAAATCACAAACGTGAAAGTCACGACCTCACCACCGGTCGTGGAGAAAAAAGTCAGAAAAAATTCAACACTTTACATTCATGACCTGGCGACTGGTCATGAAAAGAAAATACAGAGCAAAGAAAAATGCTGAAAGTCACATCCTCACGACCGGTCGTGAAGAAAAATGTCGGAAAAATTCAACACTTTACAGCCACAACCTGTCGACCGGTCGTGGAAAGACAAAAAGAAAAAAGTAAAAAACTGAAAGCCTTGACCTGGCGACCCGTCGTGGAGAAAAATTACTGACAAAAGTCTAAATCTGAAAATCACGACCTCACAACCGGTCTTGGAGAAAAATGTAAAAAATTCAATGGCACTTTACAGCCACAACCTGACGACAGATCGTGGAGAGAAAATACAGAAAAACAGTCAAAAACTTGAAAGCCACTTCTTCAAGGTCGTGGAGAAAAATTACTGAAAAATGTCTAAAACCTGAAAGCCAAGACCTCACGGCCGGTCTTGGAGAAAAATGTCGGCAAAAATTCAACACTAAAGTTACAGCCACGACCTCGCAACCGGTCGTAGAGAAAAATTACAGAAAAAAAGAAATAAACCATCTTTCTACAGATCGGGAGCGGGAAGATGGCAAAATTAAAAAGTCATGTACTATTATATAGCAATATGGAGAGAAAGCAGCTCTGAGAAAAAATAAATCTGAATCACGGTTACTCTACGCTACAAGAGTAACGGTGTCTGAATAGCCTGACTGAAAAACGTTAAATATATTCGATCACATGTATTGAGTATCTGATTCCATTTTTCCACTCTGGAACTTAAAGTTTTCAGGCTTTAGCTCAATGATGTTATTATATGTGCTGCTGAGGTTGAGTGGCGTGTTTGGCGCTGATCACAAATGACGTCACTGTCCTCTTCATTAAAATGCATAAATAAATATTTGTCCGCATTTTCCGCATAAACGACGAAAATAAAACCT